>NC_139218.1:98570241-98920241 GCF_055691185.1 Crinia signifera | reverse complement strand
AATAAAGGACAACTGAATACCTTTTACTGACTGCTCATAATGCTATTGCTGTTCAGAACACATTCATTTTTAGATTAAATAAACATAATGGGCACTAAACATAATTAAACATTTATATGACAAAGTCAATTAATAAATGTTGAATCAATAAATGTTTCCTTTCTATGTACATAGGTCCTAATTCTGGTTCACTCACAAAGGCAAATTCCTTCTCAAATGGACAAAACCATGTGCACTGCAGGTGGGGCAGATGTAACTTGTGCAGAGAGAATTAGATTTGGATGGGGTTTTACTTCAAAATCTATATTGCAGTGTAAAATTAAAGCAGCCAGTATTTTCCCTGCACAGAAACAAAATAACTCACCCTAATGTAACACTCTGTGCACATGTTACATCTGCCCCCCTGCAGTGCACATGATTTTGTCCATTTGAGAAGGAATTTGCCTTTGCAAGTGAACCAGAATAAGGGCCATATACACAATACTGTAATCTTTGAACCATGCACTAACATGCAGCCTGCAGCCATCGGAGATTCCCAGAATAACCTAAATAGCCCATCTGCTGTATGTGCACAGTTATAAGTGGCTATAAAGATTTATTTTGCTAATTAGTGAAGGCAGGCTCAGTGGCATATGGTGCTTACGAGGTCAAGATGCTTTATACTCTACTTATACAGTATGTTAGAACATTTATAATATGTGATGTACAGACTGATATTTGTCTACCGAGTTATATTAACAGTCAGGGGTACATTTACTGAAGCCTCTAAAAAAGAAAAGTGGGAATGTTGCTCATAGCAACCAATCACATTCTAGGGGGTAAAATTACTAAGATGTGAGTTCTATTACAGATGGGATGTTGCAATGGGCAACCAATTAGAATCTGCTTCCTATTTACTAAGCACCTTCTAGAAGATAATAGATAGGATCTGATTGGTTGCCCATAGCAACATCCCATCTGAAACAGAACTCCCATCTTAGTAAATTTCCCTCTAGCCATAATTTTTTATTGCATCCTAGAAAATAATAGACAGAATCTGATTTGTTGCGGTACTTGTTTCCTATCTGGGCGCCCGCTAAGTTAATTGCGCACCATGCTATTCTCCGTATCAAAATCGGATCGCATCGCATCGGATACCACAAATGTACATACACGATATTGAACGATGCGATCCGATCCGATTTCGTTCCCGCTTTTATGGTTGGCCCATAGGATGGGCCATCTGTAACACTACTGTATTTATTAACCCTTCAAAGGCCTCCCCTTGTCACATCTGCACAGAAACACAGTATTGACGTCAACCCAAAGCGTGGCGAGCGCAGCGGTACGCGTCCTCCGACTTTTTCATACCCCCACTATCCACGTCGGCGTGGAGTTGAGAATAGAATAGTGTGGCGAGCGCAGCGAGCCACCGAGCCCGAAGCGTGGCGAGCGCAGCGAGCCCCGCGAGGGGACGCGGATACTTCACAGGTATCCGTGTCCCCTCGCGGGCTTCACAGGTATCCGCGTCCCCTCTCGGGGCTCGCTGCGCTCGCCACGCTTCGGGCTCGCCACACTATTCTATTCTCAACTCCACGCCGACGTGGATAGTGGGGGTATGAAAAAGTCGGAGGACGCGTACCGCTGCGCTCGCCACGCTTCGGGTTGACGTCAATACTGGGGTGGCGTTAACAATGGAGGCGCATTTTAAACCATCAGGGGGGGTTTCCTATACAAATCGTGAGTTTGCGGGGTTATTACATTGAAATCAATGTAAAATCGGGTCTCAGGGACCATTTAACATTGATTCCAATGTAAAAATCAGGTTGATCGCGTCACCGCATGTGATGCGATCCGATTTAAAATGAAATCGGATCGGATAGCATCGTATGCCATCATACATCATCGAGTACCGAATCCGATGCGATGCGATCCGATCTCATTACGGTGCCGTACGTAGAAAACCTGGGCTCCCAGATAGGAAACAAGTACCTTTGTTGCTATGGGCAACAGCCCCACTTTTTCCCCTTTGTTTACCTGTCGTTATTGGTTCCAAAGGAAGAGTCAAGTTTTTCTCAGGTGGAATATAGCGTAAGCCAACTGTTATCTCTCCTTTATACTGCAGAGTAACCTCAGGTGTCATATCCATCTTAAAAACAAGAAATTCACAAAGTAATTATTGGAGTGAATGTACTATGACTTCATGTGCCAAAGGTGGATTGTTACTAACTAAAATGAGCGGGAATGAGCAGCAGTACACAAGTTTTACCTTACCGGCATTTTCTGCTTCCCGCACCCACAGTATAAATACATGTTTTGGTACTTGTTTCCTAGCACGGCCACAATCGTATGGATCGTGTACCTTTAAGTTAAGGTACACGATCCATACGATGGACCCGATTTCCTTTGAAATCAGGTCCATTTGGCCGGCTAGGACAAAATATCGGGGGCATCGCGTCGGTCGGGACCATTAACAATGGTCCCGACGCGACCGACGCGATGCCCCCGATTTCCCCATAGGCTTCAATGTTAAAAAATATTTTAACATTGAAATCGTGTCGGGAAAGGTAAAATATCGGGGGCATCGCGTCGGTCGGGACCATTAACAATGGTCCCGACGCGATGCCCCCGATTTTTACATAGGCTTCAATGTTAAAATATTTTTTAACATTGAAATAGTGAGAAAATGTGAAAAATGTGAAATGGGCCAATATGACCCATTTCACATTATAGATGTCCCCGTCGTCACCCCACGATAGACGGCAACCC
The DNA here is from genome assembly GCF_055691185.1 of Crinia signifera. Taxonomy (NCBI): domain Eukaryota; kingdom Metazoa; phylum Chordata; class Amphibia; order Anura; family Myobatrachidae; genus Crinia; species Crinia signifera. The sequence goes on along the minus strand of NC_139218.1, from coordinate 98,917,493 downwards.
GAAGCGTGGCGAGCGCAGCGAGCCAGCGAGGGGCGGCGGTGCGCGTCCTCCGACCTTTTCATTCCCCTACTATCCACGTCGGCGTGGAGTTGAGAATAGAATAGTGTGGCGAGCGCAGCGAGCCACCGAGCCCGAAGCGTGGCGAGCGCACGCGTATAACTTCACAGGTATATGCGTCCCCTCGCGGGGCTCGCTGCGCTCGCCACGCTTCGGGCTCGGTGGCTCGCTGCGCTCGCCACACTATTCTATTCTCAACTCCACGCCGACGTGGATAGTAGGGGAATGAAAAGGTCGGAGGACGCGCACCGCCGCCCCTCGCGGGCTCGCTGCGCTCTCCACGCTTCGGGTTGGCGTCTATCGTGGGGTGGGGTGTACGCTGTTAAATTTGGGGGGGTTGGGAATATTTTACATTGAATCCAATGTAAAATCGGGTCGGGACCATTAACAATGGTCCCGACGCGACCGACGCGATGCCCCCGATTTCCCCATAGGCTTCAATGTTAAAAAATATTTTAACATTGAAATCGTGTCGGGAAAGGTAAAATATCGGGGGCATCGCGTCGGTCGGGACCATTAACAATGGTCCCGACGCGATGCCCCCGATTTTTACATAGGCTTCAATGTTAAAATATTTTTTAACATTGAAATAGTGAGAAAATGTGAAAAATGTGAAATGGGCCAATATGACCCATTTCACATTATAGATGTCCCCGTCGTCACCCCACGATAGACGGCAACCCGAAGCGTGGCGAGCGCAGCGAGCCCGCGAGGGGCGGCGGTGCGCGTCCTCCGACCTATTCATTCCCCTACTATCCACGTCGGCGTGGAGTTGAGAATAGAATAGTGTGGCGAGCGCAGCGAGCCACCGAGCCCGAAGCGTGGCGAGCGCAGCGAGCCCCGCGAGGGGACGCGTATAACTTCACAGGTATATGCGTCCCCTCGCGGGGCTCGCTGCGCTCGCCACGCTTCGGGCTCGGTGGCTCGCTGCGCTCGCCACACTATTCTATTCTCAACTCCACGCCGACGTGGATAGTAGGGGAATGAAAAGGTCGGAGGACACGCACCGCCGCCCCTCGCGGGCTCGCTGCGCTCTCCACGCTTCGGGTTGGCGTCTATCGTGGGGTGGGGTGTACGCCGTTAAATTTGGGGGGGTTGGGAATATTTTACATTGAATCCAATGTAAAATCGGGTCCCAGGGACCCGATTTACATTTCATTAAAAAAAAAATCGGGTCCAAAATCGGTCGGTCGCGTCGCATGCGATGCGATCGACCCGATTTTTCCGACACGACCACCCCGATGTAAATCGGTGTGGCCGTGCTAGGAAACAAGTACCCATGTTTTGTTTATATTATTGGATACCAATAAAACAGCTATTTGTAGAAATACTGATCCCACCTTAGGTTGAAGAAAAAAACCTTCATCTTCTTGGTTTTCAAAATTCCAAGAGTCAAGTGGAATATTCACTTCACCTAAGAAGCTGTTACGTCCAAAGTGGTCATTATGCCAGACGGAAAGCTGCAAGGTTCTGGTCTCCAGCTGCGTGTGACTGATTACATACTGGGAACAAAGAAGCAAAAGAACAACATCAATCAACATAACGCTACACCCAAAATCCTATCTCTACTTTCTACTTATGTCGTCAAAAACGACAGAAAACAAAATATATTTGGGTACTTGTTTAGTTTCACGGCGGCCGACATATCGGATGCGATATCGGCCGATCCGATGCAATTTTTTTATCTGTTCATAACCCCACTATCCACTATGCATGGAGTTTATTTTATATAGTGTGGCGTGCACAGCGAGCCACCGAGCCCCAAACGTGGCGAGGGGACGCGGATTACTGCGCTCACCACACTATATAAAATCAACTCCATGCGTAGTGGATAGTGGGGTTAGGAACAGGTCAAAAATCGCTTCGGATCGCATCGGATCAGCCAATATATATCATCACAGCAGGAATCTTTATAGAGAGTGACCAGCACCACTGACGATATGAGACAGATAGCCCATTTGTTCTTACTATACACTGCTGCACACCTGCTCCCATACAGCGGCCGGTTGAAGCAGAAGTGCACAAGCCCAAGAGTTCTAACTGAGAGACCACCTGTACCAATGGCAGAGGTCTGGGGTCAGCCACCTGGAGGCCAATACAGCCGCTGTGAAAAGTGCAGTGCGACCATTCGGAGCGGTCCACCGCACCACTGACAGGGTCGGAGGCCACCCGCCAGGAGCCAGACACAAGTGAGTGTGCAGAGTGAAGCGTGTTTTATTGGAGTTATTTTATCTGTACCTGTGGCAGGGGTCAGAGATCCTGCTTTAAACTTTATCATTTGGAAGTCCTTTCCCCTTAAAAACAAGAGACCTGTGATATAGGGCCAGTATAGCAGGAAGATACCAGCAGTAAGTCCTGGCATAGACATCACCCATTGGGGGATAGCTTGCTACAGACCCTGAAGGTCCCGTGAACTCTTTCCATTTAATCCATCTTTGCATGTTTGTCTTTTATGGAGAATATTTTTTTAAACTTTTTTTTAGGCTGTTTAATAAATTGCGCGGTACTTGTGTATTATAGCGGCGCCCCCGATGTGCATCGCGCAATGTTTACATCGCGTAATGTTTACATCGCGTTGCATCGCATGGCATGCCATGCAATGCGATTTTTGCCCCCTATGCGATGAAAGATCGTATAAGCACCATAAAGGGTGCTTTTAAGCACCCTAATGGGTGCATACAATGTGAAATGCACCCCCACGCCACCCCCCCCACTATAAACGTGAACCCGAAGCGTGGCGAGCGGCGGCGGTACGCGTCCTCAAACCTTTTCATACCCCCACTATCCACGTTGGCGTGGAGTTGAGAATAGAAAGTGTGGCGAGCGCAGCGAGCCACCGAGCCCGAAGCGTGGCGAGTGCAGCGAGGGGACGTGGATACCTTCACAGGTATCGGAGTCCCCTCGCGGGCTTCACAGGTATCCGCGTCCCCTCGCGTGGCTCGCTGCACTCGCCAAGCTTCGGGTTAACGTTTACAGTGGGGGGAGGGGGTGGCGTGGGGGTGCATTTCACCCATTAGGGTGCTTATACAATGTTTAATCCCGTCGCATCGCATTGTATGCCATGTACAATGCCATACAATTTTAAAATTGTATGACATTGTACAGCATCGCGCGGTATTGCGTCGCATCGCATACCATCGTATGCCTTATGGTATGCGATGCGATGGGCGCCGCCAAAATACACAAGTACCAATTGCCCTTTTTAATTGAGCTGATGGAGGACTGCGTCACTGGGTACTTGTGTATTAGCACGGCGCCCACGATTTCCATCTTATGGCATCTTATACAATTTAAAATTGTATACCATTGTATATGGCATACAATGAGATGAGATGAGATGAGATACGATTTTAAATTGTATAAGCACACTAATGGGTGCTTTCAATGTTAATTGGCCCCCCTATAAGATGTTTAATTGTATAAGCACCCTAATGGGTGCTTACAATGTTAAATGCACCCCCACGCCACCCCCACTATCAACGCCAAACCCGAAGCGTGGCGAGCGCAGCAAGCCCGTGAGGGGCAGCGGTACGGGTCCTCCGATCTGCATTTAACATTGTAAGCACCCATTAGGGTGCTCATACAATTAAAAATCTTATATGGGGGCCAATTTACATTGAAAGCAACCATTAGTGTGCTTATACAATTTAAAATCGTATCTCATCTCATTGTATGCCATATACAATGGTATACAATTTTAAATTGTATAAGATCGGGTCCCATTGCATCGCATCTCATCTCATCTCATTGCATACCATATTAAGCCTTATGGTATGCAATGCGATGGGCGCCGTGATAATACACAAGTACCCGTCTCTGTTGTGGAATATAATTCTTCTTCACTTTGTGTAAATTGTGATCTTTTTGGGAGTGTCTACCTATTTGGATTGTGAGACTATTTTTGTGTGTTTTTTCCTATTATTTATTACAGAGTAAAGAGGACAAATTATCTTTACCCCGAGTTAAAGATGAGGAATATATGACATAGCGTTGTGATTTATGTTTGTACAATTTATGTGTGACATTCCTTTTTGGGCAGTGGTGTTTTCAGACAGAGCACTGCAATTGGGAACTATGGATTTGCTTCCTTGGCTATAACATTACTCTTGACCAGGTTAATCTCACTACAGTGTGTTTTGATGAAAGGTTTTGGTGTAACATTAATATGACTATTATACTACTGGGTGTGGGTTGTTAGGTCTACAACATCTAGGTCGATAAGCATTGGGTCGACACCACTAGGTCGACAGGCAGCAATGTCGACATGGGTCTAGGTCCACATTGGTCAAGGTCGACATGTGTCTATGTCGACATGGACACAAGCATTAGGTTGACATGGGCAAGGTCAAATAAAGTCTGTAAATCTTTACTCCCATGCAATCACAGCCAGCGTCAGTCCATTTATATCGGACAAATGGGTAGGCATAAAACAAGAATAAATTATAACAAAGATTATTTGGATTTTTGTAACCTGCCCTATATTTTTCTACAAACAACTGGTGAGGATGAGATGTGTCAGTCTGTATAGTGACATGTTGTCAGTTATCCAACTCCGACATGGATTAAAAGACTAGCTATTCCAAAACGAATAGATTTTATAACCATATTGTCTTACATACAGTATATGGCAAGAGCATATTGTGTTATCCAGCAAATTTGCAGTCGGCATTTCCCATGCTTACTCTCAGATCCCGTATACTGCAGAAGAGCATACTGATTCTACTACCCAACACTAAGTAGCTAGCGCTGATCCCTGCCTAAGCCTCTCAGCATGCTTTCTTTCTCAGTTTGTACTTCAATTTGCCTGATAGTTGCTAGGTTACATTAATAAGAGGAGATGTGGCTTGGGCACTGGTAACAATTCATAGAGAAATTACAAAATATTGTCCATATGCCTTTTAAAATTTATCAGGCAACGAAAAAAGAAAAACTGTTGCTCCACGGAAAATTGAAAATGTTAATGTAGTGCACTTTCTTCTCTAATGTCTTACTTTACCTGCCAGTCTGGAGCAGTAATCGCAAGCCATTACTTTTGAGTGACAGAAATAAATATCAAAGGAGACTTCTCCAAAGTAATATGAAAGCACTTCTGCCTCAGCAATCTAATGCTCTGCAAACCTCTCATACAGTAGTACACTAGTAACAAGAAAATCACTTTACCTACTGTATGTACAATAGTGTCAAAATGTATATACTCTATATATACTCTTCTTTTAAAATGTTACATTTCATATTTTTTTTTCTATAATTTTCAACATTTTCTTTTTGTCCCCACTAACAAATTTTTATTTTTTTTGACTTCAAGCACTTATGCCGCAAGCACAGTCCCTAGAGTCAAACTTTTATGCTGAACATTCACTGTTTTTGCAGGTCTTGTCTAGAGCGCTAGAATAACAAATAAATAAAATAAATGAATATGATATAAAAAGTAATGAGTGAACACCTGTAAAAAATGAATTGGGTTAGTAAATGCTTACACTCCTTGGAGGATAAAAATGTTCCGGTTCCAGCACTCTCCCTGTCTTACCCTACTAAGTGGTAGTGGTATTCTTCAGCCCGAATGGCTGTCCGCATGCAAGGTGTTTCACTGCGGCTTGGATGCGACTTTGTCAGGTGCCGGCAGGTCGCGGTCTGATGACATCACTGCCATACCCGAGTCCAGTGAGTGCGGGTGTTAGAAGGCAGCTGGTGGTATGGATGCCGGGACTTTGTTCACCAATGCGTTTTGTGCCTTGAAGAAGTGCCTCATAGGCACGAAACGCATTGGTGAACGAAGTCTCGGCATCCACACCACCAGCTGCCTTCCAACACCCGCACTCACTGGACTCAGGCATCGTGGTGACGTCAGACCGCGATCCACCAGCACATACCATATATATATATATATATATATATATATATATATATAGTAGTGTTTCGGGGACTCACAGACACTATATACAGTATATATATATATATATGTCTAGTGTCTGTGAGTCCCCAAAACACTACCATCTGCTGGCAGCGAGTGAAACTACATCTCATTCTCACACATGCCCAAACACAGAAGGTAGCAGACTAGCTTTCGAAGCTTTTGCTTCGAGCAAACTTACTTGTGTACTTGCATCATCATATTTATTTTAAAATGTGTGTTGCTGTTGTGACTAGGGTTGCCACCTCACGCATCATGGATTCCTGGAGACCCCCCCCCCCCTCCTCACCTTCATGTGCACGTGTTCCCGGAAAAGTGAGTGTGGCCTCATACATGGGTGTGGCCTATTCAGCAAAGTGGGTGTGGCCACTGTAATACAGACACGTATTCAAATTCAGGTGCCAATATCCCATCTTTAAAAGAACTCCCATATTTGTAAATGTACCCCTTAGTATTGAAGAGTAAGTTTTGCTACTCAGCTGTGTAGAATATGTATATGTAGGAGGAAAGGGATTTATTGGTCTACATTATGGTCTGGGCAATATGCAACATTGTGGTTTGGACATCACGTGTGAGGTAAAAGCGCTGAGCTCACCATCAGCAACTCCATGACAGGGATACGAAGCAGCGTGAATCATAGCCGCCCAGCCTAGCCATCTGAGGGACTTTGCCTTGGCAAGGTATCATAGACCTGTAGTTGAAATTGTTCAAGGGCCTATTATGAAAAGTGGTGGAGGTGATGCCAATGCATATAGGCATGTAGAACCCATACACTATACACCCCAGTGTCTCCCTAAATATATATATATATAAGTACAAAAATGGCATAAATGTGTAATAAAGGAATGCAATTGTAATATTTATGATTTATGGCCAACCATGTGGCTGTGTGGCTTCTGGTGATCATCATGCTGTCATGATGATGGGCCCTTTTTTATGTGGAGGCCTGGAGCTGCAACTTCATTCGCCCCATTGTTAATATGGCCCTGATGCTGTGTTATGTACGGGAGTAATAAGTGCAGCTGGTCATGGTTCAGCTTCTGCATCAATTAGTAACAATGTAACTACAGTGAGAGCTGCAGAGCTTAACCCTTTCTGCACAGAGTTTGCAACAGAGCTCCTTTGGGAGAGCAATGGTCACACTTGGATCCTACTGTGACCTACACTGGTGCTGCTGTACATGGTGGCGTTAAGGAGGGGGGACCTTTTGATTGTGGACCTTCCCAATGTCAACCTAATGTGCGTGTCGACCTTTCGACCCTGTCGGCCTTAGACATGTCAACAGTTTTCAGGTGTTGACCTAAGGCCAGCCGACTTTCAGTGGTCGACCCTAAGTATGTATAGTTTCGACCCAAGGACCCATACCCATTTCAACACACCCCACCGAAATCTAACTTTCTCTGCACAAGATTTACTTACTGAACAACCCCCTATGTGCAGTGTAGCTATGGTTATAAGAGAGAAGAACAGATTCTCACCTTGAGAAGTTCATTGAAATCCGGATTCGTGGTGTTGGTCTTAATTTTTGTCTTCCGCTTACTTTGACGGGACTTGTCAGGAAGGAGATATGCCTTCACATAGCTGGAAACAAGAGATTGTGCACATTGTGATAAATCAGCAAGATAAAACAAATTCCTTTTAGAAATTGAAGTTGACCTTCAGACAAGATAAACTGCCAGATTGTGTATAGATCTTCGAATGTTCTGACAATGCGTCCAGTGCTGCAGAGATTGCATGTTCAGTTTACTAGTTTGTGCACACACACACACACACCCTTAAAAAAAAACATAACAATAAATTCCAAAAACGCAACACATTTATTTGAAAAAATAAGAAACAAGTTTAAGAACCTTGCACCAAAAAGGAGCTACTGTACAAAGACACCAGCTAGTACAGCTAGAGGAAAGAGAAGACAAATAAATGCATTTATAGATTACATTGGACCAAATTTGCCATGAAATACAGCAGTCCGCTCACCCCGCATGTACCAAGTATCTCTGTCTGCTCACAGATAATGACTCCATATACTAGAAATGCAACTAGCTGGGCAGAGGAATAAAAATAAATCTACAAGATGCAAATTGTGCATGTGACATAGTAATATCCCTTTTACACCAGCCTAAATAACTCGTTTTTTTGCACGGGAGTATGCAGGCAGCAGAGCCGGCCCTAGCCTAAATGACGCCCTAGGCAAGATTTTGGCTGGTGCCCCCTAGCACCGCCACTAGTTCCACCTCTGACCCTGCTCCCGTTTCCCAGCACCATCAACCCTCATCATAGCAGTCATCATTTTGGTGCTCCTACCCGCAATATTTTAAATAGAAACAGTGCACACATTCGGTGCGCAGCCCAAACAGGGGTGTGTTCTTGTTGGGAAGGTGCAAGGCCACACAATAGTACCCCAGTTCAAATTTTGCCACACAGTAGTGCATCTTTATTCACATGATATCATGCAATGTCCCTTATTCACGTTACATCACACAGTAGTACCACTTTACCTTATGTACATTACTCCTCACATTATTCACAATATACCCTTAGAAAAAAATCCTGAGAAAATATTGAATTTTAAGCACCTCCATGGCCACACTGCAACCCAGCACAAAGCAGTGTGTGCTGAGCAGAGGAGAAGAGCTGCAGCTGCTGCTGTCACTTAAGGGGAGGAGGCCCGGGGGCCCCCACTGGGCCCTTCCATCAGACTTTGGCCTGGGTAATTTGTACCCCCTACCCCTTTCTCTCGGCACACCTGATAATACCACACAGTAATGCCCCTTACACATGACACATTATTAATGTCCTTATAACCATAATGCCCCTTACACATTATGCTAACCTTTATTAATGCCCTTCATACACATAAAGACACACATAATGCCCCTTACACATATGTTGCACATTAATAATGCCCTTATACACATGACACACATAATGCCTGTTAAACATATGTCGCACATTATTAATGCATTTATACATGACACACATAATGCCCCTTACACATATGCCGAACACTATTGCACAACCAACCCACCCACAGACTAACACTGTGACCTCTGCCTCCGCTTGGATACAGATGTTTCCTCATACATCTTGACTTAATAAGCCATGCAGCTCCTGGCCAGTTCTGCTAACGTTGGGTGCCTTTTTTGCTGAAAATTTGTCTTATTTGCATTGTTATGACCAGCACACACAAGGAGCTTACGATGATTTAAATGATATGCAGTATGCCTATATTCTGTGTGCGACTGTGGCTGTACCTGCATACGGCATGCTATGTTACAGTGATTTCCATGAATACACTATTTCCTATGCAGATACAGCCTCACTCACACACAGGCATGCTGCATATCATTTTAATCAGCAGAAGCTGTTGATGCCCCTAGGCATTCCAAATGCCCTAGGCAATTGCCTAGTTTGCCTATGCCTAAGACCGGCTCTGGCAGGCAGTATAAACGCTACCATTTGAAATGTAGGGAATCGCGTCTGTGCAAGAAGAAACCCATGCCACCTACCAGGCTACCCTGCACCATAAGCACTACGCCATTAATACATATTCACAACTCTCCCACAAGACAGGGGTGGTTTACATATAACTGCACTGTCACCACCCAGCTCATGACTAAAATACCCTATTTCACAGAAAGAGATCTGGCCATGTTGCTTCCACTTCAGAATAGTACGATCATACCAAAAGATGTGTAAATTTACAACTTCGTATACACTGTATGCGGAAGCTGGGACTGTCTGCACTGCATGTGGCACTTTTGTGTGTCCATACCTTGGCTTTACATTATGCTGAGTGTGCCTAGAAGTAAATTTCACCTTAAATAAACTGTGTTCCACAAAATAATAAGAATATGTCTCATTCAATATGTCGCATTTTGGGAAGTGGAAGTGGCTTTATACCCCTTTAAAAGGAAGGAAAACCCTACAAATGACTTCTCTTAATCTTATTTTTCTAATCTCAATTTCCAAAACGAATTTATATTTTTGCTCTGCTCCACAAGAGTAAGCAAACTAAGGGGCATGCACCAACTTCCCATTAGCCAGTGCAGACATATTCTCAACTGCAAATGTATGCTAACATGTGTGATTTCAGGGGAAGCTCCTGCTCATGAGCAAATGAAGGCACTATCAATTGTTTGGTGCTCCAAAAATTAGATCCAATCTATTTAATCAACTGGATGATAAGAAGGTAAAGAGGTGCTAACTGTACCACCTACCATCTTCCATATTACTATACTTTTCTCCACCAGCTGATAGGGCAGACTGGCAGTATCAGCCTAGCTGAGTATACACAGGGCAGTAGGTATCTAGAAAACTGCAGGGACTCCAGAAGAGTATTCCCAGTGGTTCAACTATGTAAAGAAGGAGATGGTTTGGTTAACTTTTTACTGAAGACTATACTTTTACCTATATGAATTCTCTTGTTAAATCATCAGTAGAAAGCAATCCTGCCCCTTGTCAGTGTTAATTAATATAAGCTGGTTCAGTTCCAACTGATGGCCTAGGGTGTCTCATTATCAAGGTGTCACACAAGAAACATCTCTTGATGGGTAAAAGCAAAGAGATATCTCAAGACATTTGCACCCTTATTGTTACAAAACATACTGTACTTTTGGCATTGATTACTAAACTCAGAAGCGGAAAGAACATTTCACCATAAACCGCCCATGACTAGGTGTTCCTTTAAAGATTTCTGACAGAGGAGTGAAAATAATTATCAGAAGAGTTGTCCAAGAGCCAGGGCCACTTGTTAAGATCTTCAAAAAGACCTAGAATTAGCACTCAATTGCCATGGCCTGTATGCACGCTCACCACATAATGCGAGCAGGAGTTCATGATTGGAGTCCCAGGAGTCCCCACCTGATTGTAAACCTGGCCATAATGCACACAATGTTTAGAGAAGAAATGGCACTGAACATCTCCGCAAAAAACTATACCAACAGTGAAGTTTAGAGGTACTGGCATACATCATATAATTGAAGGATGAATGGAAAAAATGTACTGAGACATTCTGAGGAAACCGTTGCTGTATTACAATGGAGAAACGCGTCAAAACTGTGAATCTCCCTCTTCCGCTTGCATTGATTCACTCCAGATATCCCTGATGCGCTCTCCCTTTACTATTCTCCAACCTGCTCCGGTTCCTAGCCATTACAACCCAGTGCCTTCACTGCCCTATACCTGGTCCGTTCCCTGGACGTTATCGCCTGGCTCTTCTACAACCACACGCAGTGCAAGCCGCTTCATGTCCACCTGCACTGTAAAACCATGCTCACTACGTTGCCGCCAAGGACAAACACCTGGCCGTATCTCAACAGCGCCAGTGGCTTGACACTGCCATCCATCTAAAGCCGAACTGACCGGACAAGAAGATGTATAATATATACTGTAGCTCATTTAATGAGGATAAACTGGCCATCGTATATCCGTATACATTTAAACAAGTGGTGAGAACACTTCAATCGTTACTAAGGAAGTTGTGCATAGTGCCTCATTCACTATATTCAGGATCAATCAGCGGCCCATATCTGGATATTTATTTATAAGGTTGCATTAATACAATTTTGGCTAATAAATATATATATATATATCTAAAACGGTACTTGTGTATCACGGCGCCCATCGGGTCGCATCGTATACCACTAATTAAGGTATACGATGGGACCCGATGGGGCCGATTTCAGGCTTTTAAGAGCCGACTATACAATTTTTTCATCTCGGCATGCGATGCGATGCAACCCACTATCCCATACCCCCACTATCCACGTCGACATGGAGTTGATTTTATATAGTGTGGCGAACGCAGCGAGCCACCGAGCCCGAAGCGTGGGGAGCGGACGCGGAATACGAGCCCCGCGAGGGGACGCGCATTACTTCACATGTATTCCACGTCCCCTCGCGGGGCTCGCTGCACTCGCCACGCTTCGGGCTCGGTGGCTCACTGCACTCGCCACACTATATAAAATCACCTCCACGCCGACATGGATAGTGGGGGTATGAAAAGGTCGGATGACGCTTACCGCCGACCCTTGCGGGCTCACTGCGCTTGCCACACTTTGGGTTGGCATTGATAGTGGGGTGGCGTTAACAATTGGGGGGGCATTTAACATAGTAATCACCCATCAGGGTGGCTGTACAATTAAAAATCGGGTCCAATTGCGTCACATCGCATGTGATATGATCGTATGCGATGCAATACGACCGATTTTTTGGTCATACAATGCCCTACGATGGAAATCGTGGGCACTGTGATAATACACAAGTACCTCTAAAACAAAGAGGATAGAAGAGGGCGCTTCATGGTGCATTAAAAGAGTATTTTATTGGATCCAAAACTAACGCCGATGCAAAACCAACGCCGTCTGTGAACGATGGAAGACAGCGCATTCACAGACGGCGTTGGTCTCTCTGTGTTCTCCTGCTTCCAGCAGCGCAACCCAGCGCTTGTCAGTAGCAGTCCCATGGAGCCTCCTACACGCCCGCAGTGGATCAGTGAGCAGCCTTGCCTTTGTGTATATATTCATGCATTGTGATAACCAGCCTACAGTGTTATAATACTTGGTACGAGCAATTGTTTTGATCGTGGATCTCTGTCTGTTTTGGATCCAATAAAATAATTGGATATAATATAATAATAATAATAAACCTTTGGTGTCACAGATAACCAACTGGTGATAAAGAAGATACATACAGTAATACATATGTATCTGTTATTATGTATCTTCTTTATCACCAGTTGGTTATCTGTGACACAAAAGGTTTATTAAGGTGATACACCCATATTGGTTTTTTCCTCCTCTCCATCTCCAACCTGTTCGTGCATTAGTCTTTTTTCTACAATAATTCTTATTTTAAAAGGATGTATTACTCATTGTTTGATATTATGATTTGCAATTGTATAAGTACTTTATTGCGCCTGATGAAGTCATAACCATGACGAAACGCGTTGGCCTTCTCTACTAACCGAACTGATCAACCCACCAGAGTTGTACATGCATTTGTGATCTATCAGAATCTGTATACTTGTAATAATACCCTAGTAAGGGTTTTTTATGTGATTGTACATTTTTTACTTGTTTTATACATTAAATATCAATTGATAATTCAAACTGATCTATTATATGAGCGCCCTCTGAAACCCTATTCTTTTGTGTATATATATATATATATGATTTTTAATTTGACTTATTTATGACAATATTCTTACATATGTGTTTGAAATTTTAATACGATGTATCTCTTTGTTAAATTCGCTCTCTGCACTACTGCTCTAGATTGCTTTCCAGCTATTATTCTTTATAAAAATCTGCTGCCATCTTCAAGGATGCTGGAGATGTAACGAGGATGAACATTTTAGCAAGACTATGATCCCAAACACACAGCCGAGGATGCTCTCACTTGGCTTCAGAGAAATAAAGCTGCTAGAATGGCCCAGCCAATCATCTGACTTAAATCCACTTGAAAATGTATTGAAAGAACCAAAGATCAGGGTTCATAGAAGAGGCCCACAGAATGTTCAAGATTTGTCAAATGTTTTTGTGGAAGAATGGGCCAAAATCACACCTGAGCAATGCAAGTGACTAGTTTCTCCATACAGGAGGTGTCTTGAAGCAATCATTACCATATGTGACTGTTGAGTTCAAGAGAGAACGAGAGGAAAAAAGGAAAACTCTGTTTGGGGGCACCCTTATGTCCCAAAATATTATTGGTACTATGATTAATCTTAATATATAACTTTTGTGTATTAAAAATAGAACAGTGTATATGCGTCTAGCAGAAAAATATTAATAGTAATTCTCGGTTAATAATACACGTATCTGAGACACTATCCCTATAGGTCAACAGCGCTAATATTTTGAGAAGCCTAAAACTTTAGAATTGAAATTCATGAAGGCAGCGTGATGAGACAAACCTGTACAAATTAGATGTAGCCAGCCCTCTGATTGGATGAAAGCACCAATAAGAGTGCGGTCAAGGGGACTAGGCAAACACACACAAGCAACTTTGAGAAAACTGATGCGAAACGTACGTCAGTAGCGGGTCACGTGGTGCACACACGTGACCGCAGGTATCGGAATCCAGACCAATCCAGGAAAGCTTCTTACAGAGCCAGACGCAGCTGACAGACGCAGCAGACGGGATCGGTTTGCCTGTGGTTAAGGTAACAAGGAGGGACGCCAGAAGTGTCTATCATTGTGAACAAGCACTGGCGACCCATCCAAACAGCCTAGACGGCATACATGCGACCAAGCGCAGTGAATTCCCCCAACAGGTGAAAGGGTGCGCTCAGCGGGGAATACCGGGACGCCAGGGTGTCACGCACTAACTGTGGCATGGTGTGCGGACACGTGTGGTTTGTCCCTAACAACATGCCCAGGCTGGGGAGGATTATCTAATCTCCAATAGAGTTTCTGGGCAAACCAGCCATATGGGTTAAATTCACTACCCTAGTCACGGCGCATTGGGGGACTTGTATCAGATTAAACTTGGTTGATACAATTATTTGTTACATGGGGCATATTCCTGACAGGAGAATATTGTAGTCATATTATATATATATATATATATATATATATATATATATATATATATATTGTGCTGACCTTGTAAACACAGCCATTGAGTACGCTATCACAAAATGTTACAACTCTGTAGATACAATGGCAATAATGTTTGATACAAATCTAAAGCAAGATTTGCCGTGATATATAAATGCATACTGTCCCATTTACTGCGTCAGCGATATAAAATTATGTATGGCTCTGATCTGTAAAAAAATTTTTTTTTCTAGAAGCATTTAATGCCGGTGTTTATTCCATTTTAGAGACATATATTGGATGGTGTCTCTCACATTATGATAATGGTGCAAAAATGCTAATGAGACGTTAACACATGTGATATATCTTTGATCTTTTATAGAAATTGGAATTTTGTAGCAGAAGACAGTAGTAGACAACAGCAAAAGAGACACTATTGTGTATAAATAAGATATATTGACCTTGCTATTGATTCATGCAAATTGGCAATTAGCCAATATTAGAATAGTGGAGAAATTGTGTATAAAGGAGTCTGCCATATAATAGATGATAGAGATCTGTGTATAAATAATAGTGAGTGAACTGTATTTATACTCCTCATATACTTTAAACTGCACTGAGTTTTTTCATGACTGATATGAGAGCTGACAACTAGCAAGAGATGCATCCTGCAATGCCCATATAGTATCAGGAGCACCTTGTACAAATTGGCAGCACTGTAATCAGCTATCTCACTATCCTCGGTCAAAACCCGGGTAGGCCCCACTCTCTCATTCTCCCTCCGCTGTTTTTCAATAAGAGGGAGGAAAGCAGAAGTGGTGTCTTTCTGTCAGGGATGACCACCTTCATTTGTTAGTAAATATCTCCTTTGTCAGTATTTCATAGCAAACTGAATAGCTGGCTGTGACTCACTGGGAAACACCCTGCGATGCCTGTATGGTAACAGGGCTACCAGGAGGAACCACATCAGTATGACAGTTGGCTATCTACTCTGCCTTCAGTCATAACCCTGGGACATTTCACTCTCTCATTCCCAAGAGAGAACGATGTCGGCATGGAGTTGTATTTATATAGTGTGGCGAGCGCAGCGAGCCACCGAGCCCGAAGCGTGCCGAGCGTAGCGAGCCCCGTGAGGGGACGGGGAAAGCTAAGCAAATAGCTTAGTGGGCGCCCAACTTACATATACAGTAAATACCTCTGTTTTTGGCATGAAGGGTGAACAGCAGAGGTGATATAGCCCCAAAAGGGCTGACTCTTTATTTTCCTAATCTCTAAATATCAAAGTAAGCAATAACAGAAATTGAATGTATTAAGACGGCATATGACAATCAATGACCGATGATTTAACCACGCAACTGACCCTTGAGTATGGGTAACAAGTGGCTGTATATATGATGGTCATTTTTTACCTTTTGGAATAACCTGAGTATATGACAAGCTATGGATAGTTAAAATTGCAAATATTTTCGCAGTGTGTAATATAAAGTAAAAGGTGGTCCATAATTTTAATTAAAATCATAATAAAAGTTATATATTAAGATTAGTCATAGTACCAATAATATTTTGGGACATAAGGCTGCCCCCAAACAGAGTTTTCCTTTTTTCCCCTCGTTCTCTCTTGAACTCAACAGTCACATATGACATTTCTAAAACTCGGGGTGCACCACTGACTGTCACATCTAACCCAAGAATATATCTAAGGGGTGTGGTGACCAATAGGAGAATTTACTCCAAAAGTCAGTAGTCCCAAAATATTTAAAATATTTAAAGCAGCAAAGACCATAAAAATCATTGTAATACAGTGCTCAATAGACTGGTGCGATCTCCATCCCATTTCCCCTTTCCCTCTTACATACAGCAATCATTACCAACAAAGGCTTAGTACAAAGTATTACATATATTTCAATAAGCAGGTTCAATACTTTTTCCAGAGCCGGCCCTAGCCTAAATGACGCCCTAGGCAAGATTTTGGCTGGTGCCCCCTAGCACCGCCACTAGTTCCGCCTCTGACCCTGCTCCCCTTTCCCAGCACCATGAACCCTCATCATAGCAGTCAACATTTTGGTGCTCCTACCCTCAATATTTATATAGAAACAGTGCACACATTCGGTGCGCAGCCCATACAGGGGTGTGTTCTTGCTGGGAAGGGGCATGGCCACCCAATAGTACACCAAATTCAAATTATGCCACACAGTAGTGCAACTTTATTCACAATATATCATGCGATGGTGTCCCTTATTCACGTTACATCACACAGTAGTACCACTTTACCTTATGTACATTACTCCTCACATTATTCACATTATACCCTTAGAAAAAAATCCCTAGAAAATATTGTATTTTAAGCACCTCCATGGCCACACTGCAACCCAGCACAAAGCAGTGTGTGCTGGGCAGAGGTGAAGAGCTGCAGCTGCTGCAGTCACTTAAGGGGAGGGGGCCCAGGGCCCCCACTTGGCCCTTCCATCACACTTTGGCCTGGGTAATTTGTACCCCCTACCCCTTTCTCTCCGCACCCCTGATAATAAAACACAGTAATGCCCCTTACACATGACACACATTATTAATGTCCTTATAACCATAATGCCCCTTACACATTATGCCAACCATTTTTAATGCCCTTCATACACATAATGACACACATAATGCCCCTTACACATATGTTGCACATTATTAATGCCCTTATACACATGACACACATAATGCCTGTTACACATATGTCGCACATTATTAATGCATTTATACATGACACACATAATGCCCCTTACACATACACTCGCACAGCCACTAACACTGTGACCTCTACCTCTGCTTGGATACAGATGTTTCCTCATACATCTTGCCTCAATAGGCCATGCAGCTCCTGGCCAGTTCTGCTAATGTTGGGTGCATTTTTTGCTGAAAATTTGTCTTATTTGCAGGACACACAAGGAGCTTCTGATGATTAAAATTATATGTGGCATGAATATATTCTGTGTGCGACTGTGGCTGTACCTGCATACAGAATGCTATGTTATAGTGATTTCCATGAATACACTATTTCAGAATATAGTCATGCTGCATATCATTTTAATCAGCAGAAGCTGCTGATGCCCCTAGGCATTCCAAATGCCCTAGGCAATTGCCTAGTTTGCCTATGCCTAAGGCCGGCTCTGACTTTTTCCCTGTGTCATTTCATAAATTTATGGACATCTATGGTTTGATTTATGTGTACTGTACAGTATGTGTGTATTGCATGGGTTGTTGCTGACATTTGGTGAAAATTTCATTACAATAGCCTCATTACAAATATGTTTACTGATAAAAATGTTGATGTGTTTGATACTTACTTTACGTGCTGTATACTACAAAGAGTAGCTATTTACACGGTACTTATATGTTAGTTGGGAACCCACTATAGTTAGTACGCTCATACCCCCACTATTCATGTCGGCATGGAGTTGTATTTATATAGTGTGGCGAGCGCAGCGAGCCACCGAGCCAGAAGCGTGCCGAGCGTAGCGAGCCCCGTGAGGGGACTGGGAAAGCTAAGCAAATAGCTTAGTGGGCGCCCAACTAACATATACAGTAAGTACCATTTACACATTATACAACAAACTTATAGAGGTGAGACTATGTACTTACGGGTCTGTTCTGTTCTTCTTCTCGTCGGCCATGGCTAGATTCTTACAGCTCTTTACCATGATGTTCAAAGCGCCTGTCTTATAGCTGTAAGTAAGATTGAGTATGATTTCCCCTGTGACTTTCACATTACCATAGTCCCCAGCTTCACTGTAGAGACTTGTCATGCTATTAAGGCTTGCCTGAAACAAAAAAAGAACAAATATAAATGATACATAATACTTGTTCAAGTGATCTGGTTCTTGTTCTTTAAATTAAGTAGGACGAAGTGTGTGATACCATAACAAGAGAGTGCACCACCTTAATGGAACATTCATTTAATTGCCTATCGTATGTGTACGGCTTTTGCTATTTAAGCCTAATGTGCAAGCTGCTGATCATTGTTTTAGTCTGCTCCAGCTAGACAATGAAGAGGTCTTGGGAAACTTATAAACCAGGATTACAATTTAGAGGTCAAGATATATTCCTCCCAAGCCAGATACCCAGGAAACTCTCTTCTCCACCATGTAGACCCTGAACCACAGTTGCCAGGAGTATTGTTACATTGGCACAAGCACCAGGTTGCCGCTCTCCGTACAACTTAGAAACAGTATAAATAATTCCAATAATACTCTTCTAGGAACAACAGGAAATATTGTATATATAACTGTACTGAGGGGTTCCAGTTGGCTCACAGACAGTGACTGGTCAGACCATCAATAGGGTGATACCAAAAGTTAGACATGCATTAGTTAGACATTAATAAAAGTTAGACATGCCAACACACTCAAATGCCCTTATTCTGGTTCACTCACAAAAGCAAATTCCTTCTCAAATGGACAAAACCATGTGCACCGCTGGTGGGGTAGATTTTGTGAGTGAACCAGAATAAAGGCCAAAATCCCGACAACATTTTTTTTTAAACTGACTCGCTCAGACTTTACCATCCCAGTGGACATGCAGGGGGACATTTACCAAAATGGATTCGTAGAAAAAAGGTGTATTCGTAGGGAGAAATACACCTTTTTTTTACGAATTTGTATTTTCGGGGTTTACAATCCCGAAAATACAACAATTTGTATTCCTAAAGATGGAACATTCGTATTTGTATTTACAAATACGAATGTCTACACCATCGATAGAATACGACAGAAATCACCATTCAAAAGAATGGTGGTTCCTGATGTACTAAGCAGCCGTACTGATAATACGGCTGCTAAGTGGTGTGAAACACCCACGCAAATACGACAGGAAAATACACCCTGCTTTCCCTGTCGTATTTGCTTTAAGCCTGCACGGATCAGTCAGATCCGTGCAGGCTTTAGTGTAAAAAAATAGAAAAAAAATAAATACAAAAAAAAAAAACAGCGTGGGGTCCCCCCCACAGCTGTAACCAGCACTAGGCTGACGGAGCCGGGGCCGGTAATTAAAAATCAGGGAACCCGACAAATAGAGGTTCCCCGATTTTTAACAACCAGCCCCAGGCTCCAGGTTCGGGGCTGGTTCCCAAAATACGGGGGACAAAATGACTAGGGGTCCCCCGTATTTTAAGAACCAGCCCCAGGCCAAACCAGCCAGCAGGGTAATGTCACAGCCGGGGGACACTTATTATATAAGGTCCCGCGGCCAAAACATTAACCCTACCGACCAGTCAGCCTGGCCAGGGGCCCTGGGGGAGTGGGGACCCCCCCAATGAAGGGGTCCCCCCCCTCCAGGACTTACCTGACTAGGCTGAAGCCTGGTGCTGTCCTCGATGCCCCTGGGCGGTGGGCATCGAGCTGATAGTGGTGTAAAAAAAAGATTAAACTATTGTCTAATACTGGGGCACTATGAGTCCCAGCAAGCCTCCCCCGCAAGCTGGGACTTGGAGAACCGCAAATCCGAGCCTACGGGGCATTAAAGGGCCCGCTGGGTCTTGTAGTGCCACAGTATTAAAAATAGTACAATAAAACACACTGACACACACTTAAAATAAAACTTTAATACATACAAAGCCCTTACATACTGATACTTACCTATCTTCTTTCCATAGGTAGCCCTGGTCCTGATGTCCTGCAGTCCTGTGTCGGCGTTCTTCTTCATGTCGACGTCCTTCTTCAAGTCGACGTCGCTGTCGGCGATGGCGTCCGGAGTCCGACGAAATCCATGTGGAAGCTGTGGAAGGAAACCATACTCACCTGTCCCGGGGCGACGTAGTCCAGGTAAGGGTCTTGGCAAAAAAACAAACCGACACCCGAAACCAGCCGGACAGCAGGAGCCGCACGGTGTTTGTGTACATCGTGCGGTTCCGCCCCCGAATGCCGCTATTAGCGGCCAATCAGGAGCTGTTAGGCCGCAAGGCGGCCAATAGCGGCTTTCGGGGGCGGAGCCGCACGATGTACACAAACACCGTGCGGCTCCTGCTGTCCGGCTGGTTTCGGGTGTCGGTTTGTTTTTTTGCCAAGACCCTTACCTGGACTACGTCGCCCTGGACAGGTGAGTATGGTTTCCTTCCACAGCTTCCACATGGATTTCGTCAGACTCCGGACTCCGGATGCCATCGCCGACAGCGACGTCGACTTGAAGAAGGACGTCGACATAAAGAAGAACGCCGACACAGGACTGCAGGACATCAGGACCAGGGCTACCTACGGAAAGAAGATAGGTAAGTATTAGTATGTGTGGGCTTTGTATGTATTAAAGTTTTATTTGAAGTGTGTGTCAGTGTGTTTTATTGTACTATTTTTAATACTGTGGCACTACAAGACCCAGCAGGCCCTTTAATGCCCTGCAGGCTGGGACTTGTGGTTCTCCAAGTCCCAGCTTGCGGGGGAGGCTTGCTGGGACTCATAGTGCCCCAGTATTAGACAATAGTTTAATCTTTTTTTTACACCACTATCAGCTCGATGCCCACCGCCCAGGGGCATCGAGGACAGCACCAGGCTTCAGCCTGGTCAGGTAAGTCCTGGAGGGGGGGGACCCCTTCATTGGGGGGGTCCCCACTCCCCCAGGGCCCCTGGCCAGGCTGACTGGTCGGTAGGGTTAATGTTTTGGCCGCGGGACCTTATATCATAAGTGTCCCCCGGCTGTGACATTACCCTGCTGGCTGGTTTGGCCTGGGGCTGGTTCTTAAAATACGGGGGACCCCTAGTCATTTTGTCCCCCGTATTTTGGGAACCAGCCCCGGACCTGGAGCCTGGGGCTGGTTGTTAAAAATCGGGGAACCCCTATTTGTCAGGTTCCCTGATTTTTAATTACCGGCCCCGGCTCCTTCAGCCTGGTGCTGGTTACAGCTGTGGGGGGGACCCCACGCTGTTTTTTTTTTTTTATTATTTATTTAATTTTTATATTTTTTTACACCTTGCAGCCTGCACGGATCTGACTGATCCGCGCAGACTGCCTGTACGAATTCGTATTAGCAGCCGTATATATGTGCCGCTAATACGAATGGTTACACCATCGGAGGGTTACAAAGCAGTCGTATATGACTGCTTTGTAATTTCCCCTCCGGAACACGACTTTGCATACGACTGAAACAGTCGTATGCAGTCGGAGGGGAAATACCAATACGAAAAACTAGGTTTTTCATATTGGTAAATTTCCCCCAGAGGGAGAATAGAATAGTGGGCAAGAGGGCAATGAGAGGGGAGGCGGTACACTTTTATGGTGTCCATGTACACATATTGATTTTCCATGCCGACATTTTACTTGTGTCATTATTTTTGTCACTGTTATACTACTGCTTGTCTAACTTTTGTCAAAGTCTAACTAATGCAAACCCGTTCCCCGCTGCTGGAAATTAGGCCGAGCTGGAGATCAGACATGCAACAGGTGCGACTTTTGACTCTGATCTGATGCTCGAGGGACCGCACATTTGATCCGATTTCGAACTCCTCTGATTTAGTCAATTTTCACCCGATATCTTGGCCCGATTCATTGGAATTGGGTGAAAAGAGGTAAAATCGGACAAGCACTGCTGTTGGAGGAGCATTGGATAGGATGGTTGAAGGTGCGAACACACTTCACTTTTTGGCCAGTATAAGGCCTAATTCATGTATGTACACAATGGCCTATTATCATGCAACAGAGAAATTACTGGCAAATTGCGCAAGTGCCGTGACCGCTATGTACATGTGGGAAGGTGCCATTATGATCCCACTCACAATGAGGTTTACACTGCAAAGTGATTGACAGGAATTAACCATTTGAATATGTCGACTAGGCGATTACAGGAAGTGGTTGTCAAAACCTAGGTGCGTAATGATTGTTTTCGGGCCGAGTATCTGATGTCAGCTGTGAGCTCATAGATATTATACAAGGCTCTTGCGTCGCTACTGCTGTGTTCAGTACGTGCAGCCACAGAGCTATGTTCCTCGGTCTTGCGTATAATCTGTGGATGTGTACCCAGCTGGGATTGAGTTTGTGATGACTCCGATGGGCTTCCCTTTTCCTTCCTGGGTGGCAGCTTGACTTGCTAAAATTAGCAGATCCGCAATGCAATTGCATTCGCATACAAACATGAATTAAGCCCATGGGACAAACACATCTGATGAAAATGAAACTCCACATAAAAACCTGATCTTTAGTTGTTTTCCAAAAAACATTATTGCAGATGCATCCACACTTTTAAGATATTTCAGGAAAGAGTCGGGAACAGTGTGACGATTGTACTCAGCTTAGTTCCACCTCCATAATATGCTTATTACAATTATCTTATACTATGTAACCCATACAAGCGTTATCTTAACACTGAAAGGGTTATACGGATCCATGAAAGAACCAAGAGATAAATAATCCTTTCCTTTGTATTTTTAAAGTAGTCGAAGCTTTGCCAGACATCATCTATTTTTCCTCAAGTAGTATCTTGAAACCTATCCATAAACTCCCAAGTGCCTGACAAACGGATGAAGGCAACAGCCTTTGAATAATTTGCTATTGATTTTCCTTTTTAGCAAAGACTTCACACTAGCTGAGCAACCTAATGTGCCATTTATAAAGAGATTTAAGAGAGCTGTAAATCTAATCGCAGCTGTAGAGAAATAATGCCAGGGAATCGTTACTTTTATGGCAAAAAAAAAATAAACGCAGACTTTTAGGATGTTGCCTAGAGACAAAATGCAAATAAGCAACTCCATTGGAGGAGTACTTACTTATGGAAACACAAATGTTTTACCCACTGGGTAATACATTAACCTAACAAAGTACCACTTGCAAACACGGAACCCGAGTGAGACACTTGTGTATGTCGATATGCACTATTAATTCCAGACAAGAGCAGAAGTGTATTAGAAATGTGATGGTGGTTCTTGGCTGGTCACGGCAAGGTGCTAATTCAGTGACGTGTTATGGGAGTGTCACGGACATTTTGCTGAATTGGTTGGGTACACAGATGCTTAGGTCATTTACACAGCAGTAGGATGTGTTTGTGGACAATCCCACGCTGAAAGTGGACATTTCAGTCCTAGTCAGTGGCGGCTCCAGGAGTGGGTGGTTGGGGGGGGGGAGTCAGTTTGAGATGGTAGTTGGTGGCAGTGGGTGTGGCTCTCCCATTTGAATTTTTATTGTGCTGCAGCTCCCACCCCCCCCCCCCCTTTTGGAGCCCCCCTGGCCCTAGTACATTCGGATCCATGGCTGTATCACAGGGAAGGGTTTGTAGTGGTACTTGCATACATTCGCACATGCAACCAGTAAAACCCAGAGATGGAGGCTGCAGCGTCAAACTATATGGATAGTGCTGTTTCAGGATGTTTTGCACAACAGGTGATGTATTGTGAGACAACTAGGATTAAGCAAACCTTTATACAACTCGTCGTAGTAGTACTGTAGGACTCACTGTTCTGGGAATGTCACAAGCAAGGCATGGACACAACTCGTCGTAGTAGTACTGTAGGACTAAGTGTTCTGGCAATGCCACAAGCAAGGCATGGACACAACTCGTCGTAGTAGAACTGTAGGACTAAGTGTTCTGGCAACACCACAAGCAAGGCATGGACACAACTCGTCGTAGTAGAACTGTAGGACTAAGTGTTCTGGCAATGTCACAAGCAAGGCATGGACACAACTCGTCGTAGTAGAACTGTAGGACTAAGTGTTCTGGCAATGTCACAAGCAAGGCATGGACACAACTCGTCGTAGTAGAACTGTAGGACTAAGTGTTCTGGCAATGTCACAAGCAAGGCATGGACACAACTCGTCGTAGTAGAACTGTAGGACTAAGTGTTCTGGCAATGTCACAAGCAAGGCATGGACACAACTCGTCATAGTAGTACTGTAGGACTAAGTGTTCTGGCCAGGGCTGCCAAGAGAAATCCTGGGCCCCGGTACATGAACTTCCAGGGGCCCCCATGGGGGGGGGGGGGGGTTTGTGACCACGGCATGTTCCTGCCTCCCAGCAGCTGGGTTCTAAGATATATATATATATATATATATAGATAGATAGATAGATATATAGATATATATAGATATTTATATATATCTTAAGGGGATGCGGCAGCACTCAGAATGAAGACAGCAGGCAGTTTTGTCCACCAACAGTTTCAAAGCCACAAGGCTCCTTTATCAAGGTGCTTTAGAGAACACATATATATATATATATATATATATATATATATATATATATATATATATATATATATGTCTTTGCTGCTGTCTTTGGATGAAAATATTTTATATTTGTATATACATACAGATCCTTCTTACTATACAAAAGGCCTTTGCCTTTGTTTTATATCATATACTGGTGTACTCCAGAAGTCTGTACAGGTAATCCAATGAAGGAGGCAGACAAGGAATTATGCAGAAATTACTGTATTAGCGCCTAGCGCCTTTCAGGGTCTCTCTTGTCCTCAGGGCGATACAGCATAAATATACACACAAAAAGATATTCACCTACCCCTATAAATACCCCCACTGTAGTCCCATCTCTCCATCCCCGCCGGGCTCCCGGGTCCGACCTACCCGAAGTGCTTTACACCGTACTTCCAATAGGAAGTAAGTACACACTCACCTGCATTCCACTGATCACCCTCTGCGTTCCACAGGCCGGCAGTACCAAGCTACATCATAAAAGCGGATCCACGGCACTCATTCACTGGGGTCTAAAATCGCCTCTTCTGTTACAGCTGGGTGCCGTGGATCCGCCTGTCATGAGCTGGGTACTGCCAGCCAGTGGAACGCGGAGGGGGAGCAGTGGAATGAATGCGAGTGTGCCCTGACTTCCTACTGTGCGTGATACGGGAAGTAGGGTGCCAAGTACTTTTAGTAGGATGGACCCGGGCGCCCAGCGGAGACCACAGTGGGGGTATTTATATGGGAAAGTGAATGTCTTTTTGAGTGTATACAGTATTTATGCTGTATCACCCTGAGGAAGGGGGAGACCCTGCAAGTGCTAGGTGCTAATACAGTCATTTCTGCATAATTCCTTGTGTGCCTCCTTCATTGGATTATCAATATATAGATATATATCTATATATACTGTGTGTATATATAGATATATATCTATATATATAGATATATATCTATATATATAGATATATATCTATATATATATATATATATATATTTGATGATCCAATGATGGAGATGGAGAGGGAGAGAGGGAGAGAGAGAGAGAGAGAGAGAGAGAGAGAGAGAGAGAGAGAGAGAGAGAGAGAGAGAGAGAGAGAGAGAGAGAGAGAGAGAGAGAGAGAGAGAGAGAGAGAGAGAGAGAGAGAGAGATGGTTTGGCACAATTTGTGCATCACTGCTGCTGCCTTCACGGTATAGCACACCGACAGTCAGGATTCCAACAGTCATTAGCCTGGCATCAGAATCCCAACTGCTGGGACTCAGACAGCGGGGCGAGCACAATGAAGCCCCTTGCGGGCTCGCTGCGGGCACAGTGGCTCACTACACTCGCCACCTATTTTATTCTCTCTCTATGAGGTCATGGACCCCCACAAAGGAGAATAGCCGCTGCCCGTCTGTTGGGGTTTTAACAGTGGGAATTCTGATGTTGGAGTAATGTCTGCTGAAAAACCATATGTCGGTCAGTCATCCGGCACACCCTTCACTGGAGTATTAAAGAAATGGTGCAGCTTGTGCGGTGTGGGCCCCCCTGGACCACACACACTGAACTCATTATAAATACAGAACTGCCTAACCGTCGCCCCAATACCTAACCCTCCTCTCCTGAAGTCTTAAGTTGCCCATACACTAACTGCGATGTATTACAGCAGTGTATAACCAATCTGACCACCCTGAGCCACCAAGACCTTCCCACGCAGCAGAATCGCATGGGATACATTGCATGCAGTCCTTTCACAACGTACCACATGCGACCCTGCTCCCTGCTGCTAGGAGGAGGCCGTGTTGGAGGTCGGATGGGTTCAGACCTGATGCGCACAGGACCGTGCATCAGACTCAAGGGAGACACAATACACATCCTATTTGGGCTGATTTCTCAGCCCAATCCATCGGAATTGGGTGAAATCCGCCCAAATTGGACAAGTGTATGGGCACCTTTACACTAACCCTGAACTGCCAAAGCCTAATCCTCCAATCCATGCAGAATATCAACATTTCACATGGCGATGATCTGCAGAGGACTGTCGACATTTCAAAACAAGTTGACATCATAACTGACGACATGGTGGAGTCAACATGGTAACTGTCAACATTATAAGTTAACTGCACCCAGCTATGTGTATAGTTATTACCAATACTAAATGACTTTCAAGCTTTTTGCAAGTATACTTTACTGTGATTAGTAAGATATAGTCAGGCTCACAGTCCAAACAGTAGGAATAAGAAATACAGTAGAAATATGAGAGAGAGAGAGAGAGAGAGAGAGAGAGAGAGAGAGAGAGAGAGAGAGAGAGAAAAAAAAATGAATTAAGACAGAGAGAGCAGAGGCGTAACTAGAAGGATGTGGGCCCCATAGCAAAATATTGGAAGGCCCCCCCCCCCCCCCATTGTCACTATAATGGCCATTTTCGGGAGAAAGGGTGGTGCAGAAGAGTGATAGAGTAAGAGACAAAGGGTGTTGGGGAGAGATAAATGGGGAGAGGGCTTTTTGGAAAAGGAGGGAGAGAGAATAAAAGTACGAGTAGGAGTGAAAGTGTCGACGAGAGACAGGGGGAGAGAGTGTGTCGGCAAGAGACTGGGGGGAGAGAGAGTGTCGGCAAGAGACTGGGGGAGAGAGAGAGTGTCGGCAAGAGATGGGAAGAGAGAGAGTGTCGGCAAGAGACGGGGAGAGAGTGTCGGCAAGAGACTGGGGAAGAGTGAGAGTGTCGGCAAGAGACTGGGGGAGAGAGAGAGAGTGTCGGCAAGAGATGGGGAGAGAGAGAGAGTGTCGGCAAGAGATGGGGAGAGAGAGAGTGTCGGCAAGAGACGGGGCGAAAGAGGTTGCTGTGATGAGCCAGGGCTATAGAGGACAGCAGGGAGAGAAAGCGAGTTTTTGCCGGGTAGAGGGGGGGAGAAGACTGTCAGAGAGAGTGACAGGAGGGAGAGACAGCGCAGGTAGAGAGAGGGATGGAAAACAGAGAGGATAAAAAGGTGAGAGAGTTGGAGTGAGAGATTGTGTACATCCCCCCCTCTTTTTAGTAACGGTGCTGCTGTGTACCTCCTAAACCACCAGCACCCCCCTCCCAGTAAAGGTGTTGCTGGGTACCCGCTCCCCTCCCTCCTTTTAGTAATGGTGCCGCTGGGTACCTCCTCAACCCCTTCTAATAAAGGTTCTACTATGTACCTCCTCAAAGCCCCTCTCCCCCTCCTCCACCTAATAAAGGTGCCGCTCTGTACCTGCTAAAACTGCCGGGTCTCCACTCCCCACCACCGGGTCCCCGCACCGCCGAGACCACGCACTGCAGCACATCGGCGGGTCTCCGCGGCGTTGCGCTTGTCACCACTGCATGCCGCCGGGTCACCGCACTGCTGCGCCTGTCTCCACTTGCGCACCACCACGCTGGTTGTAGTGATATCAGTGCGCTAGCAGCTGGAGCGGTCACAGGTCAGGCGCTCTTCTATTTCGCGCCAGTGCTGCTAACTAGTGGACTGCCTCCTCCAGCGCTCTGTTGTAATTCTCCAGTCCTGTAAGCCCCAGAACGGACTTCACTGGGGGCACGGGACACTGGCAGACACTGGCACAGCAGCGCTATTTAAAAAAATTACAAGGGTGCAGGGGATTGCTAGCTTAGCCTCGGGCCCCCCCACCCGCCGGGCCCCATAGCAACTGCATCCCCTGCACCCTCCATTGTTACGCCACTGAGAGAGAGAGAGAAAAAATGAATTAAGACAGGCAGGGCAGAAAAAAAAATGCACTTACAGGGCAGGACTCGACTTAGACAGATTCAGGAGCTCCTCCAGCTCCAGCCTCCACTGTCACATGCCGCGCTTCGTGCACCTGACCTTCCGACCTTCCCCTCTCACATGTTGTGAAAGCAGCTAGTGCAGTCTGCAGTGCAGACACACGGAGACGGAGTTTCTCTGCAGACGCTCCGCACTCAGCATTGGATGGGGCCTCTGTCACTGTCTGCAGCACTCCACACACAGTTAATGAAAGTGACACAGCCTGCCGCTGCTGACCCGCTCTCACCGGCCAGCCGCAACCCCTCTTCCCCCCCCCCCCGCGCGGGTGCTCCAGCCCACGCTGCTACAGCGCTGCTATAAAAAAAAATGTAAGTGTGACTGTCGCCTGGCCCGGGCCCCCCTGACAGGCCCGGGCCCAGGTAAAATGTACCCGCCCCCCCTGCCTCTCGGCGGCCCTGGTTCTGGCAATGCCACAAGCAAGGCATGGACATTTGATAAAAAAAAAAAATAACAGTTTACTAAGCCCCTGTCACCTTATTTGTTTTCATTCCAATGTGACTGTGTATATCGTCATTCCTCACCATCAGGCAGATGTGTGGTGTCACTTATAATGAAAAATCTACTCTTGCTAGGTAATAAAAAGATACTGAAAAGCAATATAACAATCTCCCTCAGGGAAATGCTATATAAATTATTGATCGTAGTCAGGGATGATCCCTTCAGGTGGATCAGTTTGAGTCCTGTCACTGCTAGTGTGCTTGGACAGTGTTATACCTAATAATTAGTGATGGCCACCATAAGATGTCACAGGGCATGCAGCTCTAGTGCATTGCATCTATATGTTACATTACAGGAGATCCCCTGCCTATTGGCCACACCCACACTGTACTGGGTCACAACTCATCAGTTTGTCACAATAGGTCCTGACCTTGATCCTATTAAGCCCCAGGCCCCTTCTGTAATTATCATACAATAAAGTTGTTTTCTACAATAATCATAACTTAACAAAGAGGAGGATTCCTGTTCTCCCTCTCTGACATGAATGCAGGGTTTCCTACCCTCCCGGAATGGACGGGAGGCTCACGAAAATCGGGTCCCTCTTCTGGCCCCTTGGAAAGGTGGACTAGCCTCCCACATTCCACTGGAATAACCGCATCTCCCTGGTGTTGCAGTTTAAATACCGGGGCTTTTCAGATAGGGGGCGGGGCTCAAATGACACAAATTGATGGCGCTTGATGGCGTTGAAATCAGGCCCAGCCCCCGGCTTCTCCTTCAGAGGAGACGCTAAAAGTAGGTAAGCATGCATGAATGTTGACTTCTGGATGCATCCCCAACTTCTTACATGATTGATGCTCAGCATAGAGTGAGATATTGTTGATTCAGTTTAAAAAATGATACATGGCATAATCGATACAGTAATTTAGTGCAGAATCCTCTCTACTTGATTAACCAAATGCTAGATACACCATGTGCTATACTTTTCTAAAGATAGAGATGTACAGTAGCTGAATTGCAACACCCCCTAGCAACATGTTTAATTAAGTTACTAAGCGATTTACAAGGCTAAATAGGAAGTTGTAGTGTCTGTTATAATATTACATCAGATATTTAGTAGGAAGCTTATATAAAGGTTTCATGAGCCTCTGAGTAGTGACAAATCACAGCCCTTACATATATGCATCAGTGCTCCCTCAGGCACGCTAAATAAACTGAGCTTTTGCTCTTAATTAGCAACGCTACAAGATCCTATCCAATGGCTATGACAAAATGACAATTAAACTTGGATAATAGGGTTAGATGGGGCTGCGCTCTGTCCCTTACAGAGTCACATTAGTCGTGCAATCACTGGCATTCACAATCTGTAATAACTCCAGCATTAGGGGAGTCAAAGCGGATTCTTAGGAGCATAAATGTGGCCTCTATGATAACAACCTCTGCATGTGTCCGTCACTAATTTTCTACAGAAGATTTGAGTCTGTCATGAACTGTGAAACGATTTAATAATCGTACATGCGACAATAATTGCACATACAGTATGACACATAAATATAAGAAACATATTGAGAAACTAGTAAGCCTGCTGTAAGCAAAAGCTTTGAAAGCTAGTCTGCTTCATTCTGTGTTTGTGCATGTGTGAGAAAGAGATGTAGTTTCACTCTCTGCCAGCAGATGGCAGTGTTTCAGAGACTCACGGACACCAGACATATATATATATATATATATAGATGATATACAGAAGTGACAGAGGAATGACTTCAAATTAGAGGCAAGCATATGCAACTAACTGCTCTGTCTGATAAGGGAATAAGCTCAGCGTTTTCAACCTTTCTGACACAAAATACTTTAAATTCCTGTTTACTCAGAATAAGTCAATAAGGAGTCAATCCTGTTATTTCATACAACACAAAGAGAAGCCAACTACCCAGCAGAAGATGTCCAATGAGAAATACTGTAGCTTTTTAGTATTAGCTTTCTCATAAGTTCCAATTATTTAAAATATACCATTATTATCTCTACTTTTGGACTATGGAATTTTGAGCCAGTATTGGACAAGAGTGGAGAAGTGAGCCATTTTGAGAAGGTGCCCATGGTAAACGACCAGCATCTATTAATTTATAGACTGTACTTGATAAATGTTACCTCAAACCTGATTGGTTGCTGTGGGCAACTTTTCAAGTGTCCACTACTCCACTCTTATCACTGCTTCATACATCTTCCCCTCAGTTCTAAATACTGTAGATTTGTAGATGTGGTCCACATACAGTTCTTTTAGAGAGTTCTTGGAACTGCGTGCTGTATACTTGCAAATCAGGCATTAAATATTTATATTCTTTATTGCACACTCACAAAAACGTGATACAGTATATTGTAGACCTCTGTGCTGAAACATCTTTTATAGTGAGGGATACTGTATATTCCAAAGGAATTTTCAACCATCTATCACCTTTTCTTATCACATAACACTAAACGAGCCTCATGATGGAAGAAAGACGCAGGGAACCTAAACACAGTGTTATTAAAAGAGAATTTGCATTAAATACAATGTACAGTATGGAACATGGCTTCAGAGTGTGTACTTGTCTTTTGCCTTCCTGATTGATAAATATGGTGGTGAGCTTTTTGAGTATTGAAGGTTCTCCTTGGTAGACAGCTACAGATCTTTCTAATGTTACATGAGATGTGTGTGTGCATGTGCATGTATCATGGATTTCTGCAATGCATACACATTGCACACAAGATGACAAGGACACAACTGGATGTCAAAAACACACTGCACATGTTTTTATACTCTACATGCAAATATCTGCCTTCCGTAATCTTGGCCATACTCCCTTTTACTCTCTACAAAACATGCTAATAATGCATATGGCGCATAATAGGTGCCAAATGGCAGATATTGGCATGCTGGAGGAGACTTGAATCATCAACAATTAAAATCATCATGAACAGATTGTGGGTGATCTGCCAAATTATGTATATATATTCTTGTGGGAAAGGGGATTTGGGATGGTGAGAGTGGAACCGCACTGATAGGTGGTGAGTGACCACTGTTGAAATTATGAGATTGAGGTATGATAGATTGGTCTATGAAAACTGACACTAACACACACCTCCTGTGACCAAGCGCCAGAGAAACGTATGTAGGGAACCCCCGGGACACGTGGTGCACCACGTGACCGGGCAGTCCAGGCAAGGAGAGACGCCAGCGGGGACGCCAGCACGCCAGCACATTTACACAGGAACTCGGCATCTGAAGCCAACTGTGAGGTAACCGCTGGACTTGTCCAGTGGATACATTCATATTTCTATCAGCAACATTGTCTCCTGTCTCCTGTTAGCAAGTGCGGCATCACACACTGTTATACATTCATGTTTATGCCAAACTGACACCTAGCCGTGGCAGCAGCATAAACAGACACAGTGATTGCTACATTGCCTGCAGCTTCAATAATACCAATTTACCTGCTATTAAGATCAAGGGTGCTCCTGTCTATAAAGCATCTCAAAGACACCTGTCTACATCAGATTTTATACTAAATACGTGACCCATGATTATTTCCCACTGTTATTTCTACCTTGACACTGATATAAATTGGGTTGTATGAGGATCACACTCTGACAAGCTCTCTTTCCTTGCCTGCATATATAAGGCAATACCAGCCTACCAATACTATTATATTTCTAAAGCGCTTACACATTTTTATTTAAAGGAACATACAAACCATTATTTTTAGAGTATACCAATAAAAATTGTAATTTTAATACTGCAGATCTAGCAAATATTGGTCCTTGATTAAAGGGTGCCCCCACCCAGAGTTCTTTCTCTCTCTCTCTTCCTCTCTTGGAAAACCATAAATTATGTATGTAACAAGCCTACAACATAACAACTGACCTGGTTACGTGGTCATTACTGTCAGGCCTCAATAACACTGAGCTCATCAGATGCACTAATCAGTAACAAATAATGCCTCTTTGTCATTAACCAAAAGTAGGTGATCAGAATGACCAATATGTCAATTCATGTAAATATTATAGTGAATGGACAGGAAGTAATAAAATAAGCCAGGGTATTTCAAGTGACAATTAACGTTTTGCTGTCTAACATTTACATTTTGCATTCAGGAATCATACTGCATGGGCTACAGTTGTCATGCAATAGCAGTAGACTTGTTCATTGTTATTAGACAATGTAACACTTGCTACATCTGTATGTTCATGTTTGAATCCATTTTGAATGTAAACTTGTAATATATTGGGACTTCATGAGGGTCATTCCTGAAACAAATTAGCATATATTTTTTTTACATATATAAAAAAAATCAAAGACCTAGTCAAGTCCAGAGTTAAAACACATTTCAAAAACACAGTACATTACCCACTAAACTTCACAAATAATGAACATAGATAAAGATAGGGGGAGAGCAAGCTGCAGAGGAGGAAGTTTGGTATAGGTGATTGAAAGAGTAAGAAAGATAGTAATAGAAATATATACAGTTATTGTAGGAGACATGGACAGAAAGAGAGGTGGGGGAAGTTACATGGGGAGATAGATGGTCGGATAGAGAGAGTAGGAAAGATAAGGGGGAGATAGGATGGGAGGGAATGAAAGATAGGTCGAGAGACAGGAAGGAAGCAAAGTGGATTGAGATGGTTGAGTCTAGAGCCAAGTAGGCTGAAGAACCCTTACCCCAACCCCTCCCATCCTGCTACCCTTACCCTCAACCCTCCTATCCTGCTAACACAGAGACACAAAGCCTAATCCCATAGGAATTGCTGAATTGTTATCATTCAGTCTCACCCTAACCACTTCCTGGTGCCTAACTCTAACCTCCCTAAGAGCGCTGGATCGCCCCTCTTATGAGAACGAGCCTGTCTGCCACTTGGATCTAGCATGTATCAGATTGAGATAGTGATGGAGAGGAAGAGGTAGCAGTGAGTAGAGAGTGTGAAAGGAAGAGAGAAAGGGGAGGGAGGAACTTTGATAGAGGAAGGAAGAAAGAGAAGGAAAGAGCGAAAACAGATTTTAATAAGAAAAATAACTCACTGTATCTGCGTCAGCATCAGGGACATTTAAGTGGGTCCGCTTCCTGTCAGAGATTGGCTGGACAGTCTTTCAGGAACAAAACAGAGTAGAAAGCAGCAAAAGATGATAGCATTAGAGGTAGATATAGTGATAAGCAAGTGAAGAGAACAATTGACACAAACTAAAAAGAAAAGTATCTTGAAAAAATATGTTTTTTGGTTTCTTGTACACTTTTCTATAGGCATGAACCCTACTACATATCACTTTTGCAGAAAACATTAGTTTATATTTTAACATTTCAGCAGGTAAGTTCTTACAGGTGGACAATCTGCTCTTACTGAGAGTATATCCTGAAATAAAGAGCAATTTAAATGCTAATTCCCTTTGCATCATTATCTAATTGTAAAAATGAATTTCACAAAATCGTTAGCTATGAATGTGTAGACACCAGACCGAATAGTAGAGGGGCTTAAGAAAGCTTTTCCATTCTCCTAGCACCCATCATACATTAAATGGTACTTGTGTAGTTTCACAGCACCACTTATGTAGTCAGCGTAGTGTCCCTGTCAGCATCAGCATTGTGTTCCCACAGGCAGCGTAGTCAGCTTGTGTCTGCGACTGTGTGTACGTTCGCCGATAACCGGAGCTTACGCAGTTAGTGTAGTCAGTCAGCGTTACACAGTTAGCGTAGTCAGTTAGCGTTGTGTCACCACTTATTAGATTTTGTGCCAACCATTGACCATTTTTAACCTGCCTGACATGGCAGTTATGAATGTGTTCCTGAAACACCCCCACTATCCACGTCAGGCCGAAGCGTGGCGAGTGCAGCGCGTCCCGCGGTACACGTCTTCCCGACCTGATCATAACCCCACTATCCACGTTAACGTGGAGTTGATGTTATAAAGTGTGGCGAGGGCAGCAATCCATGGAGCTTGATGCGTAGCGAATGCAGTGAGCCCCGCGAGTGGATGCAGATTATTTTACGTGTATTCCGCGTGTGTTCTCCCCGCTTTGGGCTTGTTTTTCGTGTCCCCTTTTGGGGCTTGCTGCGCTCACCACACTTTATAAAATCAACTCCATGCCGACGTAGATTGTGGGGATAAGAACAGGTTGGGAGGACGCGTACCGTGTCCCCACGCAGGACTCTCTGCACTCGCCACGGGCTGATATAAATAGTGAGGGTTTTAAATGGAGGCATTTGCCAGTATGTAACATGGAGCACTGGCAAATGTGTCCTTTATTGTGCATGAGATGCACTTGCGCCCACAACCCTCCTTTGTGCATGAGACACACGCACGACCGAACCCCTAACCCTGACCATTTCCCTGAAGCGGACACGGGCAGGTTTGCCGCACCCTGCCGCACGAATTACTGAGACGCACTTGCGTATGAGATGCTCGTGCATCCCAGGCAGATGGAGCGCCTCTCCCCAGGCATCCGCTGGGATCTGGCAGTTACCGGCGCTGTATGAGAGGCGCTCACTAGGCTTGCCAGGGACAGAGCTGCAGCTTGCGGGGACACGTGGTATGAGTGGCGCTCACTAGGCTTACCAGGGACGCCGGGGACAGAGCTGCAGCTCACGGGGACAGTACGGGGACTACGCTAACTACACAGGACTGCCGCGGGGACACTACACTGACTACACTAGGCTGCCATTGGCCTACACTGACAGCGTAGCGTAACGTGGCTCCGTGAAACTACACAAGTACCCATTAAATACTGTATTTAGGGATAATAATATCTAGGAATAATCTGAATCTTTATTAGCTTAACTTCACTCCACTTCTATCTGACATTAAAGCTTATCTCCTAGCGTCATTCTATGACTTTGGAAGATTCCCACAATCCAACATCCTACACTATACCCATCTACTAAGTGTTGGATTAGATGTCTCCCCTATTTTGATTCAGGTACCTCACTTTTAGGCCCCTTATTGAATAATCCAGAATTTACTCCAGGGTTAGATAGGTGCCATATTTTAGGAACACCCGCATTAGCTTACCGAGTCACTCATAATCATGCCAATGGTAATTATAGCTGCACTGCGTGAGCAGAAGTGGGTGCAGATATATTTGTTTATATGCCAAGTGCAGTGCACCTATGTGACTACACTGACCATAGCCATCCGCTGGTTCAAACAGCCAAAATCAAAGACACACAACTCAGTATACAGTAGTCCTCATAACACTTAACCAAGGGGCTGATGCAGCCTTGTGAAGAGGGGGGAATTCATTGGACCATCCAATGAATTTCCCCCCACCCCTGTGTGCAGTGCCGCCGTAAGCTGAGACTTGCTCAGTGCTGTGGTGGCTGTGGGGAGATCGGGACTGCTCTCCCAACAGCCGGGAGCCATTTGCGGTTTCTGGGGCACTGCCAGAAAATACTGACGTGCCACCCGCAAACAGCTGCCGGCTGTCAATCAGCCAGCATACGCTATCAGGAGACTGCACAGCCAATAGCCACTTACTGTGCAGTCTCATTAACCAGGTGTAATCTGCTTGTGCTGTACCAAACCGTTCAGAGATCTGCACCTGCGTGGCCCACATAAACGTTTCATTCTTCCTCATCCACAGTTTTATATGTTTTGATTTACTAGTATATCTTGCCTTGGAGATGAGAACACATAGGGAAGATAACATGAGGATTTGGACATGAATAATAGTATTTTTGCCAATACAAATATGTTTCCTTTAAACAAAAATGATATTTGGCTCATTATCTGTGAAATCAGAGTAAACACCTGTATTCTTTCTGTGTTTATCTTGGAAACCAGCAATATTTTATTGCTGAACATTTAGAATATTTCTTTAAATAATAATTTTTTAAAAATAAAAGGTAAACATCTACAATCCTTCTATTCTTCTGCTACTGGCACCTCTGGTCTGGATCCAAACCATCGTGCACCCTGGCCCTACTGGTGTCCTCCCCATGGGCGAGATGTACTAAGCCTTGAAAAGTGATAAAATGGAGAGTGAAAAATCACCAACCAACCAGCTACTAATTGTCAGTATTCTATCCCAGCCTGTAACATGGCAGTTAGGGGCTGATTGGCTGGTACTTGATCTCTCTCCAATGTATCACTTCCAAGCTTACATCTGGCCCATATCTTATGGAACATTTAAACGACATGTGACACATGAACACACATTAGCTAGGTGTGATGTTAACTTCCCCCCTCTCTTTCTCTGCTTATAATCCTATTCAGGCTAAAACTAACACAGTTGTCCTCCATATTAACACCAAGGTCTGACCCTTATGCTATTATTAAACACACATTGCATACTATGCAGCACTGTGCACTGATAATCAGTCCATGTTATCCCAGAGTATTCCCAATATGCACATCCATACTCTAAATATGTCTCTGCCAATTGGAGTTCATCAAGCAGTTGCTCATCTTTACAGCTTGCCAAAGATTCCACTTAGTGTACTATACACTGTACGGCGGGGATACCATCCTCGCCGTCAAACCCCCTCAATGGCTGCTCGCTGTGTTCAATGTTCCACCAAAAGCTCCTTGTCAGAGGAAGGCGAGGATTCCCTTAAACGGTGAGTTTCGCATCAAATGTAGCAAGCCACATCGTTTTTATGGCTGCACTCACCAATTCCACCTCGGCAAAATGAATCAGCGAGGTGGAAACGGTCAGTTTTTTATCAATTAGTGAGGCTTGTTGAATCAGGCCCATATTATTCATTTTGCATATCCTGAGATGTTCATATAATGCAGGTACCTGCAAATGTAGACAGGACTATGATTCTTGTATTATTACAATTAACATTAACCAGCCCATCAAAATGATGGAACTCTATAACAGTAATGTCAGCGCTGGCGGCTGTGCGTGGTCCAATGGAGCAACACTCAAATTGCTCTATTGGGAAGCATCTAGTAGCCACCGGCATGCCAAATAATTGAATTCCTCCATAGAGGTGAGGAGCAGCATTATGATTTGTACAGCAGCATAGTTTATAGAAATAGATTACATTCTGCCTTTATAGTTCTCTATATTTTGTATCATGTGTATTCTTTTTTACATGGAAACATAAGAACTACAGGGAGAAAAGATGATGATTATGGTTATTATTATTATTAGTATTATTATTTGACCAAATGTTCCTAAAAACATAATTGATTTGCTAGTACCATAGGACACAATCTGTTAACATTAATTGAATTACAAAATGAACTCTGTGGATATCAGTGACATCCTGCTGCCGATCCTGCGAGAGTGACTCTTCTCTTTACTCTACTGAAGCTGCCTATAAAGAGTTCACAAAATCCCCAATCTCCAGACATCACTCTGATCCTCTGCGCATCTGGCTATAGTACTTCACAGTCTCACTGAGGGCTGCTTGGCTTTATGCTGCACAAATTGCATTCAAAGACTAATCCGCACTGTACCTCTGAGAACACGAACCACTTCACTGATCCAGAAAACTGCAAAGCGATTAGCTCTTGACCTTAAAGTATAACTTCATCTTTAATAATATCTATTCCGAAGTATGTACCGGTAGTTTCCTCATTAAAGTGAAATGACAGTCTATGGGGGATGCCATGGTGCAACCTGCAGTCATTTTACGGCTCCGTGTTCTTCTGTATAATTGTTAATAATTACTGTATATCCATAAACCAAACTACACCAATATAAATATCTTCTCTTATCTTCCAACCTGACCTCTTCGCTCCTCACAAGATCTGCGTCTCTCATCCACACTCATTACTTGCTCCCAATCCCAATTGAAGGACTTTCTTCGGGCTGCACCCACTCTGTGGAATGCCCTCCCAAGCACAATAAGACTCTCCTCCAGTCTCCAAACCTATAAGTGTTCCCTAAAAACTCATCTCTTCAGGCAAGCTTATTAAATTCCAGAACCAGTCATAGAACCTTGCATTCTGGTGGAATTGTTGCAATAAAGAATACAGTATCTATAATTATGTATCAATGCCTATTTCCCTATAGGGATGGCCATCGACCATTGATGATTCAAAATCATCGATGGTTCATGGCCGATGTCGAATACTTTTGCCATCGATGGGGGAGAACCAGATGGTTTCCCTCCATCGATGGAACAGCAAAACAATGTTTTGCTTCTTTTTTTTCTTCAAAGTGCCGGGACACAGAGCATAGCTCCGCCCCCCCGTGTTTCGATTGGCCCACAGGCCAATCAATAAAACACAATGGATGACCATCGATATGTAAAAATACCGATGGTCATCCATTGCATAATTTAGCACTATCGATGGCCAGTTTCACAATTGGGGGCGGCTGTGCGATTGGCGTGGGGCGTTACATCCACACACAATGCTGCAAATTTCACAGCGTTGCTTGTGGTTCGGAATAAGGTCCTACAGTATATCTCTGCCACTGTTATAATTGCCTCAGTGTCAGCTGCTGCAACTGTATTTTATTTACTATGTACTTGTCCTAATTTGCTCGTACTGTAAATCTCTATTTTCTTATTTTGTTCTTTTACTTATCTATGTATTGTCAGGTGCTGACAATCAGTGTTTTTGGTACTCTTTACCTAGCACGGCGCCCATCGCGGGCATCGCGGGTACATTTATGTCTGGCCGCGACGCGACCGACGCGATGCCCGCGATTTCCCATTGAAACCCATGTTAAACATGGAAATCGCGTCGGTCGCGTCACGGCCGGCCATAAATGTACCCGCGATGCCCGCGACGCGATGCTCCCAATTTGCCATAGGAATCAATGTTAAAAGGCCCGATGGACACGATTTTACTGTTAAATGCCTCAATGTACCCGATTTTACCATAGGAAACAATGTTAAATGGGCCTTAGAGCCCAAATAGTTACCCTGAACTCTGAAATGGCCCCCCCAATTGTTTACGCCACCCCACAATCAACGTCAACCCGAAGCGTGGCGAGCGCAGCGAGCCCGCGAGGGGCGGCGGTACGCGTCCTCCGACCTTTTCATACCCCCACTATCCACGTCGGCGTGGAGTTGAGAATAGAATAGTGTGGCGAGCGCAGCGAGCCACCGAGCCCGAAGCGTGGCGAGCGCAGCGAGCCCCGCGAGGGGACGCGGATACCTTCACAGCTATACGCGTCCCCTCGCGGGCTTCACAGGTGTCCATGGCGACGCGGACACCTGTGAAGCCCGCGAAGGGACGCGTTTACCTGTGAAGGTATCCGCGTCCCCTCGCGGGGCTCGCTGCGCTCGCCACGCTTCGGGCTCGGTGGCTCGCTGCGCTCGCCACACTATTCTGTTCTCAACTCCACGCCGACGTGGATAGTGGGGGTATGAAAAGGTCGGAGGACGCGTACCGCCGCCCCTCGCGGGCTCGCTGCGCTCACCACGCTTCGGGTTGACGTTGATCGTGGGGTGGCGTAAACAATTGGGGGGGCCATTTCAGAGTTCAGGGTAACTATTTGGGCTCTAAGGCCCATTTAACATTGTTTCCTATGGTAAAATCGGGTCCATTCAGCCATTTAACATAAAAATCGTGTCCATCGGGCCTTTTAACATTGATTCCTATGGCAAATCGTGGGCATCGCTTCGCGGCCATCGTGTGCACATTTATGGCCAGCCGCGACGCGACCGACGCGATGTCCATGTTTAACATGGTTTTCAATGGGGAAATCGTGGACATCGCGTCGGTCGCGTCGCGTCCGGGCATCTTTAGCCCGCATACGACGCGACCGACGCGATTTTTTACCTCACGATGCCCACGATCAAGATCGTGGGCGCCGTGCTAGGTAAAGAGTACCGTGTTTTTTTATTGCATATTGAAGCCATTTACCATATAAAGTCCCCCCATTGTTTTTTATTATGCCCCATAATATACTTGTATCCTATGTTACTTTGCCATTTTGAGGGTTAGAGGCTATTTTCACCTGCACTTTTCATTGGTTAGCACATAGCTGGTCACCTGTTTTCGCAATTTTCTAATAGGATAGGTCGAATAACAGGAGCATGCATACATATACATGCGAATAGGGTTTTTTTTTAGGCGATAGGTGCGATAACATTACCATGCTATAAAAGCTAATTGTAATACCCTTCTATATTTCTATAATCCATTACTAATAAACTACTAGTAAGCAAAACCACCAATATTATCATTATTATTATTTACAGTTTCTTATATAGCGCAGCATATTCCGTTGCGCTTTACAATTGGAAACAGTGATAAAACAAACTGGGTAACAACAGATCGAATTAGATGTAGGAGGGTCCTGCTCGCAAGCTTACAATCTATAGGGATAATAAGAGGGATACATAAGGATAGGAATCTATAACAGTTTGCAAGACAGTCCTGAGGGGATGCAATTAGATAGGAATGCTACTGGAGGTTATGTGAGGGTTCCGGAATATGATAAGCTTGCCTCAAGAGGTGAGTTTTCAGGGAACGCTTGAAAGTTTGGAGGATAGAGTAGAGTCTTAATGTGAGTGGAAGGGCATTCCATAGGGTGGGTGCTGCCCAACGAGAGTCCTGCAGTTGTGAATGGAAACTTGTAATGAGTGTGGATGAGAGACACAGATCTTGTGCAGAGCAGTGCGGGGATATATTTTGAAATAAGCGAGGAGATGTATGTTGGTGTAGTCCAGTTAATGGCTTTGTAT
The DNA here is from genome assembly GCF_055691185.1 of Crinia signifera. Classification (NCBI taxonomy): domain Eukaryota; kingdom Metazoa; phylum Chordata; class Amphibia; order Anura; family Myobatrachidae; genus Crinia; species Crinia signifera. Next base: position 98,876,008 of record NC_139218.1, on the reverse strand, counting down.
GTGAGTAGAAGTATTTTATAATAAATATGGTAGAATATAGTCTACCAGTGGAGGGACTGACAGAGCGGATGAGCACACGATGAACATCTAGCCAGGAAAATCAGCCTCGCAGCTGCACTCAAAACAGATTGGTGAAAGTCTTTTCTTTGGAAGACCGGTGAGTAGACAGTTGCAATATTCAATGCGTGAGATAATGAGTGCATGAAATAGACATACACTAAGGAGGTTATTCTTGTTGATTCGCAAGGCTGCGAATTGGCAGCCTTATGAGTCCACCAAACCCTGCCTGGTGAATGCCTAGCCCCCCCCCCCCCTCGCAGCGTGTGCTCCCACACACAGGCTGCAAATGGAGGCTGGGCATTCCCATATGGTAATGGGGCTGCCCGCTGCCTTACGCTTCTCTCTGCTCCCCACCCGCTGTGTTGGGTTTGTGCACCTGGTGAAAAGAATGTTCACAGAAATGAGCATGTGCACTAAAAAAAAACCATATGTGAACAGAGACTAGCTGCGAATGGACCAGAATAAGATCCTAAGTGTAAGGACAGTACAAGTAAGTTTAATAAAATAACAATCCTTACATGAGATATTCCACTCCGCAGACTTAATGCTCGGTGTGAGCCCATCTCTGGAAAATCTTCCTCATTTTCATCTAAACGTTCCTGAAACAAATGGAGAATCAGATTACTGCGATGGTTAGATTTTACTGAAGGCCCAACTTCACCTACAGTACCTGGTAGAAATTGCAGAAATGAATGTTCAGGTGACTGATAGGATGTTTCTAGAACTAATTACCTGCACAAAATGACTCTTGTCATGTGCCTCCCATTTTATTGTATATTAACTACAAGCAATACATAGAAAGTAGGGTCTTCTATTGCATATTGGGGCAGATGTATTAAGCCTTAACAAGAGATAAATGCAACGGTGATAAAGAGAGATAAACATCCAGCCAATCACCTGCTAACTGCCATGTTTCAGGCTGTGTTTGAAAAAAGTCAGTAAGGAGCTGATTGGCTGGACATTTATCTCTCCTTATCACCCTTGCATCTCTTGTTAAGGCTTAATACATCTGCCCCATTATGCCTAGCTATACTATAAAACACCCAACTGTTCAATGCTAATTATATTCTGTTTAATGATTTTTCAGATTTTTCAAGCAGCAACCATCACAGACCTATTAATTGGCTTCACCCTAATTTAGAATAATAATTTCATTTCATAGCAAAAATAAATAAACAAAAAACAAATACAAAAATAAATGTGGGGAGTCATAAAATATTTATAAACAAATATTGTTATGTTGTAGACTATAATTTGCTAATTATTTGCTTACTATTATAAAAGGTACTGTAAGGTATATACCTATTCAGAACTGTTCAACTGTAGCAGGGACAATCACGTAAAGTTTGCATATGACTCACCAAGCTTGCATAAAAAATCTATTGCTTCTAACCAGCTTAAACTCACCATCGGGTATCGTTATGCATACACTTTAACAAACTTAACCTTTAACCATCTTTAGCCCCTTGGGTGGTATGCCCCCAATTTTCCGGGCTCAGCTGCACTGCCGCAGCGAGCTGTCCCGGAAAACTTCAGGGCATACCACTAATATAGAATAGGTGCGCGCCAGTGGTGTCCAGGTGTGCACCACTGGCGCACCACCTCTAGAGGCCCCCCGTCACACACCCCCAGTCCCCCCCCCCATCACCTTTGCTCCAGCGATCGTACGCCGGAGCTCCCCTGACCCAGCCACCACTCATTTTACAGCAGCAGTGACGTTGGCGGCAGGCTCGGGTATGTTCGGCACGGCTTGGGGGGACTCAGGAGTGCTCAGGCGCCCGAGTCCTCCCGAGCCGCCGCGAACATCCCTGAGCCTGACTGACGGCTGGGGCAGCAGGGGCAGGGAAGCTCCAGCGTACAAACGCCGGAGCGGAGGTGAAGGGGGGACTTCCAACATCCTGTGGCGGGTTTTGCTGGGGCAGGACAAACCTGCCCTGGTAGGTTTGTCCTGCCCAACAAAACCCACCACTCAAGAGGTTAACCTTAAAATTCTTAACACTACACATAAAGACACAGACACAAGTGCTGGCTTTCAAAACTAAATCTCAAATTTATTGATTGACAACTATGATCTGACTTTATATGGTGGCGGCACTAAAGAACGGTCAGAGGAAAAAAGAGGGGTAAGAGGGGTAAGATCAACACACACAATTCACACACCGTTGGTGATCAACTATCCCTTCACACCAGTCCCATGCAGGTGGTGTAACCCATCTCCTGTCCAGGATCATGGGCTAATGACCCATCGATGTCGAGAGAGCGCATCTACTATCTACATACAACTGCATATAAACAAGAACCGTTCTTTACCACCACCGAGAAATAGAAAAATAGGGATGGGAAAAACTTCCAGAGAGGCACATCACCTGACTTCCTGCTTACTCATAGTCTCACAACTCCTCCCCTTTTCCCTGGTTGGCTATTCTTTCACTCATCAGATTACCTTAGCAACCTTACCATGCTACTCAAAGTCACAGCATCTCAGAACCCTTCAGTGGTTTATGTCACCTCGGCGCTTAATCAGCCATCGGTTGTCTTTCTTTAAGCAAAGTTTTTGCATGCCATTGTAGAGAAATTATAGCAATGTACAGATGAACAATATTACCTCGGTTATCCAAGCTCAACACGCACTGGAACTTATAGAGAGAACAACCCTAAGTTCCCTGCTCTTGGCTCTCTTTACAGCTAGTTTGCTAACACACTTTAACAGTGAATGTCACAGTTTTCCCAACACTAGCAGACTGTGGAGACTAATAAGGCAAAGCAGTATCCTACAGCTCTCTAAATGCTAATCAATAGTGTGAACATTTGGCTCTGCTTTATCTTGAGTGAAGCAGGACATTGTCTGCTGTAATGAGCTAATTTCAGAGTACCAAAGGATTAATAGGATTGACTTTTTATCTGCGCAGAGAAATATGGACCATAGATTACACTGAAGCAAAGTTCTGTTTATAAAGGTTTAGAAAATGTAACAGTATGCCAGCCTTCAGAGTATTCTTAAAAACAGCAAATTGTAGGTCATTGATTACCAACCAAAATCTTGCCTAGGGCGTCATATAGGCTAGGGCCAGCTCTGCAAATATCAGTTATGCAAATTATTCCGAAAACCATACATTCCAGAGAGTGAGAAAAAAATGTTTTCTTGCTAAAAGCACTACTGGGGACATTTGTAACAGAACTACTGAGGACATGATATGTAACTGGCACTACTGGGACATCTGTAACAGCACTACTGGGGACATGATATGTAACTGGCACTACTGGGGACATCTGTAACAGCACTACTGGGGACAGCTGTAACAGCACCACTGAGAACATGATATGTAACTGGTACTACTGGGACATCTGTAACAGCACTACTGAATACATGATATGTAACTGGCACTACTGGGGACATCTGTACCAGCACTACTGAGGACATGATATGTAACTGGCACTACTGAGAACATGATATGTAACTGGCATTACTGGGGACATCTGTAACAGCACTACTGGGGACTTCTGTAACAGCACTACTGGGGACATCTGTAATAGCACTACCGGGGACATAATCTGTAACTGGCACTAAATAATGGCAAGAAAATAATTGCTTGGCATTTAAATTCAGTATCGGAGATAGTACACACATTTTGTTTCATGTTTTGAAACCTTGTTTCATGCACAAATAAAATATTTATGAGTATTTCATGTGTTTGATGTGTTTGTACAACATAAATGCAAGATACTTCAAGATATATCGTTGAAATATAAAAGTATTCCCAAATTTTTTCTGGTCCTGAGCATTTTGGATAAGGGATACTCAACCTGTATTACTGTTATAGATCATAGATTGTGTTACATTTTACTTATTGTTTAACTCACCAATTCAGTGTTCAGTCCTCCTGGGACAGATCTGCTTCTTATACTTCCTGTCTCCTCATTTTCCTCTGGCGAATGGATACGCAGGTCCACCTCTGATCGGCTACAATCTTAAAAACATGTGGTAGTATTAACTACTGAAAGCTACGAATATGTGAACCAGTTGCATAAGTTCATTGAAAATACATATGTGTCCTCATACACTCAGACTCTTTGTGCCCTATGTCAGGAGATGGCCAGTGCTACTGAGATGCTCAGTAGCATTGGGCATCTCCTAGTACAGATGGAGACATGCTTATTCATCTCGCCAACGCATCTAGACGTGGGTATTATTGCGCCTCAGTTGGCGCTCACATAGACGCATTGAGGCATGAGATACACAGCATGCAATACACATCTCCACCACTGGGTGGCTAATTCTCACAGCAAATGGACATAAGATACAGTACAATACAAGCTCTGGCAAATGGACTGTGACAACTGTAATGTTACTGTGCTGTATACTGTACGCACAGACTAGTGGTCAGGTAGACAGAGTAAAAATAAAGAAACCAATACTGTAAATCAGTAACTTAAATTAGTATATTGAGATGCAAACGAACATTTTGAAGCAACAGTCCATTGACGTAATGCTTGCTTCTGCATATGAGTCCCCTAGGCAAATTATTAGTAAAAATATCGTACTGTATACAATCACAAACCAACGTGTTGCAGAAATTGTTCCGTAGCCAATACAGCATAAACATAACCGAAGGCAAGGGATCAATTCTAACATTGACACATGAGAAGGGGTCACTATCACCAGGTGTTGTAGGCTAGTGGACAAGTGTGCAACTCTCCATGCTTGGAGACCTGTGTTTGATTCTTTAAGTGAGAATGTTTTTTTTATTCGAACATTCAGACATTTCACATTTAATATAAGTATGCCCACACAAAAAGACCTGTTTCTATAATTAACTTTAGGAGCAATCCAAAGCATACTGTAGTACTGAACTCTTTAACATACTCAAGCTTTCTCTACAGTTTCTGAACCAGAGTATATTCTGTATCAGCCCTTCATTTACATTCACACCAGCTTCTTTACCTGTGAAAAAAGCAGTCTCCTGGAAGAGGGGGAAGAGGGAGGATGGAGGTGGGCATTGGACCAGCCGGCGTTAACCAGCTGGATTCACAGACGCTGTCTTCAATTGGGCTTAATGTACTTTATGTGTGCACAAATAGCGTACAGTACTGTATACACACGCAAACAAACGTTTAAAAGCAACAGTCCATTGACGTTAGGCTCATGCATGGGTTTCCTTAAGACTGTAATGGCGAAGTTGGGGGAACTCTGTGCCAAGGTATAGCAAAAAGATAAAAGCACTTTCTAATCTTCCCCCCTTTTAAAAAAACTAAAAATATGAGTTGACCTATTCTTTCTTGGTAGACTTCTCCTTTTTGGAGGTCCAATGTTATCAGGAGACAATAGGAGGGTATTGGAACCCAGGAAATACCCTATATTATAGTATTGTGTTTTTATGAGCCACAATGAATAATACCAATGTTCCCATTTGAATGTATATATCACTATTCCCTGTTTTTTTATAATGGAGGTAAGGTGCAATCAGGGAGATTACTATACTCTTCAGGGAGTCCAGGAGATTGCTACTATTTCAATGAGCATCCCTAACAATACAGGAGAACTGGCAAGTATGCTGTGTGGGGGATAGAACAGCCTGATCATGTCATTACTATGCTCTCAGCAGCACATAGTATTTAAGGAGAAACATACTAGTCTGATAAGCTGTGATAATGTGGATTTTAGTCACAGGTAAAAAGATTACGACAATAAAAAAGGTAAAAATTGCAGCTGAAGCCAAGCCTCTGTTTCTTGGGGCCATTTAAATGTTTAGTGCTTTTTCTACAAAAAAATGTACACATAAACAAAACTGTTCTAATTCCCAGGTATGTCAGTGTTTATAATTACACCCCACGACAGTGCGACAGTGTTAGCAAGAAATGCACATAATAATGTAAAGATGTGTCATATACATAAATGAATGTTATTCATTAATGAGTTTCTTTTTCAATATAAAGTGTAATTAAATATAAAGTCTTCCACATCTGTTGTTTTCTTCTTTGAAAATCAAACAGAATAATTTTTTGCACTGCCAATATAATGTTAATTAATACAAGCAGATGGCCGCAACTTGATTTAGCTGCAACGCTCATGATTTTAGGACTCTCGCAATGAAATCAGCCAATGAGTGTCTAAATAGTGCCTCAGATAGACATCAACATTATATAACATTAGGCACCAGCCCCTCTGCAGCTTCAAGAGACACCTCCCAAACAGCATATTTGCCAATGCCTCTACAGTATGCCTAATTGTGCAGCTTGTGTGAACACAACTCTTCAGGCAAGCCTATCATACTTAAGTACCACACGCATAACCCTCTGAGGCACTTATGTAGTATATAGCTTCCCTTCTGTACCTGCAACTTGGTGGGACTGCTATGCAATTACTGGTGCCTGTCCTTGTGTTTCCCTTCTATGTCCCTATAGATTGTAAGCTTGCAGCAGGGCCCTCCTACCTCCAAGTCTGTCTGTTGTTACCCAGTTTGTTTTATCACTGTCTACAATTGTAAAGTGCAACGGAATCTGCTGCGCTATATAAGAAACTGTAAATAAATAAATAAATAAACACAACCTTTCCGAACCCAGCTCACCACTGTTCTGCACCACAACAAGACATTAGCAGACGCAAGTCAGCCATTTGCAAACATCTTTGAACAGACATATGGGAACACAGTATACTTATAGAACATAAAATTGACAGAAGTCCAACTTTAAATTAGCCCCAATATGACCACTTTGTGGTAAAAACTGATTATATGAAATTACATAAAAAACACATGAAGCATACCAGATGTTAGAGATACTCTGGATAATGACTGCGTGCCTGACACTTGTCTTTGATGACCCTTCGAGATGTTGTCTGGTATACTTGAGCTTGTTTTCATTCCACTGACTACTGAATGCTGAAAAGAAACACCTGACATGAGAAAACTTGCGTTTGTGAAGAAAAAAAAGAAATGTAACAGCATATAGAGAAAATGTATTGAAAATAACTCGTCAGATCATCAGTGCTGGATGCAGTCATACATTATTAATGTAGGAGTACGGCAGAGGAATGGGATTCTGACTGCTCAATACCCAAGATGTATTCGCCAAACTATTTTTTTTTTTTTACTTTATTTTTCCATCTGAAGAAATGAGAAAAAGAATCACCTTCCATTTTCTCATTCACTAACAGTTCAGTAGGAGACAAATACAGCACCACCTCTCCCAAGCATTGGAGAAGGCGAGACTACAGAGTAGTTAAACAGTTAACAATAAGTAGATAGATAAAAATAATAACAACAAATAATTAGAATATACTGTGTGTGTATATATATATATATATATATATATATATATTTATTTCAGAATCAGTTTTATTGGCCAGGTATACTACCGTGTAACCACTCATCGCCAAGTAACAACATAAGGGGGACATCACAAGGGGGAGTAGTACATAGCATAGATTAAAATTATTTGTTTATTATTATTTATTAACAGTTTCTTCTATAGCAGGGTGGCGTCTGGTGGACTCACAAGGCTGTGAATTTGCCGCCTTATTTATTTATTAACAGTTTCTTATATAGCACACACATATTCCGCAGCGCTTTACAGAGAATATTTGAACATTCTCATCAGTCCCTGCCCCAGTGGAATGTCTGTGTGCCTGTACATGTGGTAGGGAATATAGAGTGTAAGCTCCACTGGGGCAGGGACTGATGTGAATGTTCAAATATTCTCTGTAAAGCGCTGCGGAATATGTGTGTGCTATATAAGAAACTGTTAATAAATAAATAAGGCGGCAAATTCACAGCCTTGTGAGTCCACCAGACGCCGCCCTGCGAATGCCGAGCCCCCAGACGGCACCCTGCCGAGCCCCCCCTTCACACACTGTGCTCGTTTGCAAGGAATCTATCATAACCATCCATTCGCAGGCCAGGGGGAACTCCCACATTATTCGATGGTCGCTGTCCATCAAATCATGTGGAAGGCACATGCACAGCTAAGGTTACTCTTAGGTAACCTTAGCTATGCGTGGGCATTCGTAAGGAAGTGGGTGGGCAGCTGACATCCACTGATGTCAGCTGCCCGCCCCGGCACCCATGTCACCGGGCATTTTCCATGGGAACGCCCGCAATGTTGAGTGTGTGCACCCTGTGTATGCATCTGCGCAGACTCACACCATCGGTCCCTGTGAGAACGGACCAGAATAAGGGCCCAAACTAACATCTTTTTCATGATTGCAACAATGAGTGCAAGATAATCAATAAACTGTGCTCTAGTTTGTTATCTAAGAGATTTGTGTAGGAATGTATTTTTCAAAGGGGAAAGTATAATTTTGCTGACAAAAAGCTGTATCATCGTTACGAGCTACTTAATGAGTTAAAGCTGAAGAAATTAGAGATTGGAGCCTTTCTTTACTTTCCTCACTATACTCCAGTTACTATTTGGGGTACTGCTTTCCCAGCACGGCGCCCACGATCTAGATTGTATGTGTGGGGCTGATATCTCAAGCATCTCATGCATCTTATGTGTTTGTGCGGCATAAGATGCATGAGATGATGCAATCGACGCGATCGACGAGATTTTTACATTGGAATCAATGTAAAAAGCCCCCAAAACTCCAATTTTAATTGCTAACCCCCCCTCATGGGTGAAATGGCCCCCCCATTGTTAACGCCACCCCACTATTGACGCCAACCCGAAGCGTGGCGAGTGGCGGCGGTACGCGTCCTCTGACCTTTTCATACCCCCACTATCCACGTCGGCGTGGAGTTGATTTTATATAGTGTGGCGAGCGCAGCGAGCCACCGAGCCCGAAGCGTGGCGAGCGGACGCGGAATACATGTAAAGTAGTCCGCGTCCCCTCGCGGGGCTCTCTGCGCTCACCACGTTTCGGGCTCGCCACACTATATAAAATCAACTCCACGCCGACGTGGATAGTGGGGGTATGAAAAGGTCGGAGGACGCGTACCGCCGCCCCTCGCGGGCTCGCTGCGCTCGCCACGCTTCCGGTTGGCCTTGATAGTGCTGGTGGCGTTAACAATGGTTATTGGGGGCTCACGATTTTTTATCTCATGGATCTCATGCATCTTATGGATGCATAAGATCCATGAGATTAAAAAACCGGGTCCATCGCGTTGATTGTATGCCTTAAGTACCTTAAACTTAAGGCATACAATCAATGAGACGGGCGCCGTGCTAGGAAAGCAGTATCCTATTTGGTACTACCTACAGCAGGGTTGCCGACTTTATTATTCTCCTCTCCAGGAGAAGCCCGGAGAGGAGAGTTTCAGCAGCCGCTCACTAAGCCCCGCCCCCATTATGTTAAACAGTTGAATTCACGGATCTCCGTGGAGGGGGCGGGGCTAAAATGGCACGATTGTCATTTTAGCTCCGCCCCCTCCTCTGAGACCCGAGGATTGCGGCATTTTAATGCCGCGATCCGGGGGACAGCGGGGGTCCCCCCTGAATCCGGGAGGATTGCCCACCCTTCCGGGGGGCCGGGAGGGGGACCCGGTTTTCGGGAGACTCACGGAAATTCCGGGAAGGTCGGCAACCCTGACCTACAGTATAGCCTGCAATAGAGGGCATCAAAGGCAGGTATAGGTATTGGGGGACCCATATATAGCTATGATCTTCACCAACAGCATCAGGCTGCATTATGCTGCAATATCAAATAAAACCACTAATGATAGACAGAGCCATTTAAATTAAAACAGCAGACTATAGTGCATAAGTAATATAATATATTCTCCAATATTAAGCAACATAGGGCATACATTATCATAAGCATACCGCCTAACCACAATAACCACAACAGAATAAAAAACTGACAGATACTATCAGTATTCAAAAAAGTCATACAGTGGCCCTTATTCAGATCTGATCGCAGTACAAGTTTGTTCTCAAAATGGGCAAAATCATGTGCACTGCAGGTGGGGCAGATGTAACATGTGCAGAGAGAGTTACATTTGGGTGGGTTGTGTTGAAACTGAAATCCAAATTGCAGTGTAAGAATAATGGGTACTTGTGTAGTTTCACAGCGCCAGCATGGCGCCGTGCTACTTCCGGGTTCTACGCTCACCACAAACTATGTTAAAAAAAGTAACTTAACTCCATGCCAACATGGATAGTTCAAACCCCCACTATCCATGTTGGCATGGAGTTGATTCTAAATAGCGTGGCGAGCGTAGCGAGCCACTGAGCCCGCAGCGCGGGCGAGCGTGAAACTGGCGCCGTGAAACTACACAAGTACCGAATAATGCAGCCAGTATTTTACCTGCACAGAAACAAAATAACTCAAATCTAACTCTATCTGCACATGTTACATCTGCCCCACCTGCAGTGCAGATGGTTTTGCCCATTTTGAGAACAAATTTGTACTACGATCAGATCTGCATAAGGGCCAGTGTACACTATACTTTTGTGTGTACAACTGCCACACTTTTTAGGTCAAATCCGCATACTGTAGCTACATTTGAAACGGGTGTGGTATAATACTCCGACAGTCGGGATTCCGACAGTCATTAGTCAGACGTCGGAATCCCGACTGCACAGCGTGGAGAGCGCAATGAAGCCCCTTGCGGGCTCGGTGGCGAGCTGAGCTCGCCACCTATTTTATTGTCCCTCTATGGGGGTCGTGGACCCCCACGAGGGAGCAGTCGGGATTCCGACGTCGGAGTACTGACTGTCGGAATCCCGACTGTCGGGGATCCGTCCGGCACCCATTTGAAACTAGAGTGAACATAGAATACACCTGTTCAGCGGGTATGGATCATTAGGTCACCATAATGTTGGTCGACAGTCATTAGGTCAACACCATTAGGTTGACATGCATTGAGGTCGACATGAGTCTAGGTCCTTGATGGCTAACCTTGACACTCCATCTGTTGTTGAACTACATGCTCTGCATCAGATTTAGCATGGCCAAATAGCAAAACTGAAGCAGAGCATGCTGGGATGTGTAGTTCAAACCAGCTGGAGTGTCAAGGTTAGCCATCAAGGGTCTAGGACGACTTGCAGGAAGACCGACATGAGTCTAGGTCGACATGGGTTAGGTTGACAGGGTAATTAGCTCGACATTGTAATTAGGTCGACATGGGTTAGGTCGACAGTCAAAATGTAGACATGGGGTTTTTCACCTTTTTTTGTCCCGAATGTTGACACAGTCGACATGGACACTGAAACGTAGCACCGCGTCCCCTCACATGGCTCGCTGTTCTTCGGGCACGATGCCTCACTATGCTCGGCACACTATTTTATTCTCCTACCACGCCCTAGTGGGTGGTAGGGAATGAAATACTGCCTGTCGGCACATGTCGGCTCAATCTTTTTTTAGAAAAACCCCATGTCGACCTTTTGACTGTTGACCTTGCCCATGTTGACCTAATGACCCTGTCGACCTAATGACCCTGTTGACCTAACCCATGTCGACCTAGACTCATGTCGACCTAAATGCATGTCGACCTAATGGTGTAGCCCTAATGACTGTCGACCATCAGGCTGGTGACCCAATGACTGTATCACTGTTCAGCTTACGCAGTACTGCAGGACAGAGATCTATGGTCAGGGATCTAAATGACCTGTCACGCTGTTATTCTCTGTTGGTCTGGTGAATGACTTGGCTGTCTGCTTGTGAAACCGATATGACCCATGTTGTCTAATACACAGTGAACAACAGATTCTGCTGTCTGAGGTTTTTTGTACCATTTAGTAAGAAAAACTAATTCTGAAGTAAAATGTAATCTGATGAAAGTAAAACATACGGTATGTATGCCACACCCTCAGTAATTGTCTAGTTGCGGCTTTCTCCTGAAAATGCTTTCTGTTACTTTCTTTTTCCCTCTATCTGCCAATCCAAATGTTCAGAAAGCGTTTCCAATGTAAGCACCTTCACTGCTATTATGGCAGCCCTACCAGCTTCCAATATAAAGTAACACTTACTGAATTGCTGTGTTTCGAAGTTGCACTGTGCTTGCTAGGTGTCGGTGAACTTTGGTGCACTATTGCACTTGTGCTGGTCTTGGAGTTGTTGCTTTGAGTGGCACTTTGTGCTGAGTTTATACTGCCAGTAGATTTAATTGCCAAACCACTCATGTCCAAGGAAATTACACTTCCACTAGAATGGTACAAAAATGGATGACAATAATAAAAGTTAAATATCGAATTCCTTACGAAATGTCAACATTTATGTGTATATGTTATTATATAAAAATATAATTCTATACTTGTAGATAGAAAGAAGTGCCTATGTGGAGACCATTATTTTGTTACCCTAGCCTGGTTATATCTATGTGGCCTCTTAACAAACTTGGATACATAAAATAACCAGCAATAGAGAATTGTGATACTGTATCACCATTTTCTATCCATGCCTGTTATGCTATGTTCCTAGTAGAATGAATAGCGCATTTTTATACAATCATCAGTATCAATGTACGCTCACAATAATTCTATAAAAGTAGAAGAGATTTTGATACTATTAATCATAACATGTGGTACTGAATTTCCTCTGTTATTACCGAACAGAAGCTGGTGAGCTGCGCTTGGATTCGGGGCGAGAGTCGATGTGAAAGCTTGCCTGACTAATACCATCAACAGTATCCTGTCCTGAGAGAAGAAACTCTTCTTGGGCATCTTCAGGGAGACTGTAAATGTCCAATTTAGATCTCCTATAAAACAAACATTTATAAGAAACAAAGAGGCATGACAATTCAAACACAGTGCAATTGTCATGGAAAATGCACTCCTTTCTATGTAAATTTCAACAATGGGTCTGACTCATTAGCGTGCAGGCTCAACGCGCAAAATGAAACATAAGAGGAAATGGATAAAGTTAAAAACAAAATGATATTGAAGTATTTGCTCATCCTTCACTCAAGCTCGGGGGTGAGTCTCCTGCCATCTTGTGTAGCCATGGGAAGCCGTCCTCCTGACAGGAGTGGATGGATCTCATTTACAAAGCGCACTGGATGGATGATCCAAGTGTCTTGGTACAAAATAAGCCAGCTGACAGTTGTAAGCCTACTCTCCAGAGATGCAGATGGAAACTAAAAAACGTGCCTAGTTTGCCTAGCAAGTTAGAATGTGCATTGTGTTAATAAGACTGCTGCTCTTAATTACATTTTCATAATGTTTGTCTTTATCACAATATGTGCTTCTATGTTATAGTGCAACTGGAATTAAAATTACAGGATGAAACCTTATCTCTCCAAGGTATTTCAGAATGACAATATCTGTGTCTGTCCACAAAGCAAGGAACACCCTTCACCTCACTATAAATATTTTGCGCTTTAAAAATTAATTTATATTTTTTCACTGCTCCATAAAACTGGGCACAACAGTGCGCCAACCCTATACTTAGGAAGGATATGTCCATCTTCTCTTACTGGTGAAGTTGATCCTATACCAGGCATGTCCAAACTGTGGCCCTCCAGCTGTTGTAAAACCACACATCCCAGCATGCCTTGCCATAGTTCTAGCATTTCCTAATAGCAAAACTGTGGCAAGGCATGATGGGAATTGTAGTTTTACAACAACTGGAGGGCCATAGTTTGGACATGCCTGTCCTATACAAATTAAGACACAGACAGCTGCCAAAAAATGATTCTGACCTGTGCTTGAAACATTTGCTCATCACAATTGAGGCTCATTGCGTTTCCATTGGCTGGTACTGTCTGTATGATAAAAGTACACTTCTGCTGGAGTCATGAGTCATGTACACAGATGTAAGGGGGTCTCCTCTCACTAGCCAAAGCAGTATCTTTTCACACATGTACAATGTATTGCCAGCTGGAGAATAGCTTCAACTGAATGTTACATTGCAAGATAAGTAATATTATGTGTCATGTTTAACCTGCGGAACTCAATTTTGGTTGGAGCTACAGTATCCTTCATTATACAATTATTGAATAAAAAGGCATATTGGTTAAAAGGATTACATAGCTTTGGACATCCCCTCCTCTTACAGCATGCCCCAACATAGTTAACTGAAGAAGTTCCCTGTCATCCGAAGCAGTTTGTTGAATTCCACCATAATGTGCTCATTTATTCTGCAGAAAACTCAAGCACTAAAATCTATACACTCCAGTGACATGATGATGGTTCGGTAGGACAAGGGCTTTACGAACTCTTTGTAAATGACATATATTCTTTATATTTATTTTAGTAAATATAGAAAGAAATTAAGATACTGTATATTTCCTTTTGTGTCAGTTGTATACTGGAACAATTTTATTGTTCTAGTACTTTTGCTTAATAAATGAATAAAAAAAAGCTTTAAAACGTAAACAATCCCTTTACATCAAAATAAACGTATACAAGAAGACTCTAATTAGTTTTCAGGACCATAATGAAACTAAATAGATTTCAATAAGAGTCTCTGCATACACTAAACTCTCTAATCACCTTTTAGTGGTTGGATATAAGGGACTGCATTTAATTTTAAATATTTGAAATGATGCCATGGAAAGCAACTTTTCTGTATCATGTAATGCATATCTGCCAACTTTATAACGGTCCTAATCACGGGACTTGGCCTTAGGCAAGGGGGCATGGCTTAACAGAGCGGCATGCCTATGAGTATGGGGGGATGGCCAGCGCTCTGTGAGCTGCTGGTCATGCTGCAAGCCCCCTTATCCCATGAATAGATAATATGCACATCCAACAAGGGAACTGCAAACTGCTTCCCGTGGGTGGTACAGCAGGACAATCCCTGTCCCACGATAATTGGGACAGTTAAGTGGTATGTGTATTGTGATTTTCATTGCTTATCATTTCAGATTACATGCTGTGTTTAATTTCTCTGTAAGCACAATTTTTGAATGTAACCATAAACAGAACACTTCAACACTCACGTACACCGTACTGTGAGATGAGATTTAGTCTATTTTAAGCAAAAAGAGATTGTGGAAAATTACATGAAGATTAAGGAGCATCCCACAGTGAGCCTCTGTGATGTTTCTCATGTGTGCTTGCAGTCACCTGGGAACTAGAATGTACAATAGAGTAATATTGTCTAACAGTAAAACCACTGAACTATTCACCTTTCTGACTGTGGAATCGATGTGATACTTCTCAAGCTCCGAGTATCATGATTTGAATGAATACTTATCCCGTCTTCTCCACTTCTTATCTGTTTGCCACCCCTTATTTCAAGACTACAAAAAAAATGCAACCCTCGGAAATCACTCATTGACATCGTAAACTTATTACAATCTTACCAGTACCAACAGAAATAGCCATTGGGTTTATATTGTACTGTATATAAAATATTTGTCTATCCATAAAAGCATTTAGAATTTTTTTTCCTTGGGCTGCATGTGGGTCATTTAATCATCAAATGGGACAAACATTATATATAATCTTAGTAATAAGTTAACAAATGTATTTGCTAAACATACACATATTTGTAATCATATATCTTCAGGCATTTAAATATATGTTGATATAATTATGTTTGCAGTCCGCATTCTTTTTCCTGTATAACTGGCCGCGGCACATTAGACAAGACCAGGCCCAGGTAATTAGTACCTGTGTCTCCCCCTCCATTGGTGCCCCTGATTAGGTTTATATGGGTAAGCTATAACTTATGACAGGAAATATAAAGATTAGGGGGTAAGGGATTAATGATTTATTGGAGTAATTTAAATTACAGATTTTTTTTTTATTAGACTGTGATAATCTACATAAATAATTTACATAAATAAAATTAATTGATGCTCTACTTAATAATTAGAATTGTACCGGTAATTATTGTAAAGGAGATACTTAAATTAATTAAACTTAATGGGGCAGCGCGATGATGCTGTAGTTAAAGTAGTATATAAAAGTCACTGCTGCTATCTGTTTCATATGGCGGTCCCTGGCACTCTCTATATTACAGGGGCGTAACTATAGCACCGCAGCCCCCGCCACCGTGGGGGGCGCTGTGCATGTGGGGGCTGCGGTGCTATAGTTAAACCCCCCCTCAATCCCCCGCAGACTTACCTATCGCGCTGGTCCCGGCGGCTCCGTTCTTCTGCTGAGGACCACCACAAAATGGCCGCCCCCATATAGCACACAGTTCTCTGAA
Source organism: Crinia signifera (assembly GCF_055691185.1). Classification (NCBI taxonomy): domain Eukaryota; kingdom Metazoa; phylum Chordata; class Amphibia; order Anura; family Myobatrachidae; genus Crinia; species Crinia signifera. Next base: position 98,859,915 of record NC_139218.1, on the reverse strand, counting down.
ACTGTTTGCTGTATGGGGGCGGCCATTTTCTGGTGGTCCTCAGCAGAAGAAAGGAGCCGCCGGGACCAGCGCGATAGGTAAGGCTGTGGGGGATTGAGGGGGGGTTTGCATGGGCGGCGGGGCGGGGGTGCTCGGCGGGGCGGCGGGGTAGGGGTGCTCGGCGGGGCGGCGACGGGGGGGGGGCGCCCCCCCCTAACGGCGGGGGGGCGCCCAAAACGTAGCTACGCCACTGCTATATTATATTATTATTATTTATTTATTACCAGTTGTTTATCATGCCAGTCAACAGCAGTGCTTGTATGTTTTTGTATGCTATATATTATATGGTGGTCACATTCTGTATTATACTGTGCTCACTTATGCTCTCCGTAATTTGGCAGTCACTACTGCTCTCTGTATTATATGGCAGTCACTGATATTTTATATGGGGGTTCCTGATGCTCTCTGTATTATATGGCAACCACTGATGCTCTCTGTATTATATAGCAGTCACTGATGCTCTCTGTATTATATGGCAGTCACTGATGCTCTCTGTATTATATGGCAGTCACTGATGCTCTCTGTATTATATGGCAGTCACTGATGCTCTCTGTATTATATGGCAGTCACTGATGCTCTCTGTATTATATGGCAGTCACTGATGATCTCTGTATTATATGGCAGCCACTGATGCTCTCTGTATTATATGGCAGTCACTGATGCTCTCTGTATTATATGGCAGTCACTGATGCTCTCTGTATTATATGGCAGTCACTGATGCTCTCTGTATTATATGGCAGCCACTGATGCTCTCTGTATTATATGGCAGCCACTGATGCTCTCTGTATTATATGGCAGTCACTGATGCTCTCTGTATTATATGGCAGTCACTGATGCTCTGTGTATTATATGTCAGTCACTGATGCTCTCTGTATTATATGGCAGTCACTGATACTCTCTGTGTTATATGGCAGCCACTGATGCTCTCTGTATTATATGGCAGTCACTGATGCTCTCTGTATTATATGGCAGCCACTGATGCTCTCTGTATTATATGGCAGCCACTGATGCTCTCTGTATTATATGGCAGTCACTGATGCTCTCTGTATTATATGGCAGTCACTGATGCTCTGTGTATTATATGGCAGTCACTGATGCTCTCTGTATTATATGGCAGTCACTGATGCTCTGTGTATTATATGGCAGTCACTGATGCTCTGTGTTTTATTTGGTGGTCCTGTTTTATGGATTGTATAGCAGTCACTAATGTTCTCTAATTTATATGGAAGCTACTGATTCTCTATGTACAGTATACTGTGCTCACTGATGGTCTCTGTATTATACGGCAAAAGCTAATGCTCTCTGTAATATGTGGCAGTCATTGATGCCCTACATATTATTTGCTAGTCACCAATGGTGTCTCCTACCTGTTTTGGTCAAGGGGCTTCCACTACCCATGCCAGAAGGTGGCAAGGAGACAGTTGTGCCTGTGGCAGGTAAGTGGCATCTTGCCTGTGCATGTGCAAACCCCTGGCTCTATGGACTGCATCGGCAGCAGTCCATAGAAGCTGACTAGGACTGACAATTGAGCAGGGAGTGGCTTCCTACAGAAAGCCAGTTCTATGCTAATCACGTCCAGTTCTGGCAGTCCCACAGGGAGGAAACACCTCCCAATGGGACTGCCTGTCCTGTGGTTGACTGACAGGTAATACTTCCAACCTGAAGTCACTGCCGGGCACAGTGTAGCCAGTGCAGTCACAAGCTGCAGCTGGCTCACTCACTGTGGCAGATTTTACTAGTGTGGCTGGACTGCAGTCCACAGGTAAAATACTCCACTGGTACTCACTAATTATTTCTCTGGTACATGGCGGCAAGTGACGGCATGCCCAAACATTTTCAGGGAGGATGTGTGATGTCAACTCCGGCCGCAAGTAGCCTGTTTCTACCACACAGGCTTAGTAGGTTCTTGTATACGCAGAGACACCACACACTGGAAAAACCATTCAATGGTGAGTGAGTTGCAAATAGATCTGTGATATTTTCAAAAGCCATTCGCAGGCTTACATAAGGAGGAATCTCAATCTGGGCGGGCATCGGCTACCTGATGGCAGGGCACTGCTAAATGGCACCGCATGATGTCTGATTATACCCCCAATGTGGAGAGAGAAGAGAGACAGTGACAGTATCTACATAGAAATAAGTGGATTACAGTATATATATAAAAAAAGCTCTATTACTCCTAAGAATGCTCACCCATCGGCACGAGGCATCGTTCTAACACTTCGCAAGCTCTGTGCATCATAATTTGAACCAATGCTTTTACCATCTTCTCCTTTTCCAGGCTGCTGACCAGTTTTTTTGACAGGGGTACTAGAAAAAAATTAGTAATAAGTATAATAATTGGGACGTTTGTTAAAAAAATACTATTAATCCAGTACAACTGAGTTACTGTATATTTGAGATCTAGGGGACTAGGTATAATGTGGAGTGACACATTCAAGCCTGTCTAATGGAGAACACTTTCAACACTCGCTATGACTTCCTCATGAACAAAGGTGTAGATGTGTCCACATACTGTGCTAAAAGTTAAATATAACGGGTGAGCTCAGTGTGACTTGGTAGCGATCTTTGCAAGTGACTTTTTCCTGTACAATGCACCTTATTTGCAAACGGTGTAAATAGGATGTAAAAGCAGCTTCTGTTGATTAATAAGTGGCATGCCTATATTCTGTGTGTGCCTATGGAAATACGGGATTGGTATGAAATCCCAACGCCGGAATCCCGACCGCCGAAATCCCGACAAGGGGGGGATGTGGATCACAAACCTTGCTGGCTCGCTGCTCTAGCCACGCAGCGGGCCCGGTGCCTTGCTACACTCGGTACACTAATTTATTCTCCCTCTATGGGTGTCGTGGACACCCATAGAGGGACAAAGTGCCGGGATTTCGGCAGTTGGGATTCCGACCGCCGGGATTCCGACCGCCGGGATACTAACTGCATCCCGGAAATACAGGTATCTGTATACAAAATGCTACAATACAGTGTTTAACTTGGAAATACTGTAATGTAGCAGTTTGTTTGCAGATATAGACGTGGTTGCACAGAGAATATATGCATGCCGGATATAATTTTAATCATCAGAAGCTGCTTGTGTGTTCTAAACAACATTTAAAAAAAAAAGACATACTATCATGGCAAATGTCCCACTACGGAGTCCCACCATAGCATGGCAAAACTAAAAGGGCTGTTTAATGTGCAAGGAGACTAGATGTATGCGGATACATCTGTATGTCCATATCACATTTCACTAAATTAAGTTAAACACTTAAAAAGTTATATTAAAAACTATGGGTCAAATAGCAACTTATACATCCTTTAGATAATACCTAAACCACTGGGATGGTTTTCCTACTACAGAATGGCATAAATGTATTTATACTTTGAAATATACAAGCACCCTTACTGCCCAGACTACTCTACATCCATATGGTCTTTCTAGAAAATGTGGGAAACTACCGTATTAAAATTTTCAATTCTTACCCATCTGCACGAGGCATTGATCTAATACTCCGCAGACTCTGGGCATCGTAATTTGAACGAATGCTTTTCCCATCTTCTCCTTTACCAGGATGCTGAGCAGGAACACTAGAAAATAAGGTAGTATGCAAATACACTAAGTTATATTTGAAAGAAATGCTCTATGATTTAAGTAATATTAAGCTATGTTTGAAATGGAGGGTAATTGGTAGAACTGAATCAATTATACATGATATTATGCAAATAGGTGGGGCGTTTAGGAGAGAAAAGGCTTAAAGTGACTAAACACAGGCAGATCCTGCTGCTCGGGCCAACAACTGAACTGCAGGATCCATACTCACTTACATGTGAGCTCTCTAAAACTGGACAAGATCCTGACACTTGCCTAATTGGTCTTTACGATCCACAATCCACAGCTGTTCTCAGCAATACGAGCCTACCTGAATAGCCTCGGACAGAAAACGCAGAGGCTACCACCCTTTACCCCATCCAGTAAATTAGCAGTTATACTATAAATGATAGACAATGTCTAGGTCGATAGTCACAAGGTCGACCACTAATGGTAGACAGTGACTAGGTCGACACCTAAGAATGGTCGACATACTCTAGGTCAACACAAGGTAAGTCGGCATGAACATAATCAACACTGAAAAGGTCGACACAAGTTTTTCACAGATTTTTGTTGTCTGTCAACATATGTCAACATGGACATCATGTAACTTTACCACGACCCTCGCATGGGGAGCGCACTTCGGGCACGGTGCCTAGCTGCGCTCAACACACTATTATAATATAACTCCACTTGGATGGTAAAGCATGAACCAATTTGGTTTTAAAAAAAAAAAACATGAAAAACTCATGTCGAAATCTTGTGTCGACCATGCTCATGTCAACATTTAGCTTGTGTGGACCTTCTGTCATTGTCTTTCTAGGGTATGTCGACCATTCTTAGGTATCAACATACTTACTGTCGACCATTAGTGGCTGACTTAGGCACTGTCAACCTAGACATTATTGACCGAGGGATCGGATACCAATTTAAGAAGGCTAAATTATTTAGAATTTTAGATTATAGTTGTGTTTTGTCCTTTATTTCAGGCCTGAAATTAGGGCAAGTGCTCCAGATATCTCCAATTCTGCTTCCCTGTCAGACGTTCTTAAACTAACAATTTGGCTGCCTATAACCAAAATGAGCAGGATGGAGGATCTGGTTAGCCATTGGACTAACACTAATTAATAAAGTTGTTTAAAAAAAACACTGGTATGGTCTAGCATGAAAATGACAACATGATTTTGATTTCTAACCCTTGTGAGAACAGTATACTACATTACTTAAACATTTGTGCAGTCCTGGATATGATATAAAGCAACAAAGGTCCGGGTGAGAGTAACCTGGAATCTAGTAGCAGCAGGTCTGCCGGTTTTCACTTTCCCTATTAGAACACTTGCTAGTGTCATCATTTTTAAATAACATTTCATATTCGCACATAGCCTAGGCTTAGACAAACTAGGAAAATGCCTAGCGGCATGAATGCCAAGCCTAGGGCCAGCTCAGCTTGGCAGGGGCAGTTTTACTAGGCACCTGACTACTTTGCCACTAGGCAGGTCCCGGGCCGGCTTAAGGTGCATGCTGCATGGGTGGATTTTAAAGGGGGTGTGGCCACAAGGTCACCCCTTGCTTTGTAGGTGGTGACTGGAGGGGACAGGCTGTGTGTGTGGTGACTGGAGTGGAAAGGCTGTTTGTGTGTAATATTAAATATATGCGTAGGAAGGCTGTGTCTGTCACATATCTGCTTATGGAAGACTGGAGTCCACCTTCCCTGTTTGTGTAAAAGACCAAATTTGAAAAAGGGGAATACTCCCATTACTTACTCTGGAACCTGTTGAATGACCATTATACTCTAAATGCTTCTTTAAAATAATATGTATTTTATTTATCCTTAAAGTATACTTTAATATATAATTAAATAATGTATCTAAGTAATTACAACTTTTCCTTCAGAAGTGCTGGATATCTAATATAATAGAAAATGTAAATTGGTGCCTACAGTAACACCGGTATACATAAACCATACAAACAAATCTAACATAAAACAGTGACATGGCACAACGAAAAGGGCTGCTTAATGCACAAGTAGGCTTAGCCAGTGTTGGACTGGCCCACAGGGGCACAGGGGGAAATCTGCACTGGGCCCCGCTGCCATGTGCCAGTCTGGAACAGATGTACTGTATGAGGAAACATCTATACGTCCATGTCAAATTTCACTAAATTACTTTAAACGTTATAATGAAAACAATGAGGCCAATATTGACTGAAACACCCTGAAGATATCACCTAAAACTTTGAAATATTGCAGGCATTAACATAACTTAGCTCTATAGAAAACTAAACCCTTACTCCCTCCACTACTCTACACCCATATTGTCTTTCTAAAAATTTTGGAGATTATCCCAATTTTTTATTCTTACCCATCTGCACGTGGCATTGATCTAATACTCCGCAAGCTCTGGGCATCGTAATTTGAACGAATGCTTTTCCCATCTTCTCCTTTACCAGGATGCTGAGCAGGAGTACTAGGAAAAATGAGGTAGTATGCAAATACAATAAGTTGTATTTAAGAGAAAAGCTCTATGATTTAAGTAATATTAAGCTGTTTGAAATGTAGGGTAAATTGTAGAACTGAATAAATGATACATGATATTATGCAAATAGGTGGGGCGTTCAGGAGAGGACAGGCTTAAAGTGACTTAACACAGGCAGATCCTGCTGCTCGGGCCAGCAACTGAACTGTAGGATCCATGCTCACTTACAGTATATATGCGCTCTCTAAAACCGGACAAGATTCTGACATTTGTATATTTGGATATAGCGTTTGGTCAGAGAATCTGGGTATGCAGGCCTATAGAGGGCATCTACCAACTTCAATTTTAACACAATTTCACAACCATTGTATTTTCTTCCATATCTTTAAATATATGTTCCGCTAATTGCAAATTGTAAGAATCATCGGACTGCTATAATGCTTGATAGCATAGCTGCCATAAGCCCACCCCCCCCCCCCCACACACACACACAATGAGATTTTGAGATTATTAGGATCACTGTCATTTTGCTGCCACAAAATATGCCTGAAGGAGGATTGAGAAGAGACCTGTGGTAAGTGCCTTCATTGTGGGTGCCATGAGAGTGTTAACCCATAGCTCCTGGCACTTATCCTGGAACCCAAGAGTTAACACCTACTAGCTGAAATTTTACAGCGCAAGGAAAAGGGGTTGTATTTGAATAGCCTCGGCCATAAAACTCAGAGGCTACCACCCTTATCTCCATACAGTATATTAACAAGGCTAAATTAATCCGGCCTTTAGACTATAATTTTGTTTTGTCTGTTCTTTTGTCCTTCTTGTCTAGGTCTGGAATGAGGGCAAATGCTCCTGACATCTTCATCTCTGCTTTCCTGTCAGTGGTTCCTAAACTAACAATTTGGCTTCCTACAACCGGAATGACCAGGATAGAAGATCTGGTTAGCCATTGGCTATCGGACTAGCCAATCCAGGGATCGAGACTGGCGGGATTCTGGGATTTGCGCCCAAAATGTCTGGGATTTGAATCCCAGGATTGGACCTTCCAATCTCGAATCCCAGGATTATGAAAATGCAACTGGCATCCCTAGCTAACACTAATTATTAAAGATCTCTCAAAACATATTACACATATGGTATTGTGTAGCACAAAGAGGGCAACTTTACTAAGCACCTGACTAATCTGCCGCTGGGCAGGTGCCATGCCTTCTTTTCCGGGCCAGTTTATGGTGTCTGTTGCATAGTAGGTTTTTTTTAATGGGTTGTGGCCACAGGGGTCTGTGATTAGGCCACAAATACTTTGGATGTGGTGACTGGAGAGAAAAGGCTGTGTGCACAGTGGCAGGCTGTATACAGTATGTTTGTGTGTGGTGACTAGAGTGGACGGACTGTGTATGTAGTGTTAAAGCTAGGTGTGAGTGAAAAAGAGTAAACTTTAAAAAGGGGAATACTCCAATTGCTTACTCTGCAAACTGTTGAATGACCATTACACTGTAAATGCTTCTTTAAAATAATAGGTATTTGACTTATTCTTAAAGTATACTGTAATATATAATAAAAAAAACTCTTCACAATCGAAATCTCTTCACAATTTAATATCACCTGTTCATACCTCCCAACTTGTGTCCGGATGAAATAGGGACACTCGCGCGGCGTATGCAAATGAGGGCGCGGTTTATGCTAATTAGCCGCGACCTCATTTTCATACGAGAATAGACGCTGTGCGCATGCGCACAGCGTCTATTCTACTAGATTGGGGGGTCTCCCAACTGCCACACCCCGCAGCGGGACAATGCCTGCCGCGGGTGGGACGTCGGGACAGGACCCGAAAATCGGGACTGTCCCGACGGAATCGTGACAGTTGGGAGGTATGCCTGTTATATGCTGTACACCTAGACACAGAGGGTGGTGAGAAAAACAAATAGCGCTCAGTGTTTAACCAGATATGTTAAAATAAATGGATTTGATATCACCAATTAGTATGCACCTGATTCCAGCAGAATGCTGGAATCAGCTGGAATCAGCTGGAATCAGGTGCATACTAATTGGTGATATCAAATCCATTTATTTTAACGGTACTTGTTTCCTAGCACGGCCACAACGATCATGATCGTGGGCATTGTGAGGTAAAAACGGGGGCATCGCGGCCATCGCATGCACTAAAAAATCGGGTGCGATGGTACCGACGCGATGCCCGCGATTTCCCCATAGGGAACAATGTTAAATGCCTCAATTTACCCGCGATGCCCCCGATTTCCCATAGGAATCAATGTTAAATGGCTCAATTTACCCAAATCATCATAGGGAACAATGGTAAATGGGCCAGAAAACCCAAAAAACACAGCTGAACCGTGAAATGTCCCCCAAAAAGTAGTTGACGCCACCCCACGATCAACGCGAACCCGAAGCGTGGCGAGTGCAGCGAGCCCGCGAGGGGCGGCGGTACGCGTCCTCCGACCTTTTCATACCCCCTCTATCCACGTCGGCGTAGAGTTGAGAATAGAATAGTGTGGCGAGCGCAGCGCGCCACCAAGCCCGAAGCGTGGCGAGCGCAGCGAGCCCCGCGAGGGGACGCGGATACCTGTGAAGCCCGCGAAGGGACGCGTTTACCTGTGAAGGTATCCGCGGCTCGCCACGCTTCGGGCTCGGTGGCTCGCTGCGCTCGCCACACTATTCTATTCTCAACTCCACGCCGACGTGGATAGTGGGGGTATGAAAAGGTCGGAGGACGCGTAACGCCGCCCCTCGCGGGCTCGCTGCGCTCGCCACGCTTCGGGTTCGCGTTGATCGTGGGGTGGCGTCAACTACTTTTGGGGGGACATTTCACGGTTCAGGGGTGTTTTTTGGGTTTTCTGGCCGATTTACCATTGTTCCCTATGATGATTTGGGTAAATTGAGCCATTTAACATTGATTCCTATGGGAAATCGGGGGCATCGCGGGTAAATTGAGGCATTTAACATTGTTCCCTATGGGGAAATCGGGGGCATCGCGTCTGGACCATTTAAGCCTTTTTTAGCCGCATATGACGCGACCGACGCGATATTGACTTTTTTCAATGCATTTCAATGGGAAAATCGGGGGCATCGCGTTGGTCGCGTCACAGACCACTAAAAATGACACCCGATGCCCGCGATTGTGGCCGTGCTAGGAAACAAGTACCATTTTAACATATCTGGTTAAACACTGAGCGCTATTTGTTTTTCTCACCACCCTCTGTGCCTATCTGTAATTTTAGGTAATTTTTTGGATGTTTACCTTTTTGGTGTTCTAAGCTGCACTTTGTTTTCAATCGTGCACCTATAGTTGGAAACTACACCTGTTGTATTCCATATACTGTACACCTATTTGAAGTAATTACAACTTTTCGTTCAGAAGGGCTCGATATAAAGTAATAGAAAGTTTTAATAGGTGCCGAATACCAGAATACATAAACATACTTATATAACGAACAAGCATCAAACAATGACATAGACACTGTCCCTTTTTCACTCAATTAAAAACAGAGGGTATCAGCCCAAGCACTTGTTTTTAATGGAGTGAAAAAGACTTTGGGCCAGATGAACTAAGCTTCAAAAAGTGATAAAATGGAGAGTGATAAACAACCAACTAATCAGCTCCTGTCTGACATTTTTCAAACACAGTCTGTAACATAGCAGTAACGAGCGGATTGGTTGTTTGCTTATCACTCTCCTTTTTTTCACTTTTTGAAGCGTACTGCATCTGGCCCTTTTTGTGAGTCTGACCGTATTTGTAAAGCGCCAATCATTTGGCCATTTTGGCATGTGCTGTCCCTATTTAAAATATGGGGGTAGGGGCACCAATTCTTGTGGAAAAGAGTACCACAATATGTAAGTTACACCTCTGTAGATGAGAACTGCGAGAGGATGAAGGGTGATGGTGTTGCTGGCTGCTGCTGTGATCTGTGCTGCTAGGTCAGGGATGGGGAACCTTCAGCCCTCCATCTGTTGTTGAACTACACATCAAAGCATGCCCTGCAACAGTTTTAGATGGCTAAATAGCAAAACTGTAGCAGGGCATGCTGGTATGTGTAGTTCAACAACAGCTGGATGGCCAAAGGTTCCCCATCCCTGTGCTAGGTTCTGTGCTGGGAGTGAGATGCTGGATCAGACGCAGAACTAGCAGAGGTGCTAGTAGGCATCAGCCAAAATCAGCTAAATGTGTTATGGCAGGCCCTGTATTTGCAATACTACTCATGTAATGTTTCGGCAAGTCTTTAGCATTGAGTTATTTTATATAGAGCAAAAGTTATTTTATATAGAACACAGTCACCAAAGACAATCCCCCCCCCCAGACTTTTTTTTACCTTCACATACAGTAAGCAGCAATGGCATTTCTGTCAAGTTGATTACAACCACAGTATTTGAACTTACAGATTGTATTACCACTAAACCTGCACAACCACCTAGTAAATTATTGCTGCCTGTAGCAGTCAGGGAAGAGGAGTGGCTACAATCTTTTACGCAGGTACTAGTGCAGCTATAAGTGGACATTTACATAAATAGTAAGGCTCTGTATACACCAGGAATATTGGTCGTAACAGATGCTTTTGTTGTACAATACAGCCTTAAGGAAAATGGTCAAATATTTTTCGCTGTTACAACCAGGTAATAATGTATACAACTACTGTATGTATGAGACTTACAGTTTCCCGCTGCTCTCAATTGTTTCCACAGGTACTGGGGTATTTTCTCTTATTTTAATGCTGGGAACGTCCTCTATCTTAGTGGACACTGAGGAATCATAAAACCACAAACAAAAAAAATAATTTATTTATGTTCTTTGATAAGTAAATAAGCAGCATACAGCTGAGGAATCGGTACATCTGTCAGACCACACTTAGGTCTACAGTCATTAGGTCGACCCCACTAGGTCGACTGGCAGGAAGGTCGACCTGACTTAAGGTCGACATGGGCCAAGGTCGACATGACTTAAGGTCGAATTTGCATAAAGGTCGACATGAGGAAGGTCGACTGGTCATAAGGTCGACATGGGTTTTTCACTGTTTTTTTACCCGAATGTCGACACAGTCGACATGGACACAGTTGGCAATGAGAATCGGACCCTCGCAGTGCTTCGGGCACGATGGCTCGCTTCGCTCGCCACAGCTTTAATAACCTCCTCCATGCCCTAGTGGATGGTAGGGCATGAAATATCGCCTGTCGGCACATGTCGGCTCAAAAAAACAGTGAAAAACCCATGTCGACCTTATGACCAGTCGACCTTCCTCATGTCGACCTTAGTGCAAATTTGACCTTAAGTCATGTCGACCTTGGACCATGTCGACCTTAAGTCAGGTCGACCTTCCTGCCAGTTGACCTAGTGGGGTCGACCTAATGACTGTAGACCTAAGTTCATTCTAATAGATGACCGCTTCCCACAGCTGAAAGGCTAGTGCAGAGGTTCCCAAACTGTGTGCTGTGGCACCCTGGGGTGCCTTGGGGGACTTGCCAATGTGCGCTGGTTTGTTGGTCCAGTACCAATTCAAGTTATTTATGTCCAAAATAATAGTCAAATGGTGGACAAACAGAAGTGAATCCTGTCCATTACCACATAACTGATCCAAAGGATAAGATATAGACAAAATTTACTTAACTTAATATTTTTTTCTGACTTTCTCAATGAGAAACCTTTAGACTAGGAGTGCAGCGAAAAAAATTCTAATGTTTTGGCGTACCGTGATTCAAAAAGTTTGGGAACCGCTGGGCTAGTGCTTTTGTAAATAATGTACTAATGCCGAGTACACTGTCTTCACAGTGGCAGCAGGTAATGTACCTTTGTTATAGAAAATAAAGAGCCACTAGTCTTTTAAATCTAAAGCTAGGAACATACTACTAGATGGTATGTCATCTGATCTGACACATTCGAACAAAATATTGCCTTATGTGTAGTGGGTACACATTGTCTACTGTATACCAGACACACTGTCTCCCGTGCTCCCGCACGTTGTCAGCATCATTTTCCATTGGTTTTGTATGCAGGGCCGATGGAAGATATCGCTAGCAAGGTGCTCCATCTCGCCTACACACTTGCCGATGCCGACTCTCTCACCGGGCCCATCAATGGGAATGTTGCACTGGGTACACCTCACCTAATGTGTACCCAACTTTAGACACTTGCCATTTCCTCCTTAGTCAACAGTTAATTGTAGCCTTTACTGTAACATTTCCCGCATCTTAAATGACTATAGCCCCATGTGTTGCCATCACTGAGTGACAGTCCCAAATACCAGTTTGGCCAAAATGACCAAATTTACACCAAACATGTTGGTATTTTTTATGTGGAAAGATTGGGACAATTTACAAAATCAGTGTTGCTGTGTCTAGAATTAGAATCAGTGAAGGTTTTCTCATGTCTGTATATTACACAGGGTTGCCGACTTTCAGAAAATCCTCTCCGGGAGAATCTTTCATTACGATTTTTGGGGGGCGGGGCTTAACTGTGACGTCATTAAGCCCCGCCCCATTACGGGAAATATACTAAATAACTGCTATCCATGGAGTGGGCGGGGCTAAAACGACACGATTGTGCCGTTTTAGCTCCGCCCCCTCCCCTGAGACCCGCGGATTGCGGCATATAAATGCCGCGATCGGGGGGCTCAGTGGGGGTCCCCCTGATTCCGGGAGGGTTGCCCACCCTTCCGGGGGCCGGGAGGAAGGACCCGATTTTCGGGAGACTCCCGCAAATTCCGGGAGGGTCGGCAACCCTGATATTACACTGTCAGTGTACTTGTATGTATCAGTGCAAATGATGCCCTCGGATATGCCGAGGGAGCGTAGCCTTTCAGCTTAGTGGGCATGGCCTCACGTCCCTAACCCCCGTTTTATACAGAGAGTGGCCAGGTTCTGCATTATGTGCAGTACCAGTTTCCTGTCACTGAGGAGGAGTCTGCACTTTGGTATCCACGTAGGGGGAGCACCCACGTGAGGCTGCACCTCCATAGTAATAATATAGAGGTTATAAATATATTACAATTCATTGGAAGATACTGTACTGTGTTCTGCAGGTTACAAGGATATTAGATGTCAATGTCTCAGTAGTTAGTTTTCTGACGTGTTACAGTACGTGACTCATACCTTGGTGGAATTTGTGGGGCAGTTTATTAGGATGTTTGTGGTATGTTGCAATAGAACCTGTTATGTTAAGAAAAGAATGCACAGTGGACTGAGGAGGGGTTATATGTATCTAGTCGTAGCAGTTTCCTGAGAGATGATCGTTACACTGGCAACTCACCGCCACTATTTAAATTTGTACCTGGTGCTTTCATAAAGACCCATCAAATTGAAACAACTGAAAGTGCTGCCGGTGAGTGGTAACACAGAATTGCTCATACAGTTACCTGGAACCTTTCTCAGAATAGATTTCCTGACCACATCGCTTCCCAGGACAGTAGTACTTTTAAAGCGCTTCGATCGTTCTTCAAAAAACCATTCTCCTGTTGCTATTCTTATTTGCCTACAAGGAAACATGAAATGCTGCTTTTATATAATAGTAGGCAATAAATAAATTATTTAATCCAGGTGAATGTAAATGTGGACAAGTGTCTGTAGTAGCTGACAAAATGGACGTGTACAAAGTCAAGGAAGAGTCCTCTCTAAGTAGCGAGTCTTTAATCAATGGAGGAGGCGTTGACCTCCATTTAACTGATAGAACAGTCTTTGCCAGTGATGGCTAACCTTGACACTCCAGCTGTTGTTGGACTACACATCCCAGCATGCCCTGAATCAATTTTAGCATAGCTAAATAGTAAAAATATAGCAGGGCATGCTGGGATGTGTAGTTCAACAACAGCTGTAGTGTCAAGGCTATAGCCATCACTGGTCTACGCAGCACTATCGTGTGACACAGGCTTGTGCTTAACAGCAGGACTGCTACAGTGACGCTCTATGCTGACAACTTTTTCATCGAACATATATGTCCATAATTCTCCAGAAGATCACTGAAGTTTTGTGTATCACCAATAATTGTGAAAAGTCCTACATACTCCCTCTCAGTGGTACTTGTCATTTGTGTGCATTGTTGGATTAACCTCTATGATGGGTTGACCAATCTAAGTATCCCCCTTACATGCACTGGATGGGCTAACATAAACAAAATGGTTATACAACTAAAATTTCTATACGTATTTCATCAGTCTCAGAATTTAAACTACAATCTACTCAGTTCTATAAAAAGAAAATGCAACTCGGGCACGCTCTGCCAGCTCAGGTCTTGGATATCCCCTACTTAAGAAAAAATGTATTTTCTTTCTTAGGGGTAGATGTATGAAGCTGTGATAAGGTAGAAGCAAGCCAGAGTAGAAGTGGTCCATGGCAGCCAATCAGCTGCTCTGTATAATTTTATTGTATGCAAATTATAGATGTTAATTCAGTGCTGATTGGTTGCCATGGGCCACTTCTCCTCTGGCTCACTGATCCTCCCTTATCACTGCTTCATACTGTACATCTGCCCCTTAGTTCCAGTTGAACCATATTAAATACTTCAAACTGTCTCTCAACACACATACCAAGTCTGAGACTGCAAGCATGACTGATGTTGATATTTTACGTGATGATACTGTACATGGTCTGGTGAAGCTCCTGTGTTTCCAGTGCAACTATAAGGTTCCATATTCTACGAGTTTTACTGCATAAACCTAATCTTACTCCTGAGCAGCTAATGACATTTGAAGGACACAATACTGATGCTTGCGATAAGTTTCAGAGTTCCTATGGCCCATTTTGTCATCTATTATAGGACCTTGTCCTTATTCAATTTATTTGGGTTCATTTACTCTGCGCAAATTCTTCTACTGGTGTTCAGCAGTTCATTCTGATACCTGTAGTGTGCACTCTGGAGGTCCTGGCTGAATGGCTGAATAATTTGTAGTTAAATATACTTGATAAACCTTTGTACGATTGCTAAGGTCTGGATGGAAGCACTGGGTCTAACATTTGGTGATTAAATCTAATTGGGCAATGACACTATGGGGGATATATTTAATCCAGGGTCTAAAATTTGATTTGTGATTCTGTCCCGTTCTCGGCCAGCTCGATGTGAAATCGGCAGGCGGGATTCAATGTCCTGTCTGCCGAACGCCGAAAAGGGGGTGTGGCCATGATATACGGGCGTGGATTGTCGAGCTGCAGCCGGGAGCTCAAGAATCCACGGCCGTTTTCGTCAGAACAGGCCCGACTGCCTCTAAAGCCAGGCCCATTCTCACGAGATCCCTGTTCAATGCTGTCGGAGAAGACAGCCTTGAATAGGGCCCCATCGCTATTTCCCCCGTCGGAAATAGCGGCTGGAGATTGAATACCCCCCTATAGATGAAATAAAGTATATGAAAAAGCTATACATTTCAACAATGTACTGTATTTAGCAAAGGTGGCAAAAGTTTTCATATGTCAAGGAGGATACTGCCCTGTATAATGCTCCCTGCACACCATTGTCTCCTATCTCTAGAGACTGCAAGAATCTCTCTACATATAATAATCCCATGTTGCTTTATTTTACACTGTGAGCCAGATACTGATGGTTACATCTGTCCACCTTAGAGTGTGATTGCTATTCTTCTGGTTTGTATGCTATATGGCTGCTGTATTCCTGGGACTCCACGGCACTTTATCTGTTTACGTGCATCCTTCATACTGATTCATTTCTCTTGTTCAGTTGATGTTTGCTAAATTTCCATTCAAGTTACATTCTCCTCATCCCATATGCTTCTGTATATCCATGTGTGATTATAGCCCTTATTCTGGTTCACTTGCAAAGGCAAATTCCTTCTCAAATAAACAAAACCATGTGCACTGCAGGTGGGGCAGATGTTACTTGTGCAGAGAGAATTAGATTTGGGTGGGGTTTTACTTCAAAGTGAGATCTATATTGCAGTGTAAAAATAAAGCAGTCAGCATTTGCCCCGCACAGAAACAAAATAATTCACCCAAATCTAATTCTATCTGCACATGTTACATCTGCCCCCCTGCAGTGCACATGGCTTTGTCCATTTGAGAAGGAATTTGTGGTACTTGTGTATTATCACGGCGCCTATCGCATCGCATCGCATACCACTAATTAAGGGGATGCGGTCATTTGGTCTACTGCATTATGGTCGACAGTCATTAGGTCGAATCCATTAGGTCGACATGCTAAATGGTCGACATGACTCTAGGTCGACATGGGAAAAGGTCGACATGATTCTAGTTCGAAAGGTCATTAGTTCGACAGGTCATTAGTTCGACAAGGTCATTAGTTCGACATTGTCTATGTCGACATTCACAAGGTCGACATGGAGTTTTTCACTGTTTTTTTGAGCCAACATGTGCCGACAGGCGGTATTTCATGTCCTACCATCCACTAGGGCGTGGTGGGAGAATAAAATAGTGTGCCGAGCGTAGCGAGGCACCGTGCCCGACGCATTGCGAGCGCAGCGAGCGATGCGAGGGGATGCAGTGCACTTTAAACTGTGTCCATGTCGACTGTGTTGACATTCAGGTAAAAAAACAGTGAAAAACCCCATGTCGACCTTGTGAATGTCGACATAGACAATGTCGAACTAATGACCTTGTCGAACTAATGACCTGTCGAACTAATGACCTTTCGACCTAGAATCATGTCGACCTAGAGTCATGTCGACCTTTTCGCATGTCGACCTAATGGATTCGACCTAATGACTTTCGACCATAATGCAATAGACCAAATGATCCCAACCCCTAATTAAGGTATGTGATGGCATGCGATGGGACCAATTTGAGGCTTTTTCCGGGCAGAGTGTACAATTGTAATATTGCGTCGCACTGCATGCCATTATAATGGCATGCGATGCGATTTCAATGTTAAATGAACAGCCAGACCCGATTTTTAATTGTATCCCCACCCTGATGGGTAATAAGTATGTTAAATGCCCCCCCATTGTTAACACCACCCTACTATCAAACCCAACCCGAAGCGGGGCGAGCGCAGCAAGACCGAGAGGGGCGGCGGTAAGCGTCCTCCGTCCTTTTCATACCCCACTATCCACGTCGGCGTGGAGTTGATTTTATATAGTGTGGCGAGCGCAGTGAGCCACCGAGCCCGAAGCGTGGTGAGCGCAGCGTGCCCCGCGAGGGGACGCGCATAACTTCACAAGTATTACACGGCCGCTCGCCACGCTTCGGGCTCGGTGGCCCGCTGCGCTCGCCACACTATATAAAATCAACTCCACGCCGACGTGCATAGTGGGGGTATGAAAAGGTCGGAGGACGCGTACCGCCGCCCCTCGCGGGCTTGCTGCGCTCACCATGCTTCGGATTGGCGTTGATAGTGGGGTGGCGTTAACAATGGGGGGGGGGGGGGGCATTTAACATAGTCATTAACCATCAGGGTGAATGTACAATCTAAAATTGGGTCTGGGGGGCATTTAACATAGGAATTAGGCATGTGGGTGCATGTGCGACTTAAAATCGGTCGCATTGCATGCGATCATATCGCATGCGATGCAATGCAACGCGATTTTTGGTTGTACAATGACCTGCGATGGAAATTGGGGGCGCCGTGATAATACACAAGTTCCGAATTTGTATTTGTGAGTAAACCAGAATAAGGGTCTATGACTGTCATGATTGTGCACCTGTTTTATGTGATCGGTTCTCTACATCATTAGCTTTCGTTACTGGGACAAGTACCTGTACTTTAGTGCTGTTTCTTCTATGACACTGCAATCTCTACATTTTTTATTTTACTTATTGTTGAAAATGTATGTATAATTAGTGGTTTGGCCAGTCTTTTGTGTGTAGGTATAAACAAACAGCCTTCACTTCGTAAACAATAATCATCATACAAAAAACTGGCTTTAAAAAGCCTGCAACAAAACAAAAGGTCAATGGAAATTTCACTCCATAAATATTCAAACTCTGCCATCTTTGCATCGCTTGACATACTACCAGGATAATCTAAAATGTACATAAGTAAAAATCAGAAACTGGTAAGATGTGCTGCTCCGACAAAAATGTCTTGTCAGCAGACTCATCTCAGCATGACAAATCCATTTTCACTTCTTCAGTTTTCTGTACCGCCAACTGTACGACTTATCCTGAGGCTGTACTTACATTATCTCTACTTACATTATCCCTGCAGTGCTTGCTAAAGAGCAATGTAGCAAATCTGAGGTCCCTTTAAATTTGGGATGGGCGTCTGACTGACCGTGAGTGCAATGGGTGTGGTATAGGACCCCGATAGTCGAGATCCTGACAGTCATTAGCCCGACTGCCCGGACTCAGATAGCGGTGTGAGTGCAACGAAGCACCTTGCGGGCTCGCTGCGCTCAGCACGTTGTGGGCACAGTGGCTCGCTACCCTCGCCACCTATTCTATTCTCTCTCTGTGGGAGTCGTGGACCCCAACGAGGGAGAATAGCCGGTGGCCATCGGGATCCCGTGTCGTGGTTTTATCAGTCGGAATTCCGACGTTGGTGTAATGACTGTCGGAATCCCGGCTGTCTGTCAGCCATCCGGCACTCGAGTGCAATGAGGATGGCTTTGCAGGTGTCTTTGCCAATGGTTTTGTGCCACTATGGTATAACATACAAGTCAATGAAAGCTGACATGTGTACACATATATATTTAGATTATAGTTTCATCGATCACCATAAAGTATGTATATCACAAATGTACAGTATTTGCTTATCCATTATACTTACCCAATCTTGGTACATACTATACACTTCCAGGCACCTTTGCCCATCACACGGCATGTTTTACACACACGAAGTTGGCACACAGGGCAGATATCTCCTCGATTAAAGATTAACCCCAAAGACTTCTGACATCGAACACAGATTTTACTATTTTGACGCAGCCGATGATTTTTGGCACCTTTCTTCTTGATTTCCAGAAGTTCATTTTTCAATTTTCTAAAAATAATAAGATTCTGTTGAAAAGAAATGGCCATTTATTTCATGCATACAGTAGATGTCAGTGATTGGGACATTACAGCTAAGGATCAGGTTGCCAAACTCTACTATTCTATTACAGATTTCTGAGTGGTATAATTGTGATTGTATCAGCTCTCTTACATTTAAATAAATGTAAAACAAGAACAAAACACTGAATAAGACTACCCAATGTCTGCCGCAACTATCGTACATAAAGACACTTTACGTTTTTTCATCTTAGTTAAATTTTTACAAAACACAATTCAAAGAGACGTATTTCTGCTTTCATTGAATTTGCTTTACTGTCAGTCTCTGCATACATAACATACTATGGGAGTTATTCTGGTTTGTACACCAAACCCGGCCTTGCGAATGGTTGGCTGGCGCTACTCATTCACACCCATGACAGCAAATCGGGTTCCCCTCCCAACCCCCCGGAAAGGTGGGCAATCCTCCCCTCCGCATTTCCCCGTCCGCCTCGTTAAATTACTGAGATTTGCGGGGGGGGGGGGACTATGCAAATAGCGCCATTTTAGTCTTGCCCCCTCCTCAAGGACCCGCAAATCAGGGGATTTGCAGTGCTGGGGGCGGGGCTTGATGACATATTCATCATGTCCCTCCACTGAACTGCTGCTGACAGTCTCCTCTCCTACTTGATAGTAGGCAGGTATGGTTAAACCAAAGCGTAAGATACAATGATTTGCATCTTAAACATGAAAGCATACCCTGATGTTTTTAAAGTGGTAGTTTTCCTGAAATTTCTGGTGATTTTGTTTTAATAAAACTGGCAGTGTGTAACATTCCGAAAATTGATTAATATCTATTTATCCCCTGAATCCCAAGGTAACCTGCATTTTCACAGGGCTATTCATGCAATTAGAGTGGTATTAGTACAACACACGCACATAAAGTAAGCCCTTAAGCTAAGATCTGGAACGTTCTTCATAATTCAAGTACTTACTGTAACTTGGTCTAACCTTTCGTAAATACTGCTACGTCAAGAAGCAAATGACTGGGAAGCTTCCAATTACCAATGGGTATTAACACCTACTAACAGACTTTCCAATGCTTACCTACCCTTCTCTTAAAGAAGCTGCAATCTACTTGAGATCTGGAAACAGATTTCTAGTAAATTGCCGGTAAAGAACATTACCTGTAGCTACAGAGTAACAAAACAGTCCGATTTGGCATCCAGAAAAATATACAGTTGCTAGACAAGACACTTCAAGACTATAGCAACCCGCCCTGCTTTGCACAGTTTTTTTTTTTTTAGTAATGTTTATGTTTGAAATATTAAGTAAGAAATTACATTTCTTTATAGACCACATTTGTCGTCTTTCCTTCGGACTTGAGTACACACAGATTTTTTTTTTATGTAGCACATGAAAGGGCCACAAAAAGTTGGCCATTGGAAAAAAACATTCCCCACAAATCCAGCTACATTAAGTTTTTGAGATTTTATTGCTTTATTTCTGGTCATGGCAAAGCAAACTGTTAACAGGAACAGGACTCGTTTAAAATGAAAAGGTAAATTTTAAGGGAATCATTGGGATTCTGGATATTAAAACAGTTTCTCAGGCAGTAAATATTACCTTAATTGAGAAAGTTTTTTAGTTTTAATTTGCAATTGTGTCTCATTGCATGCCCCCTGCTACCCATCACACACCCTGTGCCTCAGCCACCCCAATCTATGCCCCCTGCTCCACATCCCACGCTCCATGCTACACATAACACACACCCTTCCTCAGCCACCCCACTCTATGCCACCTGATATCATCACACAACCCCTACCCCAGCCACCCTACTCCATGCCCCCTGCTACCCATAACACACCCCCCTGCCCCAGCCAATCTGCTCCATGCCCCCTGCTTCCCTTCACACACCCCAACATTTAGCCCCAGTGTCTTCTTGTGCCCCCAGAACAAAATGTGCTCCTTACATGCCCCCCAAACACACACACCTCTGACCCGTGTCAGCATGTATACAGGCCTTCACCCACTGCACTTCAAATCCCCCATGTATACACCTTCCCACTCTGCTGACACAGTATCTCATTCCCCCCACCTGTTCCTCACCTGTCTCCTCCTCACATGCGAAAACCAGATACATGCAAAAACTGCCCTCACTTGCTGCCGATGACCAGGGACATTTGCAGGGCGGCATGAAACCTGGGTCCAATCCCGCCCTCAGGGGCCAAGTTGGTTTCCCACACATAGCTACAAGACTCCCACTGGATTTCAAACTGGATGCCTCAGCACAGCTGCCAGCCTGTGCCGGGCCCCCCAGCCTGTGTCTGGTCCTGTTCCGAGCTGGGAAGCACCACCAACAGCTGTGCATGGCATATTATCAGCAGCACGGGCTGGAGATCCACAGCACTGAGCAGGGCCGAGAAAGAAGGAGAGAAGCGGCACTGGAACATGCATTATGCAACACTGTGACACAATGCCGTGGTGAGGGCATATGGCATAGTCACACCATTTGCATAGTGCATGCTGAATGGTTGGTTATGATAAAGTCATTTTGCTCGGCCCCCATATGGGATAGTGAGATGGTGAACTTACATAAACCATCCGGGATATGTGCACTACCTAATAATGAAAACTGCACAAAAATTCGTCCAGCGGTTTTCGAAATGATGGTGTTCAGACGGACGTGTTCAACTGACTTTGCTTTATACTATGTAAGGATGGTATATATGCCAGAACTTAGTACTGGATTTATTACTGTACCTACTGAAGATGAACATTGGTGTGCAAATGAAAAAACAGAATTTACACTGCACATGCAGTAGTGATTTTAAATAAAGCGTTTTATTTAAGTGGAACAAAAAAATGACTGAATATTATCCTTCTAAAGTCGAACATATGCAACTCAGGGAAATACAAAATGGAACATGAGGACTGGCAGACTGAACATAAATTATACATTAAACGCACAATGTGCTGAGGTAAAGTCAATGATATTATTTCGGTTACTCATTTTCCAGTTTCATTCCAGCAAAATGTCTCTGATCTGTGACTGGTAATTTTAAAGCCTTTGTTCAGCTGCATAATAAGCCGTGTCATTTTTAGCGGAATACATTTTGTGAACAAATAATTTATATTCAGATAGAGATAATTTCCCTGCAGATAATGGCTTCACCTACAGTACTTTGGGAAAATTGGTAGTGGCTTTAATTTGGTACTTGTTTCCTATCTGGGCGCCCAGGTTTTCTACGTACGGCACCGTACTGAAATCGGATCGCATCGCATCGTACACATACACGATATTGAACGATGCGATGCGATGCGATGCGATGCGATCCGATTTCCCATAGGAAACAATGTTAAATGGCTCAATTTAGCCAAATTATCATAGGAACAATAGTAAATGGGCCAAAAACACCCCTGAACATTGAAATGTCCCCCCAAAAGTAGTTGACGCCACCCCGCCATCAACGTGAACCCGAAGCGTGGCGAGCGCAGCGAGCCCGCGAGGGGCGGCGGTACGCGTCCTCCGACCTTTTCATGCCCTACTATCCACTAGGGCGTGGAGTGAGAATAGAATAGTGTGGCGAGCGCAGCGAGCCACCGAGCCCGAAGCGTGGCGAGCGCAGCGAGCCCCGCGAGGGGACGCGGATACCTTCACAGTTATACGCGTCCCCTCGCGGGCTTCCCAGGTGTCCATGGCGACGCGGACACCTGGGAAGCCCGCAAAGGGACGCGTTTACCTGTGAAGGTATCCGCGTCCCCTCGCGGGGCTCGCTGCGCTCGCCACGCTTCGGGCTCGGTGGCTCGCTGCGCTCGCCACACTATTCTATTCTCACTCCACGCCCTAGTGGATAGTAGGGCATGAAAAGGTCGGAGGACGCGTACCGCCGCCCCTCGCGGGCTCGCTGCGCTCGCCACGCTTCGGGTTCACGTTGATGGCGGGGTGGCGTCAACTACTTTTGGGGGGACATTTCAATGTTCAGGGGTGTTTTTGGCCCATTTACTATTGTTCCTATGATAATTTGCCTAAATTGAGCCATTTAACATTGTTTCCTATGGGAAATCGAATCGGATCGCATCGCATCGCATCGCATCGTTCAATATCGTGTATGTGTACGATGCGATGCGATCAGATTTCACTACGGAGAATAGCATGGTGCTCAATTAACTTAGTGGGCGCCCAGATAGGAAACAAGTACCTTTAATTTTACTGTTTTCTTAGGCTCTGCTACATTTTCATGTAAGACTTCCATCAAGTCTATTAAAGTAGATTTGAACCTGTGTCCTGCCATTGGATGGGAACAAAGATTGTGATACCATAATCCTAGTATTCCCCCACTGTGACCTAAATCCCATGTCCCTCTTCACATGCCTAGTATTGTAGTTACTCATAGTACGCTGTTCAATAGTAATATGGCCAAAAGAGTGCATTAACTTAAATACTGTAGAACCTCTTTAGCCATTTAAGGCGATATCATGTGACTTTCCAAATGTAGCGTTGGCATAAGTAAAATTCCAACATATTCTCAGAATGATTGCTAGGTGGCACTCTAGGTAAGTGCGGATACTGAATAGGCACCTTGGTGACTAATTAAATTCTCCTCTATAAAGCAGCACCTTACTGACATAATGATGGTGGTTTCAGAGTGCTGGCATAATAATTGGAGGAGAATGGGGTCAACGGTCTGATATATATCTACTGAACATGGGTGGCACATTGCTGATATCATTATTTTTATGAGGAGTGAAGAACTGCTGGTATAACACTGAAGATGGAGAGTGGGCCCTCAAACTGCTAACTAAAGGTCCGGTTTGATTTTAATCCTGCAAAAGGATCTAGTACACAGCCCAGAGAGAAAGGAAAGACCTACAGTACATAGGATACTCTCTGCTATCAGGAGACACCTCGTCGTACTAGAAGTGGATTTTGTATTAAAATTCAACAGGACAGCCCTCAAAATTATTATCTGCCTTTGTGCTTATTTTACATAGAACGTAATTTACATTTAGGTTGTAAAACTATGTTGCAGTGGAAAGTGGAAACAATGTACAGGCAGATTTGGGAAGGAGATGTCCTTGTTCCTCTCTAAGATGTGGTGGTCTCTGCATCCAAAAATCAGGCAATATTTGGCCTGCAGAAAAAAGGCAACACACCATCATGGCTTGTCCTGTGCACATTGGCACCTCTTAGCTGTATTTGCTCCTAAAAGAGACACATGGCATACTTATCTAC
This sequence comes from Crinia signifera, assembly GCF_055691185.1. Taxonomy (NCBI): domain Eukaryota; kingdom Metazoa; phylum Chordata; class Amphibia; order Anura; family Myobatrachidae; genus Crinia; species Crinia signifera. The sequence continues at coordinate 98,835,713 of NC_139218.1, read as the reverse complement.
TACACACCCCTAAAAGGGGTGTGTGAACAGTGCAGATGCATAGAACGCACGGCTCTGGGTGCATCACCGTCAAAGCCTCACATCCCTTTCTTCTGGCTAGCAGGGTACCTGTATCTCTGCTGTAGTGCCACCATGGAGCATCAAGACGGAGAATATTGGGTGAGACTGAGGGCCAGATGTATCAAGCTTCAAAGAGTAACAAAACAGCCAGTGAAACAACCAGCCAATCCACTAATGTCATTTTTTTTCAAACCAAGCCTTTAGCATGAGAGTTACGCAGCCCAAACAGGAGTCTGTTCTTGCTGGGAAGAGACATGGCCATACAATAGTACCCCCAATTCAAATTATGCCACACAGTAGTACAACTTTATTCACATTATATCATGCAATGGTGTCCCTTATTAACGTTACATCACACTGTAGTACCACTTTACCTTATACACATTACTCCTCACATTATTCACATTACACCCTTAGAAAAAATCCTGAGAAAATATTGTATTTTAAGCACCTCCATGGCCACACTGCAACCCAGCACAAAGCAGTGTGTGCTGGGCTGAGGAGAAGAGCTGCAGCTGCTGCTGCTGTCACTTAAGGGGAGGGGTCCCGGGGCCCCCACTGGGCCCTTCCATCAGACTTTGGCCTGGGTAATTTGTACCCCCTACCCATTTCTCTCGGCACCCCTGATAATACCACACAGTAATGCCCCTTACACATGACACACATTATTAATGTCCTTATAAACATAATGCCCCTTACACATTATGCCAACCTTTATTATTGCCCTTCATACACATAATGACACACATAATGCCCCTTACACATATGTCGCACATTATTAATACATTTATACATGACACACATAATGCCGCTTACACATAGGCCGAACACCATTGCCCAACCAACCCACCCACCCGCAGACAGCACTCACACAGCCGCTAATACTGTGACCTCTGCCTCTGCTTGGATACAGATGTTTCTTCATACATCTTGCCTCAATAGGCCATGCAGCTCCTAGCCAGTTCTGCTAACGTTGGGTGCCTTTTTTGCTGAAAATTCATCTTATTTGCATTGTTATGTGACCAGATTCCGATGATTAAAATGATATGCGGCATGCCTATATTCTGTGTGCGACTATGGCTGTACCTGCATTCGGAATGCTATGTTACAGTGATTTCCATGAATACACTATTTCATAAGGAGATACAGCCTCACTCACACACACAGTTGATATGCATGTTGCATATCATTTTAATCAGCAGAAGCTGCTGGTGCCCCTAGGCATTCCAAACACTTGCACATTTGCCTAGTTTGCCTATGCCTAGGGCCGGCTCTGCCTTTGTCTGTACACAGAGCATTGTATTGCGATTAATATGCACTGGTGGCAATAAAATAGCAAAAAAGATGTCAGACGCTTTAACATTCTCGGGGCTGTTTAGCATCACCCCAGCAAGGATGAATGAGGACACATCTGTACTGTGCATCTATCTTAGTCCAACATGACAAGTAATTCCCATAAACGTAGGATTTATTGCTATGGCTGTAATCGAAAATCTTACCTTACTCTTTTATCGTCTACTTTCTTTAGGTTTTCATCTCTCTGTAACACAGCCAAAATAGCCTCCTTCTCCAGATCCTGTAAATAGGACAGGTTGAGTAGTTCTGAGTGTTTCGACATACTGTAGCTAATTACTATCAATTGGAAGAGAAGTGAAGTTTTTGTATAGCCTCATTGCTGGAAATAGATAATCACAAGTCCCTTCTAGACATAGCATATGTAGTGGTCTTCTGCATTATTCCATGGATAGCTGTATAGTCACTGGAGCTACACTCAGTTTTTTGGCTGTTGGTCGGTAGGCAATGGAAAATCTTCATTGTTATCCAACCTGGAAAGAAAAAGAAATGATGATTTAAAACTATGTAGTGTAAAATACTTATCTTTTTATAAGCTACAATTGTTAATCAAATGATGATCACTAGGAAATGCATTAATAAAAAATTTGCAAATGTTCATATAACAACCGTGGTATATAAAAGACTGCATCTTACAATCTGCTATACTTTTCTATGGTATTAATTGCCTATCATTTATCATAAAGCTGTTTGAATGGAGAACAAGGAGCCTTGGTAATAATCTTCTTTAGATGATAAAATATTTAACTTATTGTTCTATTATAGATATTTGACTATATACTGTACATTTCTTGGGAATTTATTATCCTTTAAACTTTGTTGTCGCATTTTACTGATTTTTTATAATGAAACAAGATTAAATGAAAGTTTTAATAATTTTTTACAGAAAAAAATACAAGAGCACACGAAAACGGCATTTTCTTCAGTTTGACCAATATCTATGGTGAGCACTACCCCCATTTACTGCATAAGTACTATACATGGGATATATACTACAGTATGTATCAAAGATTATATAGAGAGAGTATGGGGAATTGCCAGTTCCTTACACTGATATGAGGGAACCATCCTCTCTGCCCACACAAAACTGTGGAGATTAGAGGCTGCATGGGAGTCAGGGAAGCCAGTGACAGCTGTGAAGGGAAGGATGGGCATGGCACTCCAGCTCTCACTATGGGGTTTATTTACTAAGATGGGAGTTATATTGAAGATGGGACGAGGCCCATAAAAGCCAATCAGTTCTTATTTAGCACTTTCGAGAAAATAATAGATCGAATCTGATTGGTTGCCCATATGTGGCATACTGGAACTGCAAAAGTCATCAGATACTGTTTTAAAAGCCATTCAGCCTAACCACTGAGTGGGGGAGTTTCTGGTCTGTAGGGGGGAGGGCAGGAAGTGAGAGAAACAAAAGAAAAGACAGGTCAGATGAGGAGTGTGCTGAAATGAGATGGAGGACACAGGCTAGTGTCCCAGGGAGAAAGCCAGTCCTGGGACAGTGGACAGGTGAAACAGTGTTCCACCATCTCTGGCACTATGGAGAGAAGATCAGCATGTGGGGGTTGCTATGAAGAGAGAGAGAGCCCATGTCTGCAGTGCATACCTTCCAACTGTCCCATTTATAGTGGGAACATCCTGTTTTTTTGGGACGTTCACGCATCTCTCCCGGGGCCAGCAGAGTCCTCTGGGAGGGGGGGGGGGACGCTGGGTGGGTGAGACACCTCCGAGTGCTCCAGACCGCTCAGACATTTCTCCATGCGAAAGCAGGGATATGGGCGGGCAGCTGGCATCCGGCTATGTCAGCTGCCTGCCCCCAACACGTGCGTCACGGCTGAATTACCATACGTACGCCCAGCGGTTTCATGGGAACGCCCATGAAACGTGGGGCGTACGCATATGGTAATGAGCTCAAACAGACCCTCACGCCCCTCTCCACCCCCTGTTCAGATTGTTCCGACCGATTGTTTTCTGTACGGAATTCACGCCGTATTCGGACATGTGTGGCGTTCGCACATGCGCAGATACGCCTCTGCACATGCGCAAACACAATACATCGGCCGTCCGACCGAACACACAGCCATCCGACTCAATAAGAATAAGGGTCCAAGTGTGAAATATATCAAATGTGATAATGCCGTCAGATTTCTGCCATTCCAAATACCAGGGGGGTTTTACATATAGCAACATCACCTCTTCAATACAACTCCCACCTTAGTAAATAAACCCCAAATGCGTCTACACGGATACTTACTACTGTACCTCTCAACTGTCAACTTTTAGGTGGGAGAGTCCCACAGTGGCATTTTTGTCCTGCTGAACGGATCGGGCAGGTTTGGAGGTATATTCTGGTCAATGCTGCTAAAGTTGCACGGGGCCATTAGAAGTAGATTTTAGCGCAGCAGAAATGGAGGGTGTGGTCCAGCGCATCAGAAGCAGCTGACACATCACCCATCCACCTTCTATTGCAAATGGTTGTTCAATTCTGCAACTTTAGTAGATGAGAGGTATGACACTGTGCCTGCCATATTAAACACTGGTGAAATATCTCTGTCATATTAATCCTTATTTACAATTGTGATTGGGAATAGCACAAATGTGAACTATTTCTACAAATGGTATACGGTCATTAGGTCGACAAGGGGAAGGTCAACATGCATTGGGTCAACCACTGAAGGTCGACATGCATCAAGGTCAACACACCCAAAGATTGACATGGGCTTAGCTCGATTCATGCATTAGGTCGACAAGGGGAAGGTCAACATGCTTTGGGTCAACCACTGAAGGTCGAAATGCATCAAGGTCAACACACCCAAAGATCGACATGGGCTTAGCTCAACGCATGCATTAGGTCGACATGGGGTAGGTCAACAGTCAAAAGGTCGTCATGGGGTTTTTCACTTTTTATTAGCCGACATGTGCCAACAGTATTGGGAGAATAAAAATAGTGTGCCAAGCATAGGAAGGCACCGTGCTCAAAGCATACCGAGCCCATTGAGCCATGCAAAGGGACGCGGTGCACTATTTTAGTGTCCATGCCGACTGTGTTGACATGGACGACCTTTTGATTGTCAACCCAGCCCATGTTGTTATAATGCATGTGTCGACTAGTAACCTGTCGACCTAAGCCCATGTCGACATTCAGGTGTGTTGACCTTGATACATGTCGACCCAATGCATGTAGACCTTCAGTTTGTCGACATGCATTGAAGTCGAAAGAAACTTACACAATGAAAAAAAAAAGGTAAAAAGTAATATAAAGATCCTCATGCAAACAGCGCATGCTAAGAAAATATTTGTGACGTTCTAACTTTCTAGCAATAACGCAGCATAAAAACCATCACCGTGTATGGAAAAATGTCAAGTATGTTTAGCAGGTGTGGGTGTTAGTACAAACACTGAATTTCTGAGACCGGAGATTAAGTATATATTACTTTATATATGACAACATTACAATAAAGTATGTGTTATGGGTTGTGAGGCTGAACCAGTGATATTTAAACAAATACAACTACTGTATATAGAAATAAAGCATAAAAGGGCGAGCAACAGGTTACACCTAAGTGAATGTAAATATAAAAATGTAACTGCACTACATGTTTTACACTTGCAGTTGCAAGATAACAAGAGTACATGCTGCACATTCCTTTCGGGGAAATAGTGAAGCCACCGTGGGGGGGGGGGGGGGGGGGGGGTGCTATATGTATGACTTCTAAGAGGCGTAGTACTGATGTGTTGAAATACGTCTAGCCTCCATTTCACGTTAAAAAAGCACTTCTTGTCATGCTTCCCTAGCACTAGGTCTCTATTTTTCAATGTTTTTTCCATTACGTAGCATCTTATTTGCAAAATTGAGTGACACATACGCTGCTTCTGCTGATTAAAATGATATGTGGCATGTCTATATTCAGTGTGTCACTGCGGCTGTATCTACAAAAGGAATGGAACGTTACACTTTTTCTAGAAAAGGGTGTAACATAGCTTTTCTTAAACATAACAGAGCTCAAGCATTATGTATAACGTGACTTGTATTACACGGGCAATAGATGCATGTGGACACATTTGTATGCTTTCTTTATAAAGTTATCCAGCTCTATCATACTTTGTATATCAGGCTATAAAAATTAGAGCTTAAGTAGTAATTCAGGGGTATAGAGAGGGCGGTTCCAGTGGACCTAGCTGCCAGAACCCTTACCCACAGTGCAGTTCCCTTGTAGCTTGGTCTGGCCAGTGCTGGGCTCCTCTCAGATGTGGCCTAGTCTAAGTGGCCCAGTCTACAGTTGGTGCAACATGTGACATCACCACACATCTTCCCATCTGTGCTGAGGCAGGCAGCGATGGCAGGTGATGGGGCTAAGAAATGTGAAGGGGCTGGGGGCTGAGGAAAGTCATGGGGCTAGGGTCTAAGGGAGGTGATGGGGCTAAGGAAGGTGAGGGACTGGGGTCTAAGGATGGTGATGTGACTGGGCCTAATTCATGTTTGTATGGAAAAGCTTTGCAATTAAAAATTTTAGACCATGGAATTGCTAATCATTGCAAGTGATGCTGCAACCTGGAAATTAATAGAGAAGCCCATCAGAGTCATCACACGGTCCTCAGCAACTTTATACAAATAAGCAGCACCAACACAGTAATGAGGAACTCCCTGAGTGAGGCTATGGTCAGGTAGGGTGACTGCAGGAATAGAAAGCGAGCGCCATGCTTCTCTACATTTATGATCAGAGCTGAATGCAGATACTGGCACCCCTGCGTGTATGCTGCCCTGTTCGCCAAATCTATCTATATCCTGTCCCGTTCAGTTATTTTTAACATGTTTATGTACATGAATAAATGATGCAGCCTACTGTATGTTAGAGAAGGGCAATCCCTTGTCCCAAGCCCCACAGCCCTATAGTGATCCTTCCAAGCACTTGAGATATGCCACATTAAGGATTGTGCATACCTCCCACCTTTTAGACATGAGAGATAAGCCCTAGTCTATTCGGACCATGAAGATGGGATGTTGCCCATAGCAACCACACAACATTACATCTTCAATAGAACTCCCATCTTAGTAAATAAACCCCAACCTTTCAAGGTTCGCAAATCATAGCTGTCCTCAGGAGGGATTGTTATAGGTTTGTATGAGGGCTTACAAAACAATAAATAAATACAGTACAGTCCTGTTTAGTTTCTCTTTTTTCTGATGTCAATGTTTTATTTAATTGGTTTCCGTAGGGCACATGAACAATGGGTTCACTTAGGGCACATGAACAATGGGTTCACTTAGGGCACATGAACAATGGGTTCACTTAGGGCACATGAACAATGGGTTCACTTAGGGCACATGAACAATGGGTTCACTTAGGGCACATGAAAAATGGGTTCACTTAGGGCACATGAACAATGGGCACTAATTTGACCTGATCTTATGGCTGCTAAATCTTCAAAGGCCAATGATCAGGTATGTGCTGCCCCACCAGAGGGAAATCCCGTCCCATGCAGGCCTGCAAATTGCTTAGCACGGTTTGCGAAAATTTACCAGACCTACGAATCCATCCAAAGACTGGCTTCTTGTCAGTTACCCTGCAAATGGCCAGCAGTTAAAAAAATTAGAAGGACTTTATCGCAGGATGGCCTCGTGCATTCATACTACAGGCCATGATAATGGGAAGTCTATCAATAGTCGCCCAGACTACGAATTTGAATAAGGTCCAATGGGGCAGATGTATTAAGCCTGGCGAAGAGATAAACTGGAGATATTCAATCGCCGGCAAGCATCCCCCATCGTGACATCTCCCATCCCAATGCTGTTTTCCCCGAAAGCATTGAGCAGGGTATCTCAGCAGAACAAGCCCGATATCACAAGCTGTCGGGCTCGTTCTGCCGAGAACAGCCGGGAAGTGACGAGCTGCCGGCTGCAGCTCGCCACTTCCCGGCCGCAACTCGCGGCCACGCCCCCTTCTCATCCCGCTGCAGGCGGGACATTGAATCCCTAATACACCAAAAAGAAAGAAAGAAATCAGTTTTGTATCGGATGCACTCCTTCTCCACGCAGTCTCATAAGACTTAAAAAGTACAATATATAATAACTTTTATTCATTTTTATGAATTTCTTAAAATTAATAACTTGGAGTTTACAATTCAATTTTAATAATTTTAGATTGTATTAATTATGTAAGGCCTTATAATCACTTTCCCTGTACCAGGGATTTGGATAGCGAAATATTAAAACAAAATGATAGATATATTGACATTGAATCCCGCCTGCATGTTCTCGGTTGAGCTGACCGAGAACAGGACTGGGTCACGGCGATCAAGCAAGCTCGACCACTATGACCCTCACATTCAATACCCCCCAAAGTGGAAGAAGATAACACACCAGCCAATCAGCTGTGTTTGAAACATGACAGTTGGCAGTTGATTGGCTGGTGCATTATCTCCTTCCACTTTATGTTAATTTTATCTCCAGTTCTCTGCCTCAATGTGCGAACTACAGTATGACAAAAAAGTTCTCATGCTGGACTCTTGGAGCATATGAATGAACTGACTGTGATTAGCAGATAAAATGCTTATGCTCAGCTCCACAGTCATAAATGTGGTTCATCTAAATATAAAGTCTGCCATCTGCACAGCAACAACGATACCGTAATAATTACAGCATTAGCCGAGATAATAGGTCAAAACCTTTATAATAGTAATTTCACTGTAATTAACAAATAAAAATCCAAGGACACATCACAAAGTAATGAGCAACTACAGTATACCGAATCATTTAAGCATATACTAGCTAATAAAACAGGTTTACCAACACAAAGTAATATTGCCTTTTACGATAGTAACATATACTTGGATGAAAAACAATAAAATTAATTCTTCTTAAAGTGAAAACAATCCACATAGCCAGGAGGATTTACATTAGAACCAGTGGTGTATCTACAATGGTTGCAGTACACCTATTTTGCTAATACTTACACTCTGGCGCCCAGCGGCAGCAGCAACAGCGGTACCGTAATCATCTGAAAAATGTCATAGCGGGCACTTTCCGGTTATCTGCAATGCGCAGTGGAGTCTGACTGCTCTAGTGCTCAGACTCCACAATACTGCAGGTAGCAGCAGCGATATGAAAACCACCAGAAACCTGTCTGCCGTGCCATTTTTCCAGAGATTTGCGCATGAGCAGTAGGGTATGTGCGCTGTAGTACTCAGACCCTACTGCTAACAGCACATAGGAGGGGGCCTGGCCAGAGAAGCCTGCACATGTGTCTCTTCCTCTCTTGAAATGCCCCTGATTAGAGCTAGACATTAGTCTACAGGGAACAGGCAGACAAGGGGAGAACAGCATTCATAGCCCCTCGGTTTAAGCAGAGTTCAACTTAACTAGTGTAAAGCCAAACAGATTGAAATTCAGAAGGACTTAGATACAAAAAATATAGTTTGACCCCCCCACCCCTCCTCAATCCCAACCCAAGTTCACAATATGCTGTCTGTGTCTGAGATACCCATAAAGTGTCGTCGATGTGGGGAGAGGTAACCATTGTGGTAGATATTGTAAAACATCTCTCTGTACATTGAAGCTGGTAATGTTTTCCAGGAGTATAAGAAGGAGCGCAGTAGATGTTTTAGTGTGAGTTGGGGGAATGTTCGTAGCCATGTGGATAGGCTAGTGTGTTTTGTAGAGTGATCGATAGGTGCATGAAGGGTCTGGTAATAAGTAGAAATAGCTTTTCTGCCAGAAGTGGGTTTGGAGAGCAGGTTATCAAACTCATTTATATGGTCTGTAGGTGATAAGTGTCGGAGTACTGAGCTAGCGTAGTGTTGGACCTGGTAGACCGCCAATGTCTGTGTGGCTGGGAGATCATATTTATCTGCCAAGGCCTGTGCCGTCAGTGGAGCTGTGGCCATGTTATCGACAAGGGCCCGAACGTGTAGGATTCCCTTGGTCCTCCATGAAATAAACGGGTGCGTTGCCGAGCCATCCTGGAAGTCGGGGTTGTTCAGGAGCGGAAGGAATAGTGAGTGGTGGCTATTGAGATTTAATTTGTGTCGTGTGCGGTGCCAGACAATCCATGCTGTCATCAGTAGGGGTTTTTGTGTAATAAGGTCTGTTAGTTCCTGTTTGTGGCAGTGTAGAAAGGAAAGTAGGAGTTGGTTAGGCAGAAATGATTGGTCATCATCAGTGTCTAGCTCCTCTCCAATCTGTCCTTAATGCTGCAGCCAGGCTTATCTTCCTCTCCCGCCGCTCTAACTCTGCTACTCCCCTTCAACAAAATCTGCACTGGCTTCCATTCCCCTACAGAATCCTCTTCAAACACCTCACACTCACATACAGGGCCATCTCTAATTCCATTGCTCCATATATCTCTAACCTCATCTCCATTCATACACCCTCCCGCCCTCTACGGTCAGCTGACGACTGTCGTCTCTCCTCCACCCTGATCACTGCTTCCCATGCTAGAATACAGGACTTTGCCCGTGCTGCACCCCTTCAGTGGAACGCACTCCCTCGCTCCATTAGACTCTCCCCGACCTTGCAAAGCTTCAAACGGGCACTGAAAACTCACCTATTCATCAAAGCGTACCCTTCCACTGCATAAACCAGCTGGTTCTCCGACCCCTTGCCTGTTTACATCCTGCTATCTAACCACCACCCCCTCGCTTGCACCTCTTGTAATCTGTCTGTCTCCCCTTCCTACTAGATTGTAAGCTCCTCCGAGTAGGGCCCTCTTCCCTCCTGTTGTCAAAGCCCACTTCTCTTCACATTTCACTCACAGCTCTCCTTTACTCCAACACTCAGTGACCATCTTCATACTCATCTCCATCATTGGCCTCAAGCCTCTAGTTGTATGTTGATTGGGTCCTCACTACTTACATTTAAGCTGTAATGTGTATTGAACTGTGGTGCTCTTTATTTGTACTGTATTTTTGTTATTTATTCAATGTTATAAGTTTTGTCTCCCTGTATTGTTCCTTTGTACGGCGCTGCGAAACACTTGTGGCGCCTTATAAATAAAATAATAATAATAATAATAATAATAATGGTACTCTTTACTTAGAAGGGCGCCCATCTCGGCCATCTCGGGCATTGAATGCACTAAAAAATCAAGTGCGATGCGACAGACGAGATGCCCGAGATTTCCCATAGGGAACAATGTTAAATGTCTCAATTGACCCGATTTTCCTGTTCAATGCCTCAATTGACCCAATTTTTCCATAGGAAACAATGTTAAATGGGCCACAGAGGCCAAATAGGCACCCTGAGGTGAATAATGGCCACCCAAATTGTTAACACCACCCCACGATCAACGTCAACCCGAAGCGTGGCGAGGGGCGGCGGTACGCGTCCTACGACCTTTTCATACCCCCACTATCCACGTCGGCGTGGAGTTGAGAATAGAAAGTGTGGCGAGCGCAGCGAGCCACCGAGCCCGAAGCGTGGCGAGCGCAGCGCGCCCCGCGAGGGGACGCGGATACCTTCACAGGTATCCGTGTCCCCTCGCGGGCTTCACAGCTGTCCGCGTACCCTCGCGGGGCTCGCTGCGCTCGCCACGCTTCGGGCTCGGTGGCTCGCTGCGCTCGCCACACTTTCTATTCTCAACTCCACGCCGACGTGGATAGTGGGGGTATGAAAAGGTCGTAGGACGCGTACCGCCGCCCCTCGCGGGCTCGCTGCGCTCGCCACGCATCGGGTTGACGTTGATCGTGGGGTGGCGTTAACAATTCGGGTGGCCATTATACACTTCAGGGTGCCTATTTGGCCTCTGTGGCCCATTTAACATTGTTTCCTATGGAAAAATCGGGTCAATTGAGGCATTGAACAGGAAAATTGGGTCAATTGAGACATTTAACATTGTTCCCTATGGGAAATCTCGGGCATCTCGTCGGTTGATCGCACCCGATTTTTTAGTGCATTCAATGCCCGAGATGCCCGAGATTTTTTACTAACGATGCCCACGATCAAAATCGTGGGCGCCCTTCTAAGTAAAGAGTACCATAATAATAATAAGTGTCTGTATGGTTGGTAGTGGCATGAATCCAGTCTGGGATATATCGGAGTATTCCGGCTTGATTATAAAGTGATAGATTTGGGAGGTTCACTCCTCCATTGGAGACTGGTTGTTATAGTTTTAGATAGCTTATCCGTGGTCGTTTATTATGCCAAATGAATTTGCAAAATTTGGTGTTGATGAGTTTCTCATCGGAGGCCGTTAGAAGAATTGGTAACATTTGAAGCGGATATAGTAATTTGGGAAATGTGATCATTTTTAATAAGTGGGCATGTCCCAGGTATGAGAGCATTAAGTGTTTCCAGTTGTCTAGTTCTGTTAAGATAGGTTTCAGTGTTTTGGTGATATTGAGCCTATAAAGGTCAGAGATGCGTTTAGGGATGTATATCCCTAGGTATTTTATCGCGGTCGAGGCCCAGCGTATGTGGCTTTTCCCCGCCCAGTGGGGGCGAGTATGCGGGCCTAGATATAAACCTTGGGATTTATCTTGGTTTATAGAAAAGCCAGAGACTGTACCGTATTGGTTGATTTTTTGTAGAATAGGGAGAAGGGTGGATTCAGGGTTTGTTATATAAAGTAGGAGGTCGTCCGCGAAGGCAATGACTTTGTTTATGCGTGATCCCATGGGGATCTTTTCTATCTTTCTAACTTCTTTAGGTGGGAGAGATACTGTGAAAACCATTTAAATCAGCAGCCGGGAGTCCCCACTGGTTGGTTGGACCGATGTAAACAAGGCTTGTTTTGGGGGGTTGTAGTGGGGGGTATGCGCTACCTGTCACTTTAGGAAATAAGTGGGGCTTGTCCTCTGCAAATAAGCATTTAAGGCAAAAATACCATGCAGTACCCCTGGGGACTGACAAAACTCAGGAAATTGATAAAGAAATTACACATTTCAGAGACAACCCATTTCATTGCCTTAAGATTTAAACATACAATATACAGTATTACAGGACAAAAATAAAGTAAATAAATAATAATGAACCTAATGGTTTTTAAATGATGAGATCTAGCCAATATTGTATTTTCCTCTAAAATGATGAAAATGGGTTTAATGATGTTTGTTGAGGTGCTGTATTAATTAGAAAGAGGAACATACTTGACTACCCTCCTGAAATGTCTGGGAGGCTCCCGAAAATCAGTCCCCCCTTTCAGCCCCTCATGCCCCAAGCCTCCCACATGCCCCTGTAGTGGACCCCCCCCCCCCCCTTTTTCCAGTGAAATACTTGTATATGCACATTACACTTCAATTTGCTGAAGTACACTTGATGGATAACAACTATATTGCACTTTAAATACCTCCAATACTATCTTTCTTGGCCACTAACAACCTTCTACATTGTTCTGCTGTCGTATTTGGCACTTTTTTTTTTTTTTGGAAGATTAGGGTGATTTTCCCATTATTTTGTTTTATCTGTAGAGATCTGCAGAATTATGTGCGACACGGGAACAATGCTGTCTAAATGCATTTCGAGATGGAGAGCGTGCCTGATTAACAGATCATGTAATATTTACATTACTAACAGTTTATTGTAACAGTTAATCTCGGCGAATTGAATCTGATCCAGTATGCGCCACATAGTCCTTCCCTAACGTTCTCTGTGTACAACAGGTGTTCCTGCATTAACTTACAAGTACACCAATGCTGTACAGCACCCTCCCTTGCATGACATTACCTGTGGTTGTAGATGGTTTTATGTAGGTGCCCAATATGTAAACCATGAAAACTCTTTGCACCCCAACTGGCACCCCCCAAAATACAGCACCTGGGTCACAGGTTCTGCCAGCTTCCCCATTAGATTTGTCACTGTCTCATGCACATGAGTTTTCTTTCATATGATGTTATTGGCTGGTGATTTCCTGGTGAACATAAAAATTTAATTTCTAAATCTGAAGCCCAGATTTCCCTAATCTCAGAACAAATAAAAAGGGGATCCCCTCATTTAATGCGGTAAATTCTCTATTTAAAAAAAAAACATACAGATTATTTTGGCGTTGTCTATTACAGTAAATGAATAAATTCCAGCAATAGCTATAACAATAAAAAAAACAACAGATTTTTTTTTATCAATTCATGTTTTTAAATATTTATCTTCCAATTCTTCAAATAAAATATATCACCTTAGCGATATTGTTAAATTAACTAGATGTTTATTATAATCACTATAAAATAGATGCATATATATCATAACTAATCTCAGCGATTATGGTTCTAAAAATACTGTAAATAAACTCAAACTTGAATGTTACAAGCAACACTCCATACAAATATTATTGAAGGAAACCAAACATACTGTAATACAGACCCACAGGTGCTATAAGTTATTTCACCAACAAATCTATCTTTTCTTATTCTGGAGATCCTGACAACCTACAGCATTTTGTGAACGCTTCAGATCTTACGACTATCAAAATTCAAAAAAATCATTGGTATAATCAATGTACTGAATAATAGAAATGTCTAGCTCATTAAGGAACATGATTTCAATTCTAATCGCATGTCTTACCTCATGTAGTAGCAATTTGTATGACTGTAAAATGGTAAAAACTGTTTCATGCTTCATCTAAGCTCATTATTTTTTCCACTGTAAGACACCCGTAGCTGTCCACAGATCACTGTACTGGGAAACTAGACAAACCAGATGGTCTTGTCCCTGATAGCTGGTGACTATACACACGCCCAGCATACACTGTTTGCCTGCACGTAAAACAGGCTATAAACGCCCCGTGCAGTATTTTGCTTTGCACTGTGACACGCTACAGGCCAGGTGGAATGTGGGAGAAAGTCAGACTACTCCTGTACAACAAGCACAGCCTGTGCTCCACTGATGCCAGCTATACTATACTCGGCTTACAAAATGACCCAATATAAGAAATCATTATGGTGCACAATGGCCGACCCTTCAATCCAATCAACATGACCTTCTCCAGGGGATGCAGTCATTTGGTCTACAGCATGATGGTCGACAGTCATTAGGTCGACACCATTAGGTCGACATGAAAAAGGTCGACATCGGTCTAAGTCGCCATGGGAAAAGGTCGACATGGTTCTAGGTAATTAGTTCGACAGGTCGTTAGTTCGACAGGTCATTAGTTCGAAAATGTCTAGGTCGACAGTGAAAAGGTCGACATGGGGTTTTTCACTGTTTTTTTGAGCCAGCAATTGCAGACAGGCGGTATTTCATGCCCTACAGTACCATCCACTAGGGCGAGGTGGGAGAACAAAATAGTGTGTTGAGCGTAGCGAGGCACCGTGCCCGAATCATTGCGAGCATAGCGAGCGATGCGAGTTGACATTCAGGTAAAAAAACAGTGAAAAACCCCATGTCGACATTTTCATTGTCGACCTAGACATTGTCAAACTAATGTCGAACTAATGACCTTTCGACATAGAACCATGTCGACCTTTTCCCATGTCGACCTTTTCCCCATGTCGACTTAATAATGCTGACCTAATGACTGTCGACCATCATGCTGTAGACCAAATGATCACAACCCCTTCTCCAGGAGGGACACAATGCTCTGTTCCTGGACTTTCCTCTTAATTTATGATTGCCATCACCTATGTTGAGACATATTTCTTATCAATGAACCTGTTTAAACCAGATGATGGCGATCATACATTAAAAGGGAAGTCCAGGAACAGAGCATTGTGTCCCTCCTGGAAGGGGTCATGTTGGGAGGTATGTAGACACACTGGTCCTTACACAAGTTTTGTGCAGCAGTATTACTATATACTGTAGATGTTAATGTATCCGAATTCTATTCAAGACAAGAACTGGCAAACTCCATGGTAAGATGCATTATGTTGGAGATAGTGCTGAAATATTCTTTATACTGGGCTGTGAAAGGTCCAGGGAGGCAGCAGCTTTGCTGCTATACAGTCCCCAGTGGCCATGGCATCACTACCGCTGGGCAGTAACACCCAGGTGTTACCCTCTGAGGGGTGATACCAAAGTGCGGACTCCTGCTTAGTAACATGAGCTGGGTGATGCCCTATAAGGTTACATGCAGCAGCTCCTGTCCTGTGTAGAACCAGTAATGCATCCAAGGCACTCCTCCAGTGAGGAAAACAGGGGACTGGGCCACAAGGCTATTCCCTTTTGTCTGCCATGAGTATCTAAGTGCAGGCACAGGATGTAATAGGGTGCGATTATTGAGAGCTTGTTTGTTTGTTTTCAAAAACGGCCCAATTGTAGTAAGTGTGCAATTTGCAGTAAATATTGCCCCCCCCCCCCCCAAAAAAAATTTGAACTTAAAAAATCTCATCCAGATGTTTTCTCATCGCAGATGTAAACATCTCCAAATATCAAACGAAAAATAGACCTTCTTCTGGCAGACGAGATTGACAGAACCATGCACAGATCAGTGAGATCTGGGACTGGTTCGGTCCATGGTTCTGTATGTTAACCAGTGGCGTAACTACAAAATTTGCTCCCCCCTGCCAAAAAGTTTGTGGTGCCCCCTCCCCCCCCCCCCCAGGCTCCTCTCCAGCGTGTTTCCCCAGCGTGAGGTGATGACGTCACACGCTTAACGGAGAAGCTGAAGCACGATAGAGGAAGAGAAACCAGCAGACACTGCCGATTCCCTTGGCTCCGACTCATCCCAGGCCGCCCCAGCACACCTATCCGCCCGCCCATCCTGTACACAGTAGCCAATAGCCAATAGCCAGCTCTGTGTACAGTCAATTGAATCAGTGGGGGGGGGGGGGATTTTTCGTCTCTGCCATGGCCGCATCCGCACTGCGGCTGACTCGCCTCCGGTGCTCAGCCAGTGGGTAGGCAGCAGCATGTCAGTGCGTCCAGCGTGTGCTGTTGCCCACATAGACCCCACTGTGGCTTGCTCCCCCAAGCGGCAGCTGGGGCTGGCTTACAGTAGCAACACCACTGATGTTAACATTCTCCAAACATTTGAGGCCCCTGCACACTGTCCAGCAGCCTCTTATGCTCATCTTCCCCTAGCACCCGCTGTGATCAACCTGGTCAAATGTGCATGTGGCCAGTGACAGCAGGGAAATAATGCAGTCCTTACTGCCACCTGCAGGTGCTGATCACAGCAGGCGCTGTGCGCAGCTACAGTACAGTGGCCCTGTACCTTCTGACCCCTCCTTTACCACCCACACACACACCAATGGAAACGAGCGTGTAACTCCGCCTGGCAACAAGCATGTTACTCCCCCTGGCAACAAGCAGGTAATGGGCATTATGGTATGTTGCATAATGTATAATAGGCATTAAGGTGTGTGGCATAATGTGTAATGTGCATTACACTGTGTGACATAATGTGTAATGGACATCACTGCATAATATGTAATGGGCTATACGGTGTGCGTAATCCAGGCTCAGTGGGCTCTGTCACTTATATCATTTCTATTGATACGGGCCCCCACAGATTTGTTATCCGGGGACCCCACAGATATTAATCCAGCCCCGCTAAGGGGTAAATTTACTAAAGCTTTTAAAAATGTTAAAAACATAGAGTGATGTTGCCCATAGAATCAAATACATTCTCTTTATCATTTCTCTATTATATCCTATAAAATGATAGTCAGAATCTGATTGTTGCTATGGGCAACGTCACCTCTTTTAATTTTTAGACATTTTACTAAATTTACCCCTAGTTGTTATATATTTAAAATAAGCCAGCATTAGGTCAAATATACTTTTATATATACAGATGGCATGGGACTCATTCAGCCATGGGCTGACTGACAAAATTGCCAGCCACCAGCCTCCGCCAGCCCCCGCCATCCACCGGAAGGGCGCATGTGACGCTCGTGCGCCCTGTTCCGACGGAGCTCTTCGCCACCTCCCCTGGCCTCCCTGCGCCCCCCCCCTAACCCTGCCCATCTCCCTGAAGCAGAGACGGGCAGGATTTCCTTACGCGTCCCAGTCAGATGGATCGCCAACGGGGGCTGTATGAGAGGCGCTCCATCTGTATATATGTTTTACTTCATCTGTTTGTAAAGATCTGTAAACTGAAGAAAATATTTTAATTTTAACCCGGCTGAAATCATTCCCTTTCCTATGGTTATTTTCACCACAAATTGTTTACAAGGTGTTACTTTACAGATTAATACAATGTTTTAATGTGTCTTGCTCCTGTGCAAAATAAAGCCTCTTCAGTCCTGAAGCAACCCCTTGTCTATATCCCACCGGACTGTAAAACTGCCTATCTAGCTAAACATTGCCATCCCGTACCTATCGCACAAATGTCACCACAGCCTCAGGGCTTATTCCCCATCTTCACGCTTATGGAGTATTCTGTCAATCACTGTTGTCTTTTACGACAGATAGGACTTTTGTTTTGATAGCATGGTGAAATAAACATTGATTCATTATATCTATATTGCATATTGAAACTGGCAAAAAGTAATCAAAAATAAATACATTACTGTACTTTACTATGATTCTTCTCATAGTTTCCTGACTATCATCTTTAGCACATTCCATATGTAACAAAAGTACAGAGTAATTATAGAACCTTTGCAGAATCAGGAAAACAAAGGCTTAGAAATGTATGATAGGTGAAAGGTAACAATATCGTTCTGCACATTCTTTCAGATAGGAATGCGGCCATAGGACTGCAAGTATAAAATAAAACGTAAATAAATCATGCTTCTGTTAAGTTTATCTTGATGGAGGCTTGCAGTGGGTGGGTATATATATATATATATATATATATATATATATATATACGGTATATATATATATATATACCCAGCGCAATGTCCTTACAGGTGTGTAACAATTCTGTGAGATCCTCGATGTGTGCAATTTCTTCAATAGATCATAGCACAGATCCAAAGATAATTGCTTTATGGAAAAAAAATGTAATAAAGTGCACAGTGAGCAATTTATAGTATAGTATTTACTGAAAATAATATGCTCACATACATAAAGGTAATTAATTCAAAGCCTGACAGCAATGGATACAGGTGAGACAGCGGCATTCGAACGGGTCCCTGTGGAATAAATCATGAAGCATCTGTTAACACAGCATGCAATGTATTTAGGCAGCACTAATCACACAGGAACTATGTAAAAACCGGACCCGAACAAGACCCCGTACCGTCAGACCGGACATTAAAATCTGCATTCCGGAGCTTGTAGTGTCTGGTCCGGGGGGATGCCTGTCATAGCATTCACCAGGGACATGGGGAAGGGGAGATTACAGCCTCCCCATGTGGTCCAGGCCGTTCGGTTTTTGCTACATGCCCGGACCATACAGGGAGGCTTTATTCTCCCCCTCCCCTTCTCCCTGGTGACAGCTGTCATGTGAAGCCCTCCCAGACAGGACACCCCCAAGACGGGACACCCCCCGGACCAGACAATACAAGCTCCGGACTGCAGATTTTTATGTCCGGGGTCTTGTCTGTAGTTGAAGCCTGGACCTACATTTTTTAGTGGTTAATGGTGTAATAAAATAAGAAATACTGGGATTTATTTACTAAGATGGGAGTTCTATTGAAGATGGGATGTTGGCCATAGCAACCAATTAGATTCTACTTATTTATTTAGCACCTTCTAGAACAGTGATTTTCAACCTTTTTACCTTGCGGCACACTAAATAAGACTTTAAAATTGCCAAGGCACACCATGAGATCCCCACAGGGCAAAACACATTGGCCCCCACAGGAAAAACAAAAACTATTGGCCCCCCATATAAAAAAAATCACGCTGGTCCCCACAGGGAACAAAAATAAAATACATTGCCCCTTAATATGAAAAGAAGAGACCAGTAAATAACAGTTGAACTGGTGGTGGCTGTAAACTGGTGTGAACATCTCTAGATCTGGGGGCACACTTGAGAACAGCTCAAGGCACACTAGTGTGCCACGGCACAGTGGTTGAAAAACACTGTTCTAGAAGATAATTAATAAAATCTGATTGAGGGAGGAGGTAGTACTAAATGATGTGATTTGCGACATTTCAGCTCCGCCCCCTTGCCGAAGAAGGGGTGGAGCGGCTGATGCGAAGGCCCCGCTAAATGCGGGCGTCTTGCCCACCCTTCCAGTGGACCAGGAGGTGGACCTGATTTTTGGGCCCCTCCCAGCAATTCCGGGCGGTTAGGTAAGTATGCATATGGTCCCATAATGGTCGACCTATTGTATAGTTGCCTACCCTCCTGCATTCTGCAGGAGACTCCCTGAAGTAATAGCAATCTCCATCTCTCCTTCATTAGTATAACAATCTCCCTCATATCACCTAGCCCACATTACACTGTTACATTTTTGTGGAAAAAGGGAATGAGAGATAGATACATTTACATTGAATCATCAGCACCATTTCCCAGCACTTTACCAAGTATAGTAGCTCTTACTAACTGCATTGGTGCTCATCTACATTTGTATATAAGTCATTACAAGATTCCTCTCAGATGTAGCAGTACAGACCCACGCTTCTAGGTGCCACATTCACAATCTCTTTTCACAATCTCTCCATATATGAAACTAGACACGCCCTTTGGGTGGAGCATGACACGCCCCCTCAATGGGGCACTGTGCAAAATTCTACTTCCAACTATAATCTTCCTGAAACTAGTTTTCAAAAGTAGGCAAGCATGACCTATTGACTGTCGACCTATGTAATGTTAATATAACGATCCACATCCATGGAGGTGCTGGAGTGTCAGAGACTGAGATATGAAATATATGAGTTCCACCACCTCTCCTTGGCCTAGGGATACTAAATATTACAAAACAGACTGATTCCTCATTACCAGAGAGATGGACAAAAGAAAGTATTGATTGCCTATATAGGCAGGATCTTACATCTAAAGGCTCGGGGAAGGGGGTTTATTGCACAATGAACACTTTTCCACTGTGTTCTTCTGTACTTACAAGGTAGATGTTCCTGTGTGGCTTCTACAGAAAATTATACAGTATCTCATACTAGAGAAGTCAGCAGGTCTAAGATATGACATTTTACAGATTGAGTCTAATCATGCTGACATTCAGAATAAAATTCAGTCGGCTAAACCTATTTTATTAACTCTTTACTTCTTTTTCAAAAGACATGTCAAAAGAAAAAAATAAACTATAGCAACATCGGGGAGATTAAAAACAGATTTAAATATCCTCATCCCAGTAATTACCGGTGTTCTTCCATACTTATGGTGATGTCGGCGCTCTGTGGGTGGTGCTAGTATGCATATATTATAGGCTTTCTAAGCAATTTAACCGTGAAGAGTGATGTATAACAGGTGCACATAGTGACATAATCATTAGGCAAAGTAAGATACAGTAAAGGATAATTACATGCTTGCATCTTTAAATAATAGCTACAATGTAGGAAATGTCTTTTGATTTATTATCATGATTCCACAAATACTCCTTCTAGGAGCTTCTGGAAATCCTAGAAGTAGTTTTCTAATTTAGGATGCCTTTTCGCTGTGTTTATACAGAGGAACGCGCATGAAACTGGGTTTTCGTTCAGTGAAAATGGTTACCCCCCAAATAAATATAGTTACCAACCCATCCAATCCAACCCAGGAAACAAGCATGGATAGTTCCTGACTAAAGGGGCAGTGTAAACAGGTAACTGGGGTCATCCAACCCTGAAACCATTTACATAATCTGGAGAGCCTACTGTATATTTGAGGGACATGGGGCACGCGGTCTGCCCTGATATGCAGACAGCAAGTGGTGCTCCGTGATGATGCACCGGAGGTTGCGGGGCATCCTGGCAGCTGCCAGAGTGCTGGGCTTCTTCACAGAAGGGGCATGACCTAACAGAACCATGGACATGCCAAAGGGCTTCCTGATTAGCCAAATATTCAGGCACTTGGAGATGATGTTGACTCCATGGACTGGCCTAAAGCCTCTCTCCCTCAAAATGGAGCAACAATTTCCAGTGTCTTCTCCCCATCTTACCTGCTTCACTATGGCAGTGGATGTAATGCAAGAGATCTGGTCGGTTTCCAGAGGGTCTATGTGACTACCCCAAAAAGTGAGTCTCCTGCAACTTCAGGCTAATACTCTATATAACCAACATAGTGGGCCTGGAATGGAGTCTAAGAATAGCCTAAAATAGGAGCACCAATAAGAAAGGAACAGAAAACCATATGATTCACCAGCAAGAATATTAAATCTGGAGCACCTGTGTAGCTAATCATGACGAGAGCAGAGGGAAGAGATGCTGGCACTAAGAGCTGGAACAGCAGCTGTACTTGATGTACTTGATGATTACCAAGTCAGCATTTTGTGTAAAGCATGTGCAAGTTTGTGTGTATTGAAGGCAGTGTTTGGATGGATTGGGGAAGGCTCATGTTTTACCAATTGTACAAGTTAAGAGGTTTGGTCAACACACCTTAGTCTCTTATGTACAAGTTGTACAGTAAAAGGAGAATTCAACTTTTTATAGTGCGAGCTGCTCGCCCAATCTCCCATCTAAAGGGACGGGAGATTGTGGGTTGTAATTCTATTGTTGTTTACAACAGACAGAACCAGCCTTAGGCATAGGCAAACTAAGCAAATGCCTAGGGCATTGGTTCCCAGTCTGTGTGCCGTGGGCCCCCTGGGGTGCCTTGGGACACTTGCAGGGGTGCCCGGGAATAGTGTTAAATCCAGATTATTTCTGTTAAATGTAATAGACAAAGCCAGTGCTTGTTGCGTCTAATCATAGCATATGTGACCGAACAAAGGTGAATTCTGGGCCACATCACAACATAGAACCTAAGGATGACATCTAAATACAAGTTACAAGTTACTTCATTTAATACTTTTTCTAAATGTCTCATTAAGAAACTTTTGCTTTAGGGGTGCCGTCAGGAATATTCTGATGCTGTAGGGTACCATGATGCTAAATTGTTTGGGAACCACTAGCCTAGGGCATTTAGAATGGCTAGGGGCATGCAGCTCATACAACTGATCCAGCAGCAGCAGTTGCACCAGTGCGAGAAGCAGAGACAATGGAGGCAGCGGTGGGCATGATCCAAAATGGCCACCTTCCCTGGGAGAGGGATGCCCAGCTACAGCAGCTCCTCCTCCCATGTGCCTTTGCAGAGTCCAGAAGAATGAGCTTGACCTGTCTGACCAAGTAAAGGCTCTCAAACAGGCATGAGGTGGAAATAGATGTTAAACCCGGGATTATGCCACTGCTACAGCTTGAGTGTCTACCCTTTTACTCTCAGGGTCCAAATACAGCCCCCCAACACGTTTCAGACACTCCTGTGTCCTTTTTCAGGGAAAATGTATTTTCCTTGAAAAAGAACACAAGAGTGTCCGAAATGCGTTAGCAGTGGAATCATCCCGGGCTTAACATCTTTTTCCACCTCATGCCTGTTTGAAAGCCTTTGATCACTTTGATGTTTTAATAATAAAAACGGTGGGACACTATACATCTCACTCTCCTCAATTTGCATATATGGTGTCATCGTCTGTGAAAATCTGTCATCCTACTGGAAATACTGTATATGAGAATGTCAGTATAGGAATATACCCCATTGAGCATTCCATTTAGGAGAAGAGGAGACGCCCATTAACCCCAAGGGATGTGTGCTATTTACTTCTAAAAATAGCGCTGGTGTGAGGATCGATCCAATCAGTATCTTTGATACTAAAGCTGGGCATACATCAAGGCGATTTGGTCCGATTTTGGCCGATTGCGACCAATCGGCCCGTTAAATCGGACCAAATCGCCTCTCCCTGACATGTAGTCGGGTCTGATGCGCGGTCCCGTGAGCATCGGACCCGACTAGGTGGTCGGACCGGCTGGTCGTCCGACCACCCGTTCTGGGACGGGCGCTAAGCAGGGACGCATGCGATCCATCACAACGGATCGCATGTGTCCCTGCCGCCGGAAGGTCCCGGCGGCTTGCAGTCCATCGGGTATCCGTACACTGCTGCGAGACGTCCAGGCAGTGTATGGGCACCTTTACTCTACCGACGTGGGGATGCCGGACAAGTTGGATTGAACCAGACACTAGCAGCTGCTATGATTGTGTTGCGCAGGACTGTTTTGAGTTGAATATCAATATTTTGGGTTGTAATATTGTGTGGCATATGTCTAAGCGGCATTACTGTGTGGTATTATGTGTATAAGGGTCGCTATTTCTGTGTTGCATTATGTGTATAATGAATATGGGGTGGAACTAGTGTTAGGTGTTAGGGGGCACCAACTAAAAACTTGCCTAGGACATCAAATTAGCTAGAGAAATCAACAGAGCAGGTTTAGCTGGTAACTAAAAATAAACATCAATAGTAAAATATAAAGATCTATAGTAGTATCTGACATAACATTGGAACACAAAGCAAATGGAGTACTAGGTAGGATGTAGATAGGGCAACAGTTGGGAGACTCATATACTGTACAGACAGGCATGAGACAGAGCTTCAAATAGAGTGGAAGGCATTGTAACCAAGAATAGTGCAGGGTACAAAAGAATGCAGGTGGTGGCATATCTATAATGGGTGGAAGATGTTCAGTGAACACTGGTCCCTGGGTTCATGGGGCCCGCCCCATACCACACACTCTGCACTCAAGCATTATACTTACCTCTCTGGAGTTCCACAGCGTCACTACATGCTTCACCAGATTTGCAGTGAAATTCATGTACAATAGACTTTGGCACAGTACCAAACGGGATGCAGTTAAAATCCCGGCGGTCGGGATCCCGGCGGTCGGGATCCCGGCGTTCAGAATCCCGACCGCCGAAATCCCGACCGCCGAAATCCCGACCGCCGAAATCCCGACAATTTCTCCCTCCGTGGGTGCCCACGACACCCCTGGAGGGAGAATAAATTAGCGTGCCGAGTGTAGCGAGGCACCGGGCCCGCTGCGTGGCGAGCGCAGCGAGCACACAAGGGGGGCGATCCACGTCCCCCCTTTTTCGGGATTTCGGCGGTCGGGATTCCGGCGTCGGGATTTTGAACACTGGGATCCCGACCGCCGGGATTTCATACTGAATCCTACCAAACAAATCAACTTGCCAGCGCCAGCTGCAAGAGGGGAAAAGGCCCACATGGAAACTGCACACAGGCCCCCTGCTTTCTTAAGCTGCTTCTGTATAGAGAACCCTACTGTGCCTGTGAGAGCTTACATGCTAAGGTGATGACCGGGTGAGCAAGAGAAGGGATTATATATTGTATATTTCTGTCATCAAGAAACCCATGTATTTTCTCTTCAAATGTGTATGTCCTCTAAATACTGCAGAAATGTTTATGTTAATTCAAACCTGTCTGCATGTCCATTAAATATGGACATCATACACATTGCTCTGCCTACCTGACAGAGGATAGGTATGAAAAGTAGGTAAGGATACTATAACTACAGTACACCTTGTGTATGGCCCTATTCCATCAGTAACAACAATCACAACCACATACAGTATATCAACATACCCAACATTGCGGGTGGCAGTGGAGGAGGGGCCAAAAACTAGGAGGCATGGCTTCCCGGTCACTCCTGCAAGGCCACTTCCCCTATTTTAGCTGCTGTTGGGGGCATGGCCAGTGCTGGCCATGCCCCCATCCCCTCTCTGCAGTGAATAGATGCTGTGCGCATGCGCACAGCATCTATTCCCCACTGCACTGCTAAGCAGAGCAGCGGGTACTCCCAACTATCCCACCACCACGGGACACTGCTATCTATCTACTGTATCTATATATATCACAGCAGGTGTACCTAATTAAGATCACTATTGAAACCACATACCATGTAAGCAGATACCTTCCAACTTTCAACAGGGGTGGAGCTACATGTCATGTGGGCGTGGCCTCAGAGCAGTGGTCTCAGCTTAAGAGGACCCTATACACATACTGTATAAACTATACCAAAGCTGTCAGATACATACAAAGGGCATGCTGCTCTAAACTACAGCCAATGTAATGCAATGATGGATGACACTGACAAAGGATGACCGACCTTATAATTACCAGCTCCTAATGGGAAAAAAGAGCCTCAAATGTCATTCTGTAATTGAGTTCAATAAAAGATCAATATTAGGAAATGTAGTTTTCTCTTTAGCATCAAATCTTTAAGATGTATTATCTTATGCGGTACGTTTCATGTTAATGAAACTCGTGTTTTCCAGTGATTTAGCAAGATAACTTCAATAAATCACCAGGATGCTTGTAGTTAAATACACAGTGGCAGAGGAGGAATAAATGATGAGCCTAGTAGGAGGTAGCGAGTCTGTGTCTATTAGCAACTATAGGCACTTAATGTATTTACTGAGATATTTTAATTATTATAACATATACATATTGTAAAACACTTTATAATATTATAAAATAAAAGGCAAATTCTTCTCCTCACCTCTATTGGGGGAATTCAAGTGTTTCGCAAGCCGGTTGGCTCTACATGGCGCCTGACCGAGCAAGTCAGGTGTTTTTCTGTTTAAGCGCACAGCTGCTGGCGCTGACATTACTGTATGTTGATATGTCTTTTTGACAGGCTGGTAACTAGTAATGAAATAATTACTTGCAATAAAGATTCCTTATAAAATATTAGAGAGAAATGCACTGTACAAAATAAGCACCCTCATCACACAATATACAGTATTGCTTCTTTGTGTACCTCCTAGCAACACACCCCCTGAGCTGCCTACAGAACACTTGTACTTTGTCCTTGCTTTAACACAACATTAAAAGCATATTACAAAGAGAAAGGGAGGTGAAGTGATATCAATGAACTTCGCTCACAACGCAGTTATGCTCCTCAGCTGCAAGTAGAGTAGCAATGAATTGTGAAGAAATCTGCATCATAATGCACTTCTGTAAGCTCGTCTTCAGACCACAGTGTGGAAACATGCACACAACTATCGTCCATTTCTGCATCAATCTTTTATTTTCTAATTAAGTACCCTAGATACATTAATTATTTCTTTTACAGATTTGTGTAACTTATGGGTGGTTTCTGAAAGATGTAATTAACTTTCTAACTGTCTTTAACTCATTTGAACCTGATATTTATATATTAGGAACATCCAATTGCGGGATTGGTTTGAAATTCCGGCGGCCAGAATCCCGGCCGTCAAAATCCCGATGCCGGAATCCCGCCCGCCGAAATCCCAACAAGGGGGGGGGACGTGGATCACCCCCCCCCCCCCCCCCCTTGCGGACTCGCTGCACTTGCCGCGCAGCGGGCCCGGGGCCTCACTACGCTCAGCACACTCATATATTCTCTCTCTATGGGTGTCGTGGACACACACAGAGGGACAAAGTGGTGGGATTTCGCAGTCGGGATTCCGGCGTCGGGATTTCAACCGCCAGGATTCTGACCTCCGAGATTTCAACTGCATCCCCCTATTGCTGCCTCGCCCTTTCTTTCTCATTCTTGATATTAATTTATAGATTTCTCTATGACTGTAAGGTGTATATTTTGCTCTGCTGACACATCCGAACGCTCACCTGCAGCATAGTTCACAATGTAATTATATTAAAATCAGGCGCAATAGTATATACTATTATTTTATATAATAACATACTGTATCAATATAATAATCTGACCATAAAAATTTGAAATCACAATATTTTGCACCGTTCTGTACTGCTGCTCTCAATTAGTATTCTGGAATACTCAGACGCCAATATTTAAATTAGTATGAGTTTTTAGAGCTCTAAAACGTAGATAATTACAATTAAAAGTTGTTTAATTATCAGAACATCTTTAAAATCAGTCAAAGGAAAGTTAGATTCCACATTTAAAAGGAAAATCATGAAAGACATATATAAAAAACCTATTGTGGATTTTATCGGAGGTGCATGATATATTTTCTACTGGAATGTCCAAAAGATTAAGGGGGTTATTCTTATGCCTTCGGTCTTCCGTGCATTCGCGCAGACAACCGATGTTGCGTGTCTGCGCAGGCGCATTTCTGCACATGCAGATTTAGGGTGCCTGCACCCACAGCAAACTTTCGGTTCGCCGAGTGTACGCACCCTAGAAGATGTGGGGGGGGGGGGCGGCGGAGAAGGGGGGGGGGGGGCACCGGGCTGCCCCATTACCATATGGGAATCACCAGATGTCAGCTGCCCGTCCACATCCGAACCCAGCGTGCACACATATGGAAGTGACTTGAAAGTCACTTTTATATGCATGTACTTTCCACAACTTTCGATGGTCGGCGACTATCGAAAGATGTGGGAGGTTACCCGCGGCATACGAATGGAGGTTTATGCTAAACATCCATTCGTAGCCTGTGCGGGCAAACCCACACTGCGAAGGGGGGGGGCAGGGGGCCTTCATTCGCCAGGGTGGGGTTTGGTGGATTTGCAAGGCTGCGAAGTGATAAAATACACAGGCGGCTATGCTTTACCTTCCTTGCGAATTTGCAGATGGATAATCTCACCATTAATTATAGTGGCAAGTCGATTTTATGAATGTCTCACTGGAAAGTGAGGTGGCCGGCAGCCTGTATTGAAGGTTGAGTCCAGAGTGGCAGCACCATAATGTTTAGGAGCGGTGCAACAGCCGTGCTGCCTACCTCACAGCCTTCCATCAGTATGCAGGAAATGAAGGGCAGGTAAGCCAGATGCTTGTCTGCGAATAGAAGGCCTGATTAAAGGTTCCAGGTGCTAATACACATGTAGCTCCCCTAGTAATGCTGCTAAACACACATGTATGGGCTTGCAGGGAATCACCATTCATCTGCCCGATTCATGTAACGAAGGGTATACAACTGGTATGTAGGATCTAATGCTTCTGGCATGTGAAGGAGGCTTTGGCTTTAGGCTGCCTAGCTGGTGCTTAAACACAAAGCAATGGTTACAAAGTTACAAAGTAAGTTACATTGGCACAGCCATCTGGCAGTCACCTTAAGAACTTTAACCCCCAAAGGACATCGGGACAGGTGATAGATAACAAGCAGGGAATACATTTGTGCTTAATCTTAATCCTCAGCTGTCATCTGCAAGGTGTCCACCCCCCCCCCCCCTGTCCTGGTGCCCTAGGCTGCAACCTAACCAGCCTATTGGTTAATCAGGCACTGCAGAAATGGTTGGTATATCGCTGCCAGTGGATGGCTGAGTAGGAGTTCACAATGTACCTAATCACCATTCCCATCAAACATGGTGGCTTGGAGGCACTGGATAAATGTGGGTGCCGGGGGACTGCGTGGGATATTGCTGCTTCGCTGTGGGACCTGCAGATCTACTTGTCTGTGTTCCCGGTGCCCCTCCAGCTACCATTAAACATGTGGTAGCGCCAAACTTTTCTGGTGAGAAGCACATATTTCTTTGTTACACCAATGCAAATGCATTTTGACAAGTCTAGGTTAACTCCAAAAGGCAGACATTCACAAGGTTTTGTTTTAATTGTAAGCAAATTGGATGGATTGTCTGACACAGCTGCTAACGAGCGACTCATTTAGGAGGTTATTCTGGTTGGTGCGTAAATTTCCAAATTCTTTCGGAGCGGACCGCACGCCACGCTGTGCGGACATCGTACGAAGAAACGCCCACCGGTCCTCCGCATTCGGACAGACTCACACTTTAAGAAGAGGGCGTGTTTACAGACGACATCCAAACCTTGCATGTGCGGTGGACACACACATATTCTGCACGGTCTTACAGCGTCTGCACGGTCTTACCGCGTCAGAACAGACGGGAACCTGCCCGTACGCACCGATGCGGTGTATTTCCGCAAAACATACTACTATCATCGGAACTCATACATCACACACATGACATACTTATGCAATTAGGCTACCTCATTAAAAAGGGATTGTTTTTAATGGTCATCTATTATTTTTCGAATTGATCATTAAACACATTACTACCACTTTAGATTAACCCTTACATCATGCAAAGTTCCAAACATTCTTTCTTGCCCCTTTAAGCCCATATGTTATGTATGCATGTATCATAAATTATTCTTCAAATGCAAACACACACATACACACCAACACACTATCTACATCTTTACATTACCCTTCACCCAGCCGTGCTTTCAGCATATATTTGTGTGTTTAGTAATGGTCCATTTAGGCTGCAATGGTTCCAATTGAAGCAATGAAAAGAGTGTAATTAATGAGTAATGAGTAGAGGAGTGGATTGTATTGTGTTCAGCTGACTGTGGTTCAGGTGCGGCCGTACTAATTGGGCGATCCGAATGCCTAGCGCATGACCGAGTGGTGTCCGCAAAGTGAAACTTGCTTATGAAGACCGCATATTTCCTGGCTGTTGGTTCGTTTGCAGTCTGTGTTCTGTCCGAATGCACGCCTACCAGAATTAGTGCTCTTCATCGTG
The DNA here is from genome assembly GCF_055691185.1 of Crinia signifera. Taxonomy (NCBI): domain Eukaryota; kingdom Metazoa; phylum Chordata; class Amphibia; order Anura; family Myobatrachidae; genus Crinia; species Crinia signifera. The sequence goes on along the minus strand of NC_139218.1, from coordinate 98,806,130 downwards.
TTCGCCCATGTTTACGCCCAGTTTAGCCCACTTTGAAACTACGCCCCTGTGCAGTTCCGAATGACGCCCATATTACGCCCATATTTCACAAGTGAATGCGGTGCACATTTCTGTACGGTATTAGTGAGAACGAGTATGGAGACCGTCCGTGGCACATGCGCATAGCGTTGCCCACGCATGCGCAGACGGCATAAAACGCCAACCGAAAGAATTTGGAAATTAACGCATCGACCAGAATAAGGCCCTTAGTGAGGTATCTATTCTTGACAAACTACTCCAGTGCATCATGTCTTCATAGCACCTTCGGACCCCACTTGTACTCGGTTGTTGGTGGCCAAGGGGGAGGGGGGGAGGGGGTCACAGGGACTTGCAGGTAGCTGGATGGAAAGCGGGATACTTTTATACTTTTCCTCCTTTACGGGGTGCTTTGACTCAAATCTGTCCAACTGATTTCCCACTGCAGCTCTTAAATGGTAAATTGCATTTTTTTCCCCACTATTTACCATTTAAGGCTGCAGTGGGAAAGCGCCAGAGTTCATTTACCAGTTAAAGTTAACCGGTATTTCAACCCATTTAAAAAGCAGAGTCCTACACGTTTAAATACCGTTTTTTAGGCAGTGAGAATGCCTCTTAAATGGTATTTAAAATCCCACACTACTTCCCCATCCCCTGGTACCTGCCCTGTGCCCACCCTCCCCTGATACTTACCTGCGTGGGGGATCCGGGCAGCGGGGTTCACGCACTGCTGAGGATGCAGCGGGGTCCGGCATGGGCACAGTACTTTGGGTCCCTCTGCATGCTGGGCAGTGGGGACGCAGCAGGGTCCATCCCACAGTGCCCAGCATGCAGAGGGACCCAAAGTACTGTGCCCATGCCAGACCCCGCTGCCTCCTCAGCAGTGTGTGAACAGGGGAGGGTGGGCACAGGGCAGGTACCAGGGGAGGGGGGTATATTACTGGTTAATTACCGTTTTGTAGCTTTCACAAGGGGTTCATTGTGAAAGTTACAAAAACGGTAATTAACCAGTAATGTACCGTTTACTACATGCAGTGGGAAAGGGGTTAAACCTGCTTTGACCCGTTTAAAGAACTGTTTAAAAAACAGTGTCAAATTACCCCTTTAGTAGGTTACAATGTTTTTAAATAATCATGTATGTGTGTACAAAGACTAGTACTTGGGCTACAGTGATGCACAGGAAATTACAACCATCTACTGGGTAATGATCTTTTCAAAGAGCAAATTCTGGACTGGACAGGTAGAGACCAGAATTCTGCACTAATTTATTAGTTAAAAACTTATGAAATCCCATTGAATATAATGTTGCTCTAATCTGTTTTTGTTTCCTTTTTAGAATTCATTAAAATTCTATTTGAGTCACCGGTAGTTCTTTTGGTAGTATTCCTGACATGCTGGCTTGTTATCTCACTAATACAAGCTCTCCACTGAACTCAGGCCTTGAAGAATTGATAGAGGAAAATGTCTGGAAAACCCTGATAGTGGCAGATGTATTTGGACTCTCTGTGAGATAAAGGTTTAAGTAAATCAGAGACAAACAGCTCAGTTTTATAACACATGCAAGAATGTGTGTGCTAGCATACGGTTGTACTTGGCTACGGTATAGGGGCAAGAGGTTCTAATACACAATCTTGTGGTGCATTGTCTGAGCTGTGTTCCTCTTGAGCCTGAGTTACAAATCATGTAAAGATTTGTTGTTTGAGTACAAGCAGTGATGTGCATACATACTTTGGGGATGCTGGAAAGTAAAATGCATGTTAGCTGTAATTGCATTCATAAAAATAAATATGTGAATTTGCACATACTGTACTGTCTGCCCCATCTGTACTCTTAAGCTGGATACACGCCTTATGATCTGCAGTGCAGATATCGTTATTGATATCATCGGTGCTGTTAGACAAATGACAGAGGGGGTTATTCAGGCCTGATTGGTGTTCTGCGAACTTGCAGAGCCCTGCGATCAGCTACTGTAGCTGCTGCCCTGCCAGACTGAAAACCTGCCCTGTGCAAGGCTGCGAATGGCTTGTTAAAATCACGCAAATCTGCGAAAAGCTACAAATCTATTCGCAACTCACCAGCGAATGATTTTCTCTGACTGTGCGCAACCCAGGACCCACTCTGCCTTTGTGATAGAAACAGTATGATCAAGGCCAAAGCTGATGTTACACACCTGCCCTGAAAATGCCTGAGCGGTTGTGTGGTAGTGGCGAGGCTAAGATCTCCTACATCCAGTGGAGATTTCCTGGTCTCAGTGACAGAGCAGCTGTGGCAGGTATGTATAACCTCAGGGTTACTCAGCCAGTGAATTATGTCCCAGGTTATCTGATGCTGCAACCTCAAATATAGTCGTGGGGAACCGACATATGGGGGAAGGGAGCCCATGTGAATACATGGGTTCCCTTTAGTCCTTTTGGATTGGGTTTTTTGCATTTTATTTTTTGGATACCTACAAGGACTGAAGAGGATGGATGTAAACTGGATTTAGGTGAGTATTTTGTTTGACAAAGTTACCCCAAATGGATTTTTACATGGACAAGGGGGCCGATCTACCTGGCAACATGGGTAAGTATGTATGTGTGTGTGTGTGCATGTATGTTTATATGCATGTTTACTTTCACAGTGTGTCTGCGTTTTTATTGTAGTATTGGTTCAGATGTGGAACTACAATGCCCCGCATGCTTGAACTTGTGGTTATCCAAGTACCTGTATGTGGGGAAGGCTTGCTTGGACTTTTAGTTCCACAGCCAAACCCAATATTAATTCTATTTTTGTTACACATTATGCACTATCAACCAGGGGTGCTGGGGATAGTCCTGGCTCTTAAGTGCCCTTGGGGAACCCCTTTATTGGTGGGGTCCCCACTCCCACAGGGACCCCGGGCCAGGGCTGATCAGTTGGGGGGCAATGATATGGCTGGGGGCACCTACTAAAAAATTGTCTTCCGGCTGTGGCATTACCTTATTGACTGGTGGAGCCCATTGCTGGTTTATAAAATATGGGGGACTCTACTTCTTTTGTCCCCCATATTTTTGGAACCAAACCCGGTCCAAGAACACTTTCTTTACTTTTACACACAGAAGTATCACACGGCTCTAACTGATCGGTGTGATGCTTCATGTTTGGCCAAATACGAATCACTTCACCATCCGAAAATACAAATCCTGAGAACTCGACAGCTTTGTGAAATTGCCGAATTTGAGGGTCATAAACATACCAAGATCGTAACCAGTCAAATTTCAGATCGGCGAAAACAGAGGATCTGAGTGAATTTCCCTATAAAAATGGGCATGTCAGTCCTTGCACATTACGTGAAATGGATGTACACTAGGGAAGGAATTTGTAGAGTCGTATACATTCAGTAAAGTCACAGGCGTGCTTTTGCTGCGTCTCTGCTATTATCACATGCTATTATCATGTGCACACTTGATAAGCATAGCAATATGTAATTAAATTGTAAGAAATGCGGAAAAACAATTATCTGTTTGCCAAAAAGTCATAATTTGAGCACATCTCAGTTAAAATGTCGGGTTATAGATTTTGTAGAATCAGTTAAGTAAGATAAACAAGGGGTGAAATGTAAACCGTGAACGAATCAGAAATTGAGAGACTCGCTAAGAAACCTCCAGTTCTTTTAAAGCGGCAATCATTTACCAGTTTGATTTTGCAGTGTAAGTGATTGCCGCTTTAAAAAAACTGGAGATATCTTACCAAATATCTCACTTTCTGATTCTCACACCGTATTACATTTCATCCCATGTTACTGTTAGTATTTTATTGTTTTAATTGTTTTCTGTTGCAGGGAAGGTATTAAATGACCTTGTAAACTGCTGACAACATTACAGTTCATTGGCCAATCCATTACATGGACAGTGGGGAAGGAGTGCAATAAGCAATTATGAGCTTTTTATATACGTGCTGAAAATTAAAATATCCCAACTTGCTATTTAAATGTCATTATATTATTACAGCAAGAGTCTGTAATCAGCTATATTGTTTCTGTGATTTTGTGATGTAGGTTTTGTTTATTCAGACGTTACATCTGGTGTCTCCCTGCGCACAGTGTACAGCTATATTTATTTCTATAGAAACACAACAGTTGGCTTTATTAGAACAAAACCTGTTTTGAGTTTCTCCTCTTCCATGTCTAGGTAATTACATATACCCAGCACAAAGGCGGGTTATTATGATGTCATTTCTACCTGCACTTCTGTACCTTCTCACATACGCACCTGTCATTTCATCACAGTATGGAAACAATAACAGCAACTATAGCTGGGTTACCAATATTCAGAATAGTTTGCTGTCAATTTTATGATGCCAGATAAAAATCTGTACACAGAAACAGTTGTGTAAATACGGAATTTGCATGGATACTTCTGTTATTTGGCCTGGATATATGGGGGTGAACACAGCACTGTCCAAGGCCTCTGCTCTCACAAGAGACAATGGGCCTTATTCAGATTTTATCGGTACTGCGTGCATTCGCACGCAGTACCGATGTTCTGCGTCTGTGCATGCGCATGCGTGTTTCTGCGCATGTGCAGGCGCATGGTGCGTGCACCCACGGCGACCTTTCGGGTCGCTGGGTGCACGCACCCATGGCAGCGAGGGGGGAGGGGCGGAGATGGGCGGGGAGCGCCGGGCTGCCCCATTACCATATGGGATCTCATGCCATCAGTTATGCTCACTGGCTATGAGAACAGCAGGATGCTATGTTTATGACATAATTTGCCTAGGGGACCCAGACGCTCCACCTGATCACTGTACATTACACGGCCCATTTGCCCGAGCTTATACTGTACTGTACTGTACAGATGGCGCCGCAGTGCCGTTCATCGAGCATGAGACGCACAAGCGTCTCAGACGCAACCACGTTCTATTCTTGGCGAATGGTGCGGCTCCATATATACTGTACTGTATATCAATCCGCCGCTGGATTAGTGGAGCATTATCCACCCAGCAGTGGCAATGTGTATTGCATGCATTTTGTGTGGTGTGCCTCAACACACCTCAGTGCATCCGAGCGCGCTACAAAAGTGGCACGCCAAAACCCTCGCCCAGGAGCGCTGGCGCAAAGGATGAATCTGGCTCCATCTGTGTAAGCCGTAGTACTACTGGCAGATGACCATTTCTTGTTTCATAAACCGATGGTAATCCCTGTACTTTCACTGACTGGTCTGGCCTATGTGACAATCCTCAGGGAAGGCTTCATGGGTGTCAGGGTTAGGTGGTTCTATATCACTGAAGGCAGGAAACCATCTGATACTCCATCGATGGGAAAAAATATTCAACATTGACCACAAACCATCAATGGTCGATGGCCATCCCTAGCATTTGCATGCTCCATTCACCTCCAGGTCCCATAGTCTTTTATCTGTTGAATATATGTCACCAAAATACTTTATATAAATGAATTTCCCTTAATTAATTCCCTTAGTTTAGTATTTTACTTGACATTTTGATAATGTCAGGTTTATGGTCTCTGATTTTGTAAAGGTAATTTTAATGTGTGAGAATCAGTAATTTGGTAACACCTGAGTGACAGTACGGCTTATTGGGATGGTGGTCACTCTTTGAGGCAAATTCCTTCTTAGCTGGACAAAACCATGTGCACTGCAGGGGGGCAGATGTAACATGTGCAGAAAGACTTTGGGTGAGTTATTTTGTTTCTGTGCAGGTTAAAGGTACTTGTGTATTTTGGCGGCGCCCATCGCATCGCATACCATAACGCATGCGATGGTATGCGATGCAACGCGATTTCGTGCCATACAATTTTCAAATTCCGTGAGGGGACGCGGATACCTTCACAGGTATCCGCGTCCCCTGGCGGGCTTCACAGGTGTCCGCGTGGCGAGCCACGCGAGGGGACGCGGACACATGTGAAGCCCGCCAGGGGACGCGTATACCTGTAAAGGTATCCGCGTCCGCTCGCCACGCTTCGGGCTCGGTGGCTCGCTGCGCTCGCCACACTTTCTATTCTCAACTCCACGCCGACGTGGATAGTGGGGGTATGAAAAGGTCGTAGGACGCGTACCGCCGACCCTCGCGGGCTCGCTGCGCTCGCCACGCTTCGGGTTCATGTTTATAGTGGGGGGGTGGCGTGGGGGTGCATTTAACATTGTAAGCACCCATTAGGGTGCTCAAAAGCACCCTTTATGGTGCTTATATGATTTTTCATTGCATAGGGGGTCAAAATCGTATCGCATCGCATGCCATCGGGTACATGGCATGCGATGCGATGCGTTCATCGAACGATGCTGAAATCGGGCGCCGCCAAAATACACAAGTACCGGTTAAATACTGACTGCTTTATTTGTACACTGCAATATAGATCTCACTTTGAAGTAAAACCCCATCCAAATCTAATTTTCTCTGCACAAGTAACATCTGCCCCACCTGCAGTGCATATGGTTTTGTCCATCTAAGAAGGATTTTGGCAGAAAGAGTGAACTAGAATAAGGCCCATAATCACACAGCAGATGTGAACGTGACTGTTAAGCCTCCCAGATTCCTTTAACAGGATGCTAGTTTGATTGGTAAACAAAAGGTGCACAGCGGTAATGCAGGTGTTAATATCACTGGTATCAAACATTGGTATTAGCAGGTATCTAATACCCCTTTCACATCACACCTAATTACCGGGTTCATGCCGGTTTCTTGCCGGTTCGACCTGGTAATTGGTGCGATGTGAAAGGGGTTACCGGTTACAGCAAACCGTTAGCAACATGGCAATTCGAACAGGTTAAAAAGAAGGGATATTCGTTGCCATGTTGCTTTGCAGTATGAATGGGTTAATCGGGTCGAGCGTCCCTCCTGGAGAGGGTCATGTTGGAAGGTATGACAGTATGCTTTTACACACTGAGTTGTCACATTATTTGCTGTTAACATTTTCATTAGCTTACTAAACAATGGTCCTGATTCAGAGTTGATAGCAAAAGCCAACTCTGTCTCAAATGGATAAAATCATGTTCACTGCAGGCCGGGCAACTGTAATTTGAAGTTATTTTTGGGTGGGGCGTGTTTAAACTGAAGTGTAAACTGCAGTGTAAAAATAAAGCAGCCAGTATTTACACTGCACAGAAACAAAATAACTCACCCAAATCTAACTCTCTGCAAATGTTACATGTTCCCTAAAAAACCTGCAGTGTGCATGGTTTTGCCCATTTGAGAAAGATTTTGCTTTGCGATCAACTGTGAATCAGGCCCAATGTACACAGCTAGTGTGTTATATACAGATAGATATGAAAAGCCTCTTGGAGGTTGAATTTTAAGAAAGCGGTGATGATTTAGAGATGTCATTTATAAATGTCAGAAAAGTATTTCACTTAACACAGAACATAAACAGCAGCTTATTCATAAAAAAAGTATCAAACTGTTCATATGGAAGCTTGGAATGTGTCAATAGTGTGTCAAAAATAGGAACTCTAAACCTTTACGTGGGTCTGACATTGTAAGAATTTCTCTAACATTGGGCCTTATTCTGGTTCACTCTTAGAGGCAAATTCCTTCTCAAATGGACAAAACCATGTGCACTGCAGGTGGGGCATATAACTGTATAACATGTGCCAATAGAATTAGGTTTGGGTGGGTTTTTCTTCAAAGTGAGATCTATATTGCAGTGTAGAAATAAAGCAGTCAGTATTTTCCCTGCACAGAAACAAAATAACTCACCCAAATCTAATTCTATCTGCACATGTTACATCTGCCCCACCTGCGGTGCACATGGTTTTGTCCATTTGAGAAGGAATTTGTATTCAATGCTACGGCGAGCGATTGGCACTTTGGATTTGCCCTGTGCTCACCGTGATTCTCTGGGGTCCTCGTTTAGCCGCCCACCCCGCTTCCAACCTATTCAACTGGTCCAGGGTTCGCTGCCCCTGACCGCGATATTCTACCAACCTGGCGAATGGAGGGCGGCGGAAGGCAGGGGGATGCCAGCACCACACACAGTAGAAGGGGGGATGGTAGAGGAGGAGGGGAGCTGGCGGGGAGTCTTCTGTGGCCGGAGAGAAGACAGGGCAGACGGGGAGGTGCGGGGAACGCCGCGCTGGTCCCGCTCCATGGATATGTAATGAGCAGGACCAAGCGAATATTAATAAGTGGATCCCCACCCCCCTGCATACATCATGTAAAGAAAAAAAAAGAAAAAATATATTCATATGCTGCAAGTTTTTAAATACAATTAGAAAGAACCTTCAAATAATTAAAAAAATAAATTTTTTTAGCCCAAAATTTTTTATAGAAACCCTTTATTTTAAAAGAACACATTCCAGTTCCCCTAAAAAAGATGTTCAAAGCAAAATTATGAATCTCGGCGAAAATCATGGTGAAAGCAGTTCTTCATTCTAACATTAAATACACTCTCGGCAAATAAGAGTCAAAACCCCATTGAAATGCAGCGAGAATGAAATGGAGAACTGGGCGGCATTCACTGTTTGCTTTCGGCAAACAGTGAACATTGAATACAGTCAATATCATTTTCAGTGAAAAAATTCACAGTTTCGCTGAAAAAAAGCCCAGTTCACCGAAAAAAGCGGTGAATCAAGAGCAGTGAATACTGGCCTAAGAGTGAACCAGAATAAGGCCAATAGTTTCTGACATATTCTTAATAATTTAAACTGAGGTGTGTGTTTATTGATAGGCTTAAAAAGAAAGACAACTGAACTTAAACTTAAATATCCTGCATAGTTGTTGAATTATTAACTGTGGATTTTAAAATCATCTGAATGTAAATTAGACACAGAGGGGTTAAATCTACTAAAATGGGAGTTCTATTGAAGATGGGATCCTGCCCATAGCAACCAATCAAACAAATTCTATTTCATATTAATTTAGCACCTTCTAGAATATAACAGATAGAATCAGATTGGTTGCCCATAGCAACATCCCATCTTCAATAGATTTGAGTAAATGAACCCCAGAGAAAGACATCAATAAACTTAGCCATGTATGTTATTATTGCTGCAACTTTTGTCCTGCATGTATTTTGTATTTTCATTCAACAGTTAAAAAAAACAAAAAACAGGAAAGAGAGGGGTGATAAATGAATTCATTAAAAAATGTAAAATGCCAAAGTCAACCGCATTGTTATTCTAGATTATTTCTTAAATATGAAAACTAAATCTTATGAAAAAGTATGAACACCCTCTTTCATATCTCATGTTTTTGTCATAATATGTAGAACTCACCCAGTCCTAGCATTTGAGAAATCTATCCTCATGTGACAGCCCATAATAGATTTTAATTTCATTATTTATTAAAAATCATAGGCGTGCACACATAGGGTGTTAGGGGTGCACAGGCACCCCCTAATGCTGTGCCTGCCCTTATAAACACCTCCCTGCTGCTAGCAACCAGCAATACCTTTTACTAAAGACTTTTGCTTTTTAGAACTGTATTCTATTAAAAGAAGCACCCATCAATCAATTATGTATGTTTTGCATTGTTAATTGTACTAAACCATTGTTATATCACTACATACCTGTGTCGTCCATATATGTTTTTGACTTTATTTGCAGGAACTGTTACAGAGTAATAAGAAGATTAAAAACTGACTGAAATAGGCAGGAGATGATGGTGTGGCTGAGAGACTTTTATATTGTAGTGAGTGCCAATAGATGATGGTAGACACGCTTGATTGGTGGTGTTAGACGCACCCAATAGGTGTTGTTAGACATGCACAATAGGTGGTGCACCCCCTAATAAAATGTGCTGCGCACGCCTACAGTATGTTAAAAATACAAAAACAACATTACTTATCATTGTGAGTATGGGTACGCACCATTGATCGCACCAGAAAGAAGCCTTGATAAGAGTAACTCACTTTTTTATATGTAATGGCGGGATGTATCAACATACACCTCCGCCCTTCGCACGGCAGCCGCCGCGATGCTACCGCATATGTACTAACATATGCGGCCAGCATCGGGCTGCGGTAACGGAGACCCCCGCGATACCTGTGATGTTGGCTGCGGGGGTCTCCGTCACCTCCCGGCGGCTGCCAGCGTCCCCCTGTGTCTCCTCCTCCCCCCCTGAAGCCGGATGTCCTGCCGGCTGTGACACCAGGGGGAGGAGATGATCACAGGAGGACGGGAGGGGGTGGGCGCGCAGACGGCGTTCGGCGGGCGGCGAAAGAAGCCCATAGGCTTCTATAGGGTATCGCCACCCAGAGGGTGGCGATACCCTGCAAAGCGAAAACGCTGCGGACGTTTATTGATACATAGGAAAATGCCGTAAAACGGGGGTTTTACAGCATTTTCCCTTTAGTAAATCTCGCCGTAAGTGAGGTATAAAAAACCTGTATAAAACGAGTTAAGAAGGTACCACTTGTCATATTACCAGCGCTAAAGCGATAGATGATGTATTCCTCTCTTCAGTTCACCCCTCTCCAATAGACACCCATCTTACTCTCACCATTTTCTTAAAACATACCACACATTGGGACTGTGTTATCATTTTTTTCATATATTGAAAAATCGCCTATGAAATACGAGGAACTCTGAAGTAGAAAACATTCCTAGGATTGGGCTTCCCTGCATTGTCAACATTATGACCATGTTCACATTACGAATGTCATCATAATGGCTGCCGACATATCATGCCACACCCTAGAAAATGTACGGTAAGATGTAATTATTCACAAGCAAGTGTATCACACACTCTGTAGACAACCCCCTCTATAAGGGTCATTCCGCACATTAAATAATGAAATGGTAATCAAACTCCTACTACTGGGCAAAATAAGCAGTTGAAAGGCCAAGCAACCAGAATGTGTGGGTGTGTAAAATTCTGCTTTGCTGATATGAGGATGCATTTTACAGAGTGTGATTAGCTTATTCCTGTTTTACAGGTTGGGGAATAGCCTGTTCTTCCGGAGTACCAGGAAGTAAACCAAGTATTTATAGTCACACTTTCAGGAAAATACAAAAAAAAATGTAAACACACAAAAGTATCACATTTGATTTATTCTGACATAAATAAAATAGGTTAAAACAGTAGTGTTTTCGGAAAATATTAAAGTTGAAAATAATAAATCTGATGGTGATAAAGTAGTAGTAGAAAGGTGCCATTTTCACTCTTTCCATATTTCCCATTTCCAGGTGTGTGTGCAATTGTGAGTGAACTCCCAGCCAGCCCTGCATTATCCACTCAGGAAGGTAACCAGTTACCTGTGGTCATTTTTCATGGGTAACTGTATCGCTGGGGGCAATACTATTGTAACCCAAAATTTTGTTTCACTTGCCTCAGTTTTACTGAACCTGTGTGTTTGTTTCACGTGGAAAGCTATTTTTTTTAACAGGTGACCTAGTAGGATAGCCTGTCCTATTAAGTCACCTGTTAAAACAAATAGCTTTCCACGTGAAAATACAAAGGTTCACTAAAACCGAGGCAGGTGAAACAAAATCCCTCCCCATTACTTCCTGACCCCATCCCTCACCCACAGAAATACTCCTAATTCACCATCAAGTGAGGGGTATTTATGTGGGTGAGGGATGGAGTCAGGAAGTGATGGTGAGTGAGGGCAGGGGCGTAACTATAGCACCGCAGCCCCCGCCACTGCGGGGGGGGCGCTGTGCATGTGGGGGCGCCGGGGGCTGCGGTGCTATAGTTAACCCCCCCAATCCCCCGCAGACTTACGTATCGTGCTGGTCCCGGCGGCTCCGTTCTTCTGCTGAGGACCACCAGAAAATGGCCGTCCCCATATAGCACACAGTTCTCTGAAACTGTCTGCTGTATGGGGGCGGCCATTTTCTGGTGGTCCTCAGCAGAAGAACGGAGCTGCCGGGACCAGCGCGATAGGTAAGGGGATTGAGGGGGGGTTTGCATGGGCGGCGGGGCAGGGGGGGGGGTAGGGGTGCTTAGCGAGGCAGGGGGCGCCCCCCCCCCCCCTAACGGCGGGGGGGGGCGCCCAAAACGTAGCTACGCCACTGAGTGAGGGGTATTCCAGGGGCGGCTCCAGAGGTGGTGCTGTAGTACAAAAGTCAAATTGGAGGAGACACAGCAACTTCCACCAACTGCCATTCCAAACTGACTCAATGGGCAGTTGGTATTTCTCCCCTATTTGAATTTTGTACTGTGCAGCAGCATGTGTTATGGCCAAGCTTCTTCGATTGCCCATAACATGAAGGTTCAATGTTCTGGAAAGGAGATCAACATTAACTCCCAAAGTCAGACTATGATGTACATTACCTATTATAGATTGGTGAGTGACCACACTCTTGTAAATTAAAAATAAATGTGTCCCATCACTGTGGGGCATACTGTATAGTAAGCTGGCCATACATTAGGCAAATTCTTCTAGTGGAGAAGTCGCCGTGACCCTCCCTTGAGCCGCAGGACCACACAATATATCGGACGTGGTTCTTTGGATACTATATATATAGCATTCGATGCCAGCCAGATGGACTGCTATCCGACGGATCTCTCCTGCTGTCGATGCAACTCACAGACCAGCATAAAAAGTGACCAAATCGCATGTATATCTCCCTAGTGTATTTGCACCTTTAAATCTCGGAAACTGCACCACTAGGAGTCAACAGATTGGGCTCCATTATCCTGGCCACAGTTCTATATTGCACTAGTCAACATTAAAATAATGACACAAACATTATAATCTATTAACATATCTAAAATAAGTTAGTAACTGTTATATAATAAATTCTAACATAATGAAATGCATTTCTATCCACAGAATAGTAGTTAACACTGTAGATGCATTAAGCACAGTAATGTACAGTAGCTCCTGCCTTGTGTTTCGTTTTATTAACAGTTTCAGTGGATTTTCAGGAATGTCAGAGGACAGTAATCCCTAGGAACTGTTTGTAAATAGAACCAATTACCTCTGCGACAGATCCTACTGTGTTTAGTGCAGAAAAATCAAAGTCTGTCCTAGAAAGTAAATTGCGCTTACTCCCACCAGGTTTGTGCGGAGTGTTGGGGGGAGGTAAAGACAGATTGCTAATAGCATACATGGAATCTGTCACTTCACCTACAGATTCCAGCTCAATGCCAGGGGATCTCACTGCTGCAGAAGACTACTGTGGAACAAGGGGATGCCAGTGGCCATAATTAGCATGTTAATGGCAATTTTAATACTCTTGGGGCAACAGGAGTGTAATTTTTTTTCTTTTTGCTGCAAGCTGCACTTAAAGGAATACTAATCTCAGTTTGTTTCTTTATATGCATGTCTACATGAAAGTACATTTAAAATAATTATTTTTTTGCTCTATTTCTAGTTTAAGAGAAGTCTGTGATATACTGTGAGCTTGTGAGCACAGAGAGTCAGAAAATAATGGTTCGCAGAACAAGTCCCTTCTGCTCCCAGCATCTCTTCTTTCTCTTTGCCTTTACACTCTTTAAACAAATGATTGATAAGGAAGTAGAGTGCATTTAGCTATAATGTCGCGATGAAGATAGGGAAGGAAAGTGGGAATTTACAGAACACATATAAGGTGTTATCAGACATAAAGAACAATGGTGGTGCTTCAATTCACAATTGAAACGGCTGTTTTCTGGCGCTTTCACAGAATTTTACATAAATAGTTAATAGAATATTAAGCACTGAAAAGAGTGTAGAAGTGTTATGGGGCCTACACATGCTAGAGATTTTGCTGAAAGATCTGCATAGCGATGTGTGCTGAGCGATCTGTCAGGTGAGAACACTGGCCTTGACCGGTGATCAAACTAGATTTATCCAGCATGCTGGATCTGAATTGCAGGGCCATTAAGATGCACGGAGCCACCACTATGGCCCGTAATTTCAACTTTAGACTTCAATTTTGTACTGTCTGAACATGGCTAGGAATAACAGATGCACAGGCAAAATTTTTAAAACTATGTGTGCAAACGCTAGAAGCCTAGGAGACAAAATCCCTGATCTAATTGCAGTAATGACAAGGGATGACCTAGACATTGTGGCTATCACAGAGACATGGTGTAATGAGAACCATGGCTGGGACATAGCTATACCAGGTTACAATTTATTTAGGAAGGACAGAATGGGAAGAATCGGAGGAGGGGTAGCAATGTATGTAAAGAAAAGCATAAATGCTACTTTAATACAAAACATTGAAGAAAAAACTGAGGCCCTTTGGGTGACCATAGAAATGGGGGAGAAGGACATTATTCGTACTGGGGTCATCTATAGGCCACCAGGCCAGGGGCAGGATTTGGACCGGAGCCTATTGCTTGATGTCACTAAAATGGCTTTAAAGGGAGAAGTCATAATCATGGGAGACTTTAATCTACCTGATGTGAATTGGGAGGAGTCTTTTGCAAGATCATCTACAAGTGGCAAATTTCTAAATTCCCTACAGGGAGCATCTCTCAAGCAATTGGTGAGGGAGCCTACTCGCAAAGACTCAATATGAGATTTAATACTCACAAATGGTGACAGGATATCAGACATATATGTGGGTGAGAACCTGGGATCCAGTGATCATCAAGCAGTATGGTTTAGTATCAAGGCAGGGTCCAACTCCAGTCACACAAAAACTAAGGTGTTGGATTTTAGAAAGGCTGACTGCAAAAATGGGGAGATGTTTAAGCGACTCATTAGCGGATTGGAGGAACTTGAAAGGAGTGCAGGAGAGGTGGAATAAATTAAAAAGTGCAATACTAAAGGCAACGGACCTTTGTATCAAAAGGGTTAAGAAAAGTACCAGGAAAAGGAAGCCAATGTGGTTTACTAAAGAGGTATCAACTAGTGTAAAAGAAAAATAGATGGCCTTTAGGACATACAAGCAGACTCAAAATAATAATGACAAAGAAGTGTATCTTGCCAGACGCAAAGAGGCTAAGAAAGTGATCAGGCGTGCCAAGGCACAAGCTGAGGAGAAAATGGCTCAGTCGGTAGATAAAGGAAACAAAACTTTTTTTAAGTATATAAGTGAAAGGAGAAATTCAAATGGAGGAATAATAAGACAGCGGACAGACACTGAGAGTTTGGTGGAGGGAAACAAGGCAATTGCAGATCATCTAAATAATTACTTTTGCTCCGTATTCACTATAGAAGGAGAAGGGAAGGGACCACAGTTAAGTTGCAAGGACAGTCATAAAAATAAGGTAGATGGAACTACATTTACTAGGGAGAAAGTCCTAACCGAACTTTCAAGACTGAAAGTGGATAAATCAATGGGGCCAGACGGAGTGCATCCAAGGTTACTAAAATAACTAAAAGATGTGTTGGTAGCACCATTAACAGATTTATTCAACCAGTCACTAGATACAGGTGCAGTTCCAGAGGACTGGAGAAGAGCAAATGTAGTTCCACTGCACAAAAGCGGAAGCAAAGAAGAAGCAAGTAACTACCAGTGAGCCTTACATCAGTAGTAGGGAAATAAATAGAAACACTATTAAAAGAAAGAATAGTGGAATATCTTAAATTAAACAACTTACAGGATCCAAAACAGCATGGTTTTACTGCAGGGAGATCATGCCAAACAAGTCTCATTGACTTTTTTGACTCCGTGACCAAAATTCTAGATGAAGGGGGGGCTGTAGATGTGGCATATCTAGACTTTAGTAAGGAATTTGACACTGTCCCACATTGCAGGCTGCTAAATAAACTTGAAAGTGTGGATATAAATACATTGGAGAGTGGACAAAGAAGGGCAACTAAAATGGTGCATGGCCTACATCACAAAACTTACCTGGAAATTCTGAGTGGTTTCCTGCAGCTCTAGAAGAGTAGGCAGCTCTTCGGTACCCTGTCCACATCCTAGTGAAGTGGGCAAGATTTTGCGATAATCACAGGGACTGGGAAACTATTGTGGAAGGGGCTGGGCTAAATGATGACATTTAACACTGGCCCTACCTCAGGATCAGCGGAATTTTCCCATGTTTGTGGGCATGGCCTAATGACATGATAATTCGCCCCTACTGCAGTGTCTCTGAGCTGGCTTCTCTCGGAATAAGGCCATATGTTCAGTGAACATACAATTAGAGGTAATGAACCAAGGACCGTCTTATGTTGCACCATGCATAACATATTTGTAGACACATTTCCATTAAAGTATTTTTTTTTTTTTACATTTTGTTTCAGAATTGTATGTTTTTAAATGTTAATAAATTGTTTTTAAAATGTGATCCTGGACAATACATATATTTTTTGTCATACAGATTTTATGCTGACCTTAGCACTGTATTTGTGCTTTTTGTATTCAGCAGTTTTTTAAGTCTCTAAATAGCCGATTTAGGGGCCCATTTATCAATAGTCACCTTTGTATTCCATTCTTGGCATTATATTACTTTTTATGACTCATCAAATTGCAATATATGATTATAACTCCCAAATGTAACAAATAACACATGAAGGGATAGTGGCTGGAAAGGATTCTTCACCCCCCTAACCTGACCATGCATGCATGCCTGCCACTGCTGGGGAGGGTTCCGGATAACATTGTAAAGTTTAGCCAATAGGCTAAAGCAGCTCAATGCCACTTTCAGATGGCGTTACTCACGGGGGAAAAAACTCCAAAATGCTTTGGTGCAGCACCTACTTCTTACATTTGGGTTATATTTTTTGTGGGTAACTCCCAAAAACTGATGCCACAAATATTTAATAATAAATAGGACCCTAAGGGCAGGATGAACTAAAAGAGAAAAAATGCAGCCAAAAAGTTTTGTCCGCATTTCCCATATGCCCTAAACTCTGGAATGTGATACTTTCCAGAGATTGGACACTTTGGGTAATAGAATCAGATTGGATACCTGCCAGCATTTTCTGCGGTGTGTGCATCATACAACGCATGTGCAGACGTCCTTTGCAAACAACAGCTCTTTCAGGGAGAGTTGTCTGCTATTTAATGTGCAATTCTAGGTACATTATTAATGCCAGTATGTACCTGATAGGTATTAAGATGTATTGCATTTAAAATGAGATGCATAGTACATCTCACCCTTAGGGGGTGATTCTGATAGACTCGCTAAGCAGTGAAAATTCACTGCTTAGCGAGCCTTCTAATGGCGCCCCGCCATGGTCCGCACATCCCCCCCGCTTTGTGAATGGATGTTTTGCATAAACATTCATTTGCAGGGGTCGCCGACCATCAAATAGTCTTTCCCCTACTCGCAAATTGATGTCAGTCTGGACGGACCAAGACTTGTGGCGTTCGGGTTCGAGAACGGGGAGGTCGGCTGATGTACTGTGACATCAGCTGCCTGCCCCCAAAAGGCAGGTGCCTGCCTGCATTTGCAGGCGCAGTGTTTTAACATAGGTCCCCGTTACGAATTCTCAGGGGACCAAGCCAACTAGAATGAGGGCCTTAGTCAGGTGTTTTTTGTGCCTTACGTAATGTCCCTTTTTTGTTGTTGGTTATTTTTCCTCCACCGTTAAAGCTTCCCTGGAAATGATTATCACATTTTGGCAACAATGTAAATGTCAAACTACACTACGCTGCCTTCCCATGCAATGCTGGCATTAACAGTACAGTATTTAACAAATATGTAACACTGCCACATCATCAAATAGAGAACTCTGTTATTCTAGCAAACTATGGACCTGTTTCAGTTGGATGCAGACCTGATGTTTTGTGTTTAACTCGATGGTCTGCTGCAGAACTGGTCTTGAGTCGTCGTACACAGTGCCCCATAAGCTGCAGCATGATTGAGAAGGTACGGCTACAACGTGGGCAGGGAGTGCGTGGGTGGCAGAGGAGACTTTTTACAAAATGGCAACGGGATTCCCTGGCTATATCCTAAGGCAGGGGTTCCCAAACTTTTTTGAATCACGGCACCCTAAAGCATCAAAATATTTTCATGGCACCCCTAGGCCAAATGCTTCTTATCGAGAAATTCAGAAAAAAAATATTAAATGAAGTGCATTGTGTTTATATGTCACAGTTATGTGGTGATGGACAGGATTTGCTTCTGTTTGTGCACATATATTATGAATGGCAGCCACCAGCACTGGTTTTGCCTGGTACATTGGCCATGAATAATATGAATTGATCTTGGTCCACCAACCCAAGGCACCCCTGCAAGTGTCCAGAGGCACCCCAGGGTGCCTAGGCACACAGTTTGGGAACCACTGTCCTAAGGGTTACTCCAGGGTTGCCGACCCTCCCGAAATTTCCGGGAGTCTCCCGAAAATCGGGGCTCCCTCCCGGCCCCCCGGAAGGGTGGGCAACCCTCCCGGATTCAGGGGGGACCCCCGCTGTCCCCCGGATCGCGGCATTAAAATGCCGCAATCCTCGGGTCTCAGAGGAGGGGGCGGAGCTAAAATGACACAATATCGTCATTTTAGCCCCGCCCCCTCCATGGAGATCACTGAATTAGCTGGTTTAACAGCATGGGGCGGGGCTTAGTGATGTCACGCTTAAGCCCCGCCCCCTGAGCGGCTACTGAATCGCTCCTCTCCGGGCTTCTCCCGGAGAGGAGAATAAGAATGTCGGCAACCCTGGGTTACTCAGATAATACGAATTTGTGTTTTACCGATGTAGCAGCGGATCACAGAGGATGGCAGGTGTCTAGTTGCGCAGAATGATTAGGATTTGTGAGGGGCCTGTTCACAACCATGGGGGTCATTCGGACCTGATCACACAGCTGCAAATTCTCAGTGTTCAAGTAGACGCCGCCCTACCAATGTAAAATCCTGCCTTGCAAATTGTAAGCCACTTACCATCAAATTATTGTTACACTGGTCACCAGTCATCACAGGCTCAGTGTAGCCAGAGACTTACTTGGCGGCTGCGATGAATACAGGGATATCCAGCCTGTTACTGACATCACACCTCCTCCCCTAAAACACTTGGACACACCTGCATTTTCCATCATTTTTCTGGCACGCCCTGTATTTTTCTTGGCACCCCCAATAAACAGATGGTTACCACCCGTATGACCAGCGATCAAAAAAGAAGCAGACTTTCACTGCATGATGACCACACCGATGCATACTACGGGCCGTATGCAGTCTACCGATAATCAGCCGCTGCGCAAATTCGGGGCTGTGTGATCAGGTCTGAAGTACCTCTTATGTCGGCATTCTCATGTCAACATGGTGCATAACGACATTAATATACCAACCCACATGCAAAAAAATTAATGTATAGTATTTGCACTCCTTGCCCACAGTGTTCACACACAGAAATCTGGGTGGGGGAAGCGGAGGGGCATGTGTGCCGGGGAATTTACCTATAGGAATGGCCAGCTCTTTGTGGGCGTTCCCACGAGAATGCTGTGCGTTCCCATGGTAATTCCCCGTGGGGTGCAGGTGGTGGGCAGCTGACGTCAGCGGATGGCAGCTGCCTGCCCTGTCCTCGCACAGGGCATCTGCAGGTCTGAGACACCTTAGAGGTGTCTCAGGTCTGCAGCGCTGAAGAAATCATTCGATGGTCACCGACAGGTGAGACTCCCCTCACAGAATGTAACTGAAACGAATGTGGATGGAAAGGTCTACAGTCTCTAGGTTGACAGTCAATCGGATGACACCAAAATGTCGAAAAGCAATAGGTCAACATTGACAAAAGGTCAACTTGCACATGGTCGACATTAACAAAAGCTCGACATAGACTACGTAGTATTGACAAAAGGATGACATGGAAAAAGTTGACACTTCACAAGGACGACATGAGTTTTTCATGCTTTTTTGGTGTCAATGTTAAGACATGTCCACATGGGCTCCCAATTAGTGTATCACATACTCTTGCATGCTGGCTTCACTTGCCATGCTTTATCATTCCCAATCGTAGTCCATGCGCACTGTAAAGCATGGAAAAGTCCAAAAAATGAAAAAGAAAAATTGTGAAAAACTAATTTGAACCTTTTCATGTGTTGACCATTGCTATCTTGACCTTTAGTTTGAGTTGATCTTTTATCAATGTGCCCCCCTGCTAAAAAAAAAGTTTCTGACACCTCCCCCAATTATAATTTTACCTACTTGTTCATTGCCAACGGTTACATGCTCGTTGCCAGGTTGCTCGTTGCCAGGTGGTTACATGCTTGTTGCCAGGTGGTTTCATGTTCAATGCCCGGGGGTTAATTGATCTTTGCTAGGCATTGCTATGCAAGTTGACACAGGTTTTTATGCATGTTGCCAGGGAGCTACATGCTTTTTGCCAGGGGTTACATACTCATTGCCAGGGGGTTGCAGGCAGTGGCGTAACTATCGTCCCGCAGCCCCCGCGGTGGCGGGGAGGCGCTGAGGGTATGTGGGTGCCGGGGGGGCTGCGGGACGATAGTTACTCACTGTTTGCCTTCTGCCGCGGCACCGGTGGTTTTATTTGCAGTGCACCGGGTCCCAGCTCTCCCGAGTCCCGGCAGCCGCAGCGCTGTTCTAATACAAAAAGGTGACACTTGAAAAATGGCTGCCCCCATACCGCAGACAGTTTTTCGTCTGCAGTATGGGGGCAGCCATTTTCCAAGTGTCACTTTTTCATTAGCAGCAGTAACGGGAGAGCCGCCCGGGACCCGGCGCAGATGGATGCGGCCACGCCGGCCAGAGGTAACACACACACACACACACACAAACACGTCACACATACATACAAACACACACACAGAAACACAACCCCCCTCCTCTCCCCCCCCCCCCCCCCCCCCGCCGTACCCCAGCTCCGCTCCGTTTTTTTTTTTACCGGGGGGCGCCTCCTGCATTGTCGGCAGGGGGGCGCAGAAAATCTAGTTATGCCGCTGGTTGCAGGCTCACAGTGTGCCAGCGCTCCTAGAATCTGGCACTTCTGCCCTGGGTAGTGCTGAACGCGCTGCGCTCCCCTGACAGACGCTGGAGGTCCAGTAGGATCTGTCCCCAGCAAGGTGGTGGACATTTTTTCAGGGTATTTTTAGTCAATTCTATGCGGACCGCATAGAAATTTGTATAACCCTGTGCCCCCAACTCCCCCCTTAGCCATCGCTAGAGGTGCAGTGCCCTAGCTATGCCACTGGACCTAGTGAGTGATGTCCTTTTGCTAATGTCGACCTATTACACGCTGATCTACTGACGGTCCACCTAGACACTGTAGAGCGATCATCTGGATATCACCTGAATGTTATACACATGTAGCCAGATTACTAGCGTTACACCACTAAAACAAAGCCTGGCACCTTAAATCATCCTATCAGTGACTAAAGAGGACACATTCTGTCACAATACAAATGACCTCACTCATTCTAATAGATGGATAAAGTAAATCCCTTATGGAGCAATTCTAGTCTACCATAAGTGGGCTGCATTTGACACGTTTTACTTCCTCAATAATTGGACACAAGTCCTTCAGCAGAATGTATGGGGGTGTCTGAGCAAAACAACCTGGGCTCTGTTCCAAGCTAAATATACATGGTAAGTACAAGACAAATGGATACGGAATCAAGCAATCATATGTAAAGATAGGGAAAAGCTGCTGAAGAGTCGGCACGAATCCGCATGATGGTGGAATATGTATTCACTCACTCAGGGGGATATTCTGGTTCATTCGCTTGGATGCAAATTTGCATCCTTGGGAGTGACCCAGGTCCCGCCTTGTGAATGGTGGTACGCCGGGCCACCATCCGTAAGGTGCGTATGTTCGCACTTGCTGCGAATGGATGTTTTACATAAAAAAATCCATTTGCATGCCACTGGGGACCCTCCCACATCTTTCGATGGTTGGCAACCATCGAAAGATGTGGGAGGTGCACGCATATGTAAGGTTGCTCCGAGCAACCTTACATATGCGTGTATGCTTCGGGGGAAGTGGGCGGGCAGCTGACATCTGGTGATGTCAGCTGCCCGCCCCCCACATGTGCGTCACTGCTCCATTAGCATGAGAATGCCCAGCGTTCCCATATGCTAATTACCAACACCCCCCCCCCCCCTCCCGGTCCTCCGTTTGCAAACATGGGTGCGTGCACCCAGTGACAAGTTTGGTTGCACTGGACACAAGCACCGAGCGCATGCACATGTAAGAAATGCGCAATGCCAAAACTTTGGCCCCATGCAAATGCACGCGGGCCTACGGACGGACCAGAATAATGTCCTAAATTATGGGGCAATGACTAGTCAGTCACATGATACAACAATAAGGGATCTATTTAAGTCCCTTTGCAAATATCCACTGGTAACTAACATCGATAACATCTGCTGTACACAATGATAATGCTCCAATACTCAGCATTTATTGGTACTTGGGTTTAAATATCTCTACTTAGAAAGATAGACAGATAGATAGATAGATACAGTGGCGTAACTAAGTTTTGGGCGCCCCCCCCGCCGTTAGGGGGGGCGCCCCCCCCCCGCCGCCGCCCCGCCAAGCACCCCCAATCCCCCGCCGCCCATGCAAACCCCCCCCACCCAATCCCCTGCAGCCTTACCTATCGCGCTGGTCCCGGCAGCTCCGTTCTTCTTCTGCTGAGGACCACCACAAAATGGCCGCCCCCATACAGCAGACAGTTTCAGAGAACTGTGTGCTATATGGGGGCGGCCATTTTGTGGTGGTCCTCAGCAGAAGAACGGACCTGCCGGGACCAGCGAGATAGGTAAGTCTGCGGGGGATTGGGGGGGGCGGGTGTTGTAACTATAGCACCGCAGCCCCCGGCGCCCCCACATGCACAGCGCCCCCTACCCGCGGTGGCGGGGGCTGCGGTGCTATAGTTACGCCGCTGGATAGATAGATAGATAGATAGATAGATAGACAGTCAGTATGTTTCAGTGCCAGGGCTCACACAACTGTAGCTACAGCTTTAGCCAAGGGATCCATGATCAAGCCTTGTACACTCGGTTTGATTTTGACTGTTTTTCTATTCGATTTCAAATAGAAAAATAGACTGTGCAGGCAAGACTATATAGTACAAATATGTACTATATAGTCTAAATCAGATGTGTACACTGCGCCATGCGATTCGATCATGATTAGATGCTGATCGAATTGGAATTGAATAGAAAATTCATCGCACAGTGTGTACGGGGCTTAGAGGGGCATACACATGCTGACTAGATCACTTACAAATGGCGCATGGATCACTACGCGTGTTTGCCCCCAAGCGATGGCGACGCATGGTCCTGATGAATTTCGCAGCCTTGCGAGTCAATCAGAATAAGTTCCTAAAGCTGCGCTGTATCTCCATTCTGTGAGGTAGTATGTAGTATTTTATAAAATACATATTAATACATGAACATTATTAGATTTACTAACATTTTACTGTTCACTATAAACATTTTGAATGAATTTCCTAGAGTTTGTCACAGAAAAACGGACTGCATGGGATTCAGAGTTTCTAGGCCCATTCCAGGCCCCCCATCAAGTCACCAGCGGTAGGCATCCTTTTGTGATACCTGTTCACACATCAAGATATGGACAGTGTTTTTTTTAATGTTCCACTCTTTTCTTTCATCAACAAACGGGTCTATTCATGCAGCAGTGAAAAGCTCTTTATCAGTGATAACAGGACTTTTCACTGTACTATTGAGAGAGGAGGTTACCGTGGAGAAATCTCAAATTTCCCCAGAAGTGCACCAGCTCTATTAGCATCGCTTGCCCAAACAGTATTATTGAAAGAGCTATTCACCCAAGCATGGAAATATCAGCTTTTCATTTAGCTTTTCAACAAAATATATCGCCATCTCAGGATAGCATAGTGATGCACCTGGAGCTGCTTTCTCCTTGCTCTCTCCTCCTCCTGTAACTGGCCAATCAGGCTCAGAGAGAGAGAGAGAGAGAGAGAGAGAGAGAAAATAACTGTCTCTGACGGGGACACCCTGGGAGAGCGGTTTACAAAAATACACATATTGTAAAGTGACATGGAATATGTTGGTTGACTTCAGACTGCTGATTGTCCTCTTCCCTCGACACCACTCTGTACCCCACACCAACGGCTATGATCTAGCGATGAACTACCTGTACTGCCAGCGCATGTGCATTCAGTAACTGCTATTCCAACACCGCAATATTACTACAGAACACAAAGGACAGGATCATAGAGGACCTCATTTTTGTATTGCCCTAATAAAAAGGTAAGTATACCTGAATTTCTACTTAATACCATTATATATTTTATCAAAATGATGTACTATGTATCAGGGTAGGACTGGCCCACAGGGGCACAGGAGGCCCACCTTCTCTAGGTTCTAGTCTGAGCACATGAATAATACATTTTTCTTGAGTTACTTTATACTGCACAGAAGTATGGTGTATTTTCTATAGTGCATTGTATTATCTAGTACATTATCATGCATTCACTATGAGTATTTACTGTATATATTTATCAAGGGGCCCAACCCATGAACTCACTAATAGTTCGGCAAACCAATATGGTGGTTGATCACACCCCCTGGAGACTGACCACACCCATAAACATGGCCCCCTCCTACTGCATTCCCCATCATGCTTGCAATAGTGAAAACAAAGAGGAGAACTAAAATGTGCTATTCCTGAATGCCCCTGGAATTGAACCACTTGGGATACTGGCCCCAGACAGTGTTCAATGCTTATCGCTGCTGCACCTGCCAACAATCTGGTGACATCACCACAGCCTATGGGATCAGTAAGAAAGACCCAGGCCAAGGGTGGGATGTTCTAACATCCGCAGCCCAGCTCCGCCCCCCCTTCGTCGTCCATCGCCTACAATAACCCGATAACGGGTTTTTACCGCATTTTTAGTTTAGAGAATCTCCCCCCAACTGTCCTAACTTTACCATATGTTTTTACACAATCTTTTGATATGAAAAGAAAATTAACGATGACTCCAAGGGCCAAATGCACTAAGCTTCAAAAGTGATAAAATGGAGAGTGACAGCTCCTAGCTGTCATGTCACAAACTGTGTTTGAAAAATGTCAGGCAGGAGTTGATTGGTTGGTTCTTTATCACTCACTTTATCACTCATATCACCATTTTAACACTTTTTGAAGCTTGGCCCCAAATATGGGAAGTAAATACATTTCAATAAAAGCATGTCATGAATTGTAAGTGAAACATGGAACATGAGGTTATGTCCTGATTCAGACCTGTTCGCTAGAATGAGTATACTTGCAGCCTAGCGAACAGGTCAGAGCCGCCCACCCCTACACCGAACCCAAACGTCCAAGTCTGAATCGGCCCCTATATACTATAGGTTGGCAGTGTCTTGGGGTATATTATCATATCATAGTCTTGCAAAAAATGAATCAGAACTTAAATCTAAAAATAGTTTGATTTAACTAAGCATGTATGATTTGTCTTTAATAATGTCTACTGCATACAGTATCACCTTGTCCCGAAACTTCTTGTTAGATTTCTTAATTGAAAATAATTTATGTGAAAGGAGGCAATGGTTTTCTCATATTTCATGCTCTGATTACACAGCGCATTTTCAAGTACTGACAATTAATCTTCTCCGGGATTTGAACTGATGTAGCCTGCTTACTCATGCAGAAGCAGTTCCATTACACTGACAAATAACAGAAAGGTAATCAGAGGTTTTATGGCATCACAAACCACAGTATGTATATACATGCATATACATGCATATATATATATATATATATATATATATATATATATATATATATATATATATACACTGCTCAAAAAAATAAAGGGAACACTTAAACAACACAATGTAATGCCAAGTCAATCACACTTCTGTGAAATCAAAACTGTCCAATTAGGAAGCAACACTGATTGACAATCAATTTCACATGCTGTTGTGCAAATGGAATAGACAACAGGTGGAAATTATAGGCAATTAGCAAGACACCCCCAATAAAGGAGTTGTTCTGTAGGTGGTGACAACAGACCACTTCTCAGCTCCTATGCTTTCTGTCTGATGTTTTGGTCACTTTTGAAAGCTGCCGGTGCTTTCACTCACTATGGTAGTATGAGATGGAGTCTACAACCCACACAAGTGGCTCAGCAGTGGCGTAGCTATAGCTCCGCAGCCCCCGCGGTGGCGGGGAGGCGCAGATAACATGTGGGCGCCGGGGGTCTGCGGGGCTATAGTTACCACTTACCCGCTGCTGTCCTGCTGTCACGGTCTCGTATCTCCCGGCGCCGACTCCTGCTGCTATAATGAAAACGGACTCTTAGAAAATGGCTGCCCCCATACTGCAGACAGTTTTCTGTCTGCAGTATGGGGGCAGCCATTTTCTAAGAGTCCGTTTTCATTATTGCAGCAGGAGCCGGCGCCGGGAGAGACGGGACCGTGACAGGCAGATGCGGCCGGGCAGGTACGCCGAGGGGAGGGGGAGCGCCGAAAAATATGCTGCGGGGGGGGGGGGGGGGGGCGACAGTTAGGTAGTTACGCCACTGTGGCTCAGGTAGTGCAGCTCATCCAGGATGGCACATCAATGCGTGCTGTGGCAAGGTTTGCTGTGTCTGTCAGCGTAGTGTCCAGAGCATGGAGGCTACCAGGAGAGAGGACAGTACATCAGGAGATGTGGAGGAGGCTGTAGGAGGTCAACAACCCAGACCGCTACCTCTGCCTTTGTGCAAGGAGGAACAGGAGGAACACTGCCACAGCCCTGCAAAATGACCTCCAGCAGGCCACAAATGTGCATATGTCTACTAAATTGGTCAGAAACAGACTCCATGAGGGTGGTATGAGCGCCCGACGTCCACATGTGGGGGTTGTGCTTACAGCCCAACACCGTGCAGGGCGTTTGGCATTTACCAGAACACCAAGATTGGCAAATTCGCCACTGGCACCCTGTGCTATTCACAGATGAAAGCAGGTTCACACTGAGCACATGACAGACATTATAGAGTGTGGAGACGCCAAGGAGAACATGCTGCTGCCTGCAACATCCTCCAGAATGACCGGTTTGGCAGTGGGTCAGTAATGGTGTGGAGTGGTATTTCTTTGGGGGGCCGCACAGCCCTCCATGTGCTCGCCAGAGGTAGCCTGACTGCCATTAGGCACCGAGATCCTCAGACCCCTTGTGAAACCATATGCTAATGCGGTTGGCCCTGGGTTCCTCCTAATGCAAGACAATGCTAGACATCATTTGGATGGAGTGTGTCAGCAGTTCCTGCAAGCGGAAGGCATTGATGCTATGGACTGATGCTATGGACTGGCCCGGCCATTCCCCAGCCCATCTGGGTCATCATGTCCCGCTCCATCCACCAACGCCACTTTGCACCACAGACTTCCAGGAGTTGGTGGATGCTTTAGTCCAGGTCTGGGAGGAGATCCCTCAGGAGACCATCCGCCACCTCATCAGGAGCATGCCCAGGCATTGTAGGGAGGTCATACTGGCACGTGGAGGCCACACACACTACTGAGACTCATTTTGACTTGTTTTAAGGACATTACATCAAAGTTGGATCAGCCTGTAGTGTGTTTTTCCAATTTAATTTTGTGTGACTCCAAATCCAGACCTCCGTGGGTTAATAAATTTGATTTCCATTGATAATTTGTGTGTAATTTTGTTGTCAGCACATTCAACTATGTAAAGAGCAAAGTATTTAATAAGAATATTTCATTCATTCAGATCTAGGATGTGTTATGTTAGTGTTCCCTTTATTTTTTTGAGCAGTGTGTGTATATATATATATATATATATATATATATATATACATATATATATATATTTATATATATATACATTATATATATAGGCGGGGGTGAGAGACACTGCACTCAAACGGATTTAAGCTCAAAAGAAGACACCACACAAGGGAGCGTCTAGTCTGACGTTTCGGATGTCACTCCTTTATCTAAGACCAAATATTTGGATATTTGGTCTTAGATAAAGGAGTGACATCCGAAACGTCAGACTAGACGCCCCCTTGTGTGGTGTCTTCTTTTGAGCTTAAATCCGTTTGAGTGCAGTGTCTCTCACCCCCGCCTACTTACCTCATCGACGCAGCACCTCGGTCATTGTCTCTATTGTTGTTCCTGGAGTGCCGGTTACCCCCCCTTCTACATATATATATATACACCTTGGACTTTTATCTCTGTCTCTCTGTCTCTCTCTCTCTCTCTATACAGTATATATATATATATATATATATATGTATATATATACTGATCCAATCCCCGCAGGGAAATAACGGCACTCAGGAGACGTATCTTTGATGCAATAAAAAATTATAATGGATCCATTACAATTTTTTATTGCATCAAAGATACGTCTCCTGAGTGCCGTTATTTCCCTGCGGGGATTGGATCAGTATTTCTTCGCTCTTCTGGCACCTGGGGCAAGTTGACTACGTACATAGAGTGCCGGCTGTATTGGATTATATGTATATATATATATATTTATATATATACAGTTTGTAGATAGGCGGCACTTGAAGAAATAAAACACAACAGCAGGTGTTAGGGATCAAACGTTTTCGATGTATTTAGTACATCTTCATCAGGATTCGGGTGTGCTCCAACCATGACCAGGCCATCAAACACATTGACAGAATGTACTGACTTTACAGAACGGGGCTATGCCACAACACTGTTAGATTCGGCCAAAATGAGAGCACTTAGCAGGACACGAGAAGAGACCCTCACACCACGACTGAAGGACCTGAGTAGAAAACGACTACCATGGGTTAATCACTTTAACACACAGAGCGAGGGTATACAGAAAATCACCAGGGATATCTGGCCTATCATAAAGTCTGACCCTGATCTTAAACTACAAGACACACGGATAATGCCCTGCTACAGCCGTGGCAAAAACATTCGTGATTGGGTTGTCAAAACAGACATTACTGGTATGACACGGGCTGACTCTGATCAGATCAATAGACAGGGGATGTTTCTTAGTCTCAAAGTTGGTTGCTTTAAATGTCTGGATTGTGCGGTCTGTAGAGCCCTGATTGTTGGCACGCACTTCCCCCATCCCCACACAGGACAACGCATACCCATACGGTTTCGAGTCACGTGTACCACTAAATATATTGTCTACCTTATAACCTGTCCCTGCGGGTTATGTTATGTAGGCAAAACTGACAGGACCCTCAGGGAAAGAATTGCGGGGCATAAATCTACCATCCGAGCAGCCTTGACCAGCGGACGCAGTGACCAACCCGTTGCACGACACTGGGTAACACATGGACATAACCTGTCAATGCTGAAATATACTATAATTGATCACGAACCACACAACATACGAGGTGGTGACAGATCATTGCGCCTGCTACGCAGAGAGGCTCGATGGATACACAGATTGTCCACCTTGGCACCCCGGGGTCTCAACGAGACAGCCGGCTTGTATTGCTTTCTTTGATCATCCAATGCCGTAATACAGATTCATATGCATATGTATCTTTTTGCTTATTAGCACATTACCGATGTATGCCTGTTCGCTAGTTGCTATTGTAACATGTTCTGTGGCTTTACACCGGCGTTACCGGTTCCCCTGCTATCCAGCATACAGCCTCTGACGCTGGGTTCATTGATTTTGTCTAACTTATATGACAGCGATACTGCTACTATTATACATTTATTACTATGTATCTTAATTCAGTTGAAACTTTTTTGTTGTATGTCCCTTGTATATATCTTTTATATTTTTTCTTTCTTATAGGTTTCTTGCACATGATTTGTTTCACTTGTGATGCACATTGTTTATAACGGGTTGCCACGGCAACCGTGCACCGGAGGCATCATCACGGTGCGCGCTGACACGGTGTGTGGCGACATGTAGCCACATGTGATATGGTGATTGTCTATATATTGACTTTGTTCACACTGTACACGTATCCTGATGAAGATGTACTAAATACATCGAAAACGTTTGATCCCTAACACCTGCTGTTGTGTTTTATTTCTTCGAGTGCCGCCTATCTACAAACTGCATATCAGGACCATAACAGGTCCTTGGAAGGCACCGGAGCAAGGCTATCCTTGTACATTGGAGTGCTGTCCATTTTCCCGTTCCCTATTTATATATATATATATATATATATATATATATGTTTGTTCCATTAATAAATATAACATAGTATGCAATGTAAGGAACACCACATAATGCACTTCATGGCCAACTGTTTTATAAATGACGTCTAGAAAAGTATTTTGCTTTAGAAAACATGTAATTGTTTTCTAGAGCAAGATGATGTGTTATTACAGTTATTTGTGTGCAAATGTAGCCTGGCCTCTGGTATCCAGTGTGTAGGCATCTGTTCATTCACCTTTTCGGCTATCCTCTTTACGCAGCAATTCCCATCTGCTATTAAATCAATCCAAGCTGCTTCTACATAAGGATTAGAACACATATTTTAGCAATGTCCAACTTACTATGTTTTTGAATGACTGATTCGAAGAGACTGCAGCTCATCTAGAAGCCAATGCATATGAGTTCAGGATGTACATAGGCAAAAGATACACACAAACTTTACAACATTATCTTGAGTTGGATGTATTGTGCATTTATATTTATAATGTTATACATATTTTGCTGCTTGATACTATCAGGGTAATCAAGAAAGTGATGGAACAGGTAGAAAGTACCTGGAACCCGGAATTACTAGTTGCCTGACTATGGTAAATATAATGGAAGCAGTTGAAGAGACTGCCTGGGATGCACTGGGAAAGGTCAGGAGAAAGCAGGTGAAGGTGAATGTAGTAACCAATATTGGATAGCTGGGTTACAGATGCCATAGATTGTGGCGCAGATATTTGGCAGAGCAATATATAGAGGACCCAAATTTTCTCTCCAGAGCCTAATGTTTCAAGCTAAATTTCGAACTGGGTACCAATGTACCTTATAGAGATTCAAGATCTATTACTTAATTTGAGTTATCAGGAAAAAGGGTCTAAATAACATGGGTCCAATGCCCATCACACATGGTCTCGACGCTAGGCCTGGGTGAGCAGCAGCAACTCATCCGGCACTGTCCACCCATCCGCCAGACTCCTGGCGCCATCCTTGCACTGCTCACCTGGTTCCAGCTTCGGGCCGGGTGAGCTGCAGCAGCAAAATCCAACAGTCGGACTTGGCCGTAGATTGAATAGGTATTGTCGGATCCATTCCGACAAATGGCTGTCAGAATGGTTCTAACTTTAATTGAATATACCCCAATGGCTACTGTTGTACAATTAATGTATATTTTTTAAATATTAATATCTTTTGTGACAGTGGAGATGCCAGTTTTTGCTTTATTTAGCAGAACTGCACAAGTTAATCACCCAAGGAATAATTCAGTTAGCCCTTATCATTTTTAAAGCACTTTAAAATCATTTTTTTTTTCTGTTCAATCAAATTAGAGCCCGATTTGACCACCTGTAATATTACCTGTTTTTTTGGGTGAAAAGGGGGAAATTTACTGAAATGGAAGTACTGTTTTAACTTTTTACTCTTTTTAACTCTTAATAAAAAAAATGCTCCAAATGGAAACGAAAGAAATAGTCAGTCATAAAATTCCATTGCCTCTCTGTAATGCCGTTTTCTATCAGTAGAAAATGCTTTAATATCCTCAACTGTCCTTTGATGTGAAATATTGGTACAGTGGGGGTGATTGAAGTTTGATCAGAAATTGTCAAATTCAGTTGGGGGACCGATGCTGCGGGTCTGCGCATGCGAATCAGTGAAGATAGGCATGTGCAGACCCCCCCTCCCCCCCCCAAAAAAAAATTATGGGTGTGCCCAGAAAAATGCTGGCAATCCCCATGAGAACGCAGGTGTGTCAAATCCTGCCCTGGGCGGGCTTCTGATGTCACAGTACGTCAGCCCCCGGCCCGAATCCGGCCATGTCCGTGGTAAATATAAGTCAGTCTACATCATAGGTGCCGATTTATGTTTTTGCTGGTGTGTGCTCAAGCAAAAAAATATAGGGGAGTGGCTTCATGGGGAAGGGGCATAAAATAATACCAATTTATATTATGCAGCACAGTTGTCTCCAATATTCAAATGACGGCAGCAGAGTTCCCCTTTTTACACATAACTGGTGGACCTGCAGCTGTTTTTATATGATTACTGTATGTACCCCCCCATGCACAGGAATGGCGAGCAGCATCTTGTATGCGCAAATGCACATGCGGCTGCCGCCAGGTCACTAAAGAGCTGGCCCGAGTCTGCGACGTATTGCTCCGTGGACGGAATACACTCTTCCTGGCATACTGTTTCGGGTGCTGCAGCCGCAAATTAGCAAGTTAATTTGGTGGCCCAGCAGCGGTACTCGGGCCCGTGGGTGCTCATCATTTTCCGTGGGTGCTCGGGTCCTTGAGCACCCACAGAATTGGTGCCTATGGTCTACATTGACTTTTATTTGAGAATTAATGTTTTTTGCCTGTACACCTGCATGCAAATGTAGTGTCAGTGTACAAATCCATTCGCATGCAGGTACGGACATCTGTACTACAGGTGTTCATTCGCCCGGTGGGTGGCGTTTCCCCCGCATGCTAAGCAGTGATAGAACACTGCTTATCCGGCGTGTCTGAATCAGGCCCAGTATGCAGGGATGCTTAAAGCGCTGCTAGACCCTGATAAAAAGGGGTGTGTCCAACGGAGGAGGCATGGCCCAATGGGAAGGGGCGTGACCACATCCCTGTATATTTGCAGGGGGATGTGGGCTGTGTGCCGGAGGACAGGCTATTGCTGCAGCTGCCTCTCTCCCCCACTGAGCACACGGCACTGAGCATGGGGAGAGAGGCTGTGCGGAAGGTAGCGCGGAACTCGGGACCCTCCATCAGACACGGATAAAAAGTACCTGCTCCACCCTGTCGACGACCCTGCCAGTATGCAGTGCCGAGACATAAGTGAGGAAATGACATTATTATTAGATCTATTTGTCTCAACTTTATCAATCTGTAGTCTCAAGGTATTTTATTTTTATTTTGTTATCACTATCTAGCAAGGTAATTTTTATCCAGCTTATACTATATACATTTTAACTATCTTTTGACTATATGAGGTGTTTTAATGCATGAATACATTTTCACCTGCTATTTAACCCACACCATTTTGTGTAGGAGAACACAGATGATCGCTAATTAATTAAGAAAGCTGACAAGAGCTGGGATATTGGATCTTTGAGTAGACACAGTGTTACCCATAATTCAGCCTTCTAAAGAAACTCAAGTGCAAGAGAAATATGTCAAGGTCAGCGCTATGTTTTCTGCACCTATTCCAGATACAGATGGAGCCACCGTCATCTACCCTGCCTATGGTGTTTGTCCCGCCAACTATATGAGTATACAGTACATTCCCTGAGAATGGGACGCGAGTGTGAAACGCTTGTGCGTCCCATTCTCTGCAAACGGCGCACTGAGACATTCTCCTGGTGCATACTAGTCATATCGTTAAGACTAAGACGCATTTTGGCAAAAAAAATACACCCGAAGCTAGCAGACATGCATGAGACTTGGAGGCATCTTGCATTGGAGTGTATTGAGGCGACATCTATACAATCATTAGAATGTGGAGAAATCCAAATAAATAACAGCAAAGAATAGAAAATGATATCTTAGCACTGCAGTTGCAGAAATATAATATGCACTATACGAAAAAGATGTCTGTAAAGCAAACATACAGTACAGACTAACATGCTAAATAGCTCAGATATTTGCCAAACTACTGGTAGTCTTTTAATTAGGATTTATGGTACTTATGTAGTATCTGGGCGCCCGATTTTAAGATCAGGTCGGAAAATCGCATCGAATCGCATTGAAATTGCATGCGATATCGTATGCGATGGGATTCGATGCAATTTTCCATAGGATTCAATGTTAACAAGGTCCTGTTCTTTTCCCCACTATACAAGTGGGCATAGAGTTGATTTTATATAGCCTGGCGAGCGCAGCGAGCCACCGAGCCCGAAGCGTGGCGAGCGGCCGCGGATTACTTAAAATGTTTTCCGCGTCCCCTCGCGGGGCTCGCTGCGCTCCCCACGCTTTGGGCTTGGTGGCTCGCTGCGCTCGCCACGCTATATAGAATCAACTCTAGGTACTTGTGGAGTATCACGGCTCCCACGATGGCCATCGCACATGAAAAAATCGCATCGCATGCGATTTGATCGCATGCGATCGCATGCGTTTTTTAACAGAAAAGCATCCAAATGCATTGAAATTAGTATCAAACATGTTCAATGGCCCCCAAATGTCATTTTTGAGGCTGTACCACCCCCACTATCAACGCGAACCTGAAGTGTGGCGAGCGCAGCGAGCCCGCGAGGGGCGGCGGTATGCGTCCTACGACCTTTTCATACCCCCACTATCCACGTCGGCGTGGAGTTGAGAATAGAAAGTGTGGCGAGCGCAGCGAGCCACCGAGCCCGAAGCGTGGCGAGCGCAGCGAGCCCCGCGAGGGGACACGGATACCTTCACAGGTATACGCGTCCCCTCACGGGCTTCACAGGTGTCCGCGTCCGCTTGCCACGCTTCCGGCTCGGTGGCTCGCTGCGCTCGCCACACTTTCTATCCTCAACTCCACGCCGACATGGATAGTGGGGGTATGAAAAGGTCGTAGGTCGCGTACCGCCACCACTCGCCACGCTTCGGGTTCGCGTTGATAGTGGGGGTGGTACAGCCTCAAAAATGACATTTGGGGCCATTGAACATGTTTGATACTAATGTCAATGCATTTGGATGCTTTTCTGTAAAAAAAACGCATGCGATCGCATGCGATCAAATCGCATGCGATCGAATCGCATGCGATGCGATTGCATGCGATTTTGTAAAAAGTAAAACTGCAAAAATCGCATCCCATCGCATGCCACTATATATGGCATGCGATGGGAGCCGTGATAATCCACAAGTACCCAACTCTATGCCCACTTGTATAGTGGGGAAATGAACAGGACCTTGTTAACATTGAATCCTATGCAAAATCGCATCGAATCGCATCGCATGCGATTCGGTGCGATTTTGCCGAATATCGCGTTGAATCGCATCTGATTGTATGCCTTAAGGTAAGGCATACAATCACAAAATCGGGGGCCCAGATACTACATAAGTACCGGATTTATTACTTGATAATTATAGTATTTTCGAACATACACAATATGCTGTATAAGTAGGCTTGCCATAACATCACTTTATCCGGGGCACCTGTGATTTACGCAGGTTCTTTGGCTGATTAAACTCAGGTGAAATGCTGGCTTAGATTCAGTCAGCCATAGAACCTGTGATTAAATGGATGTTATATAAGCCTAAAAATAACCTGCCAAGATACTCTGCTGCTAAATAATCTCAAACTGTGCTCGGTAATATTATACTAGGAGTGTTTGACCGGTAATGTCCCACAGGGTCCTGGTGGTGGAGAAGTTTCTTCCCCAAGACACCTGTATGTTGTTGGAATTGAAACTTGCCGCCAGAAGTGCTACCGCAGTGCCGTCTGAAGCATCTGCTCCTGACTATTAGGTGTGACATTGTGATCTTATTAGTTTAGGCAGTGAGGACCGGCACAGGGTACACGGCGGGCACTCAGCCCCACATGGCACACCCTGCACTGATGATTGACTAGCTACAATGTCTATGCTTGCCAATTTTCTCATACGGACCCTGACAACCTAGGAGCACTGTGTTTCTGCAGTCTGGCACTGCATCTGTGCCTCTATCTTGCCTAATGGTGCCCACACACGCACCGATCCCGGCGGTGCGATGCTATGCGATGGGGTGCGCGCTCCCGCGGCACCTCATCGCACATACTTTTTGTACTAGCTTTTTATCGCATAGCATCGCATCGAATGCACATCACATGCACAAGGCATACAATGCGATGCTATGTGTGCTAGTTAAGCACAGAACGCACGCCGGGATCGATGCGTCTGTGGGCACCTTAAGGTCAGCCGACTATGTTGCGGTCATTCTCAGAGGCTTTAGGGAATAACTGATGTTTGTAAGCAATGCTGAGCTGAGCAATTATAGACTGTACATGTGCCATTAGCGCACTGGTATGTACCTTTGCGCTCAGTGAGGATTTTATCGCAGAGTTATTTACAGGAAGTGACTTTTGGGGGAGGTGACGGGGAATGATGGCAAAAATGCAGGTAGGGCCCTAGAGAGCTTTCCTGGGCCCCAGTGATGAAGGGGGTATGTCCTAATCAGGTGTGACCAAGTCCCCTTTAAAAAGTAACTATAAAATAAAACTTTTTTATGTGCCATACTGTGTGCCTCTCAGCAGACATGTGATAAGGGTAATTGCTCCCCCTGCAGGCAGAGGAGACTGCTGTGTCCAACAGCAGTAGACTCACTGGACCTACTAGAGCCCAGCATGTGCTGGATTTTGGAGAGAAGTTTCTACCAGTGATTGTTAATTAGCCCCCATTTGGCACATCTGAATAACACCAGATGGGGTGACCAGATGCCGGCTGGGGTGACCAGATTCTGGCTCCTTCACAGTGACAGAAGCTGGGTGCTGTAGTGTGACATTAACCTACAGTACCTGGCTCCCATCACTAAGGAGCAGCAGTGCTGCAAAGTTCCCAGGGGCAGGCTGCACGCTGAGTAAGGCTATTGGGGGCTTCCCATGCTAAGCCACGCCTACTTAAGCATGTCATGCTTGGCTTAACAGGAGTGCCAGAGTGCCGCCACTGTTCACTGCTATCAGTCCTATGTCCATTGCCACTCCATATCCAGTGCCATCAGCTCTTGGGCGAGATGTTCTAAGCCTTGAAAAGTGATAAAATGAAAACTGATAAACCACCTGCCAATCAGATCCTACCATTTTTCAATCACAGCCTGTGACATGGCAATTGGGAGCTAATAAAGTGAAAGGTGATAACACACCAGCCAATCAGCTCCTAACTGCCATGTTACAGACTGGGTTCCAAAAATGTAAATTAGGCTGGCTGGTGCATTATTACCCTCCACTTTTTCATAATTATATCATACCCTCCAACTGTACCGATTTAGCCGGTACAGTACCGTTTTTTTACGGTCTGTACCGGCTAAATCAAAGTGTACCGAATGTACCGGTTTTTTAGGCATCGGAGGTACTGTATACAGAAGCAGCCAATCATAAGTGGTGGCTGCAGAGCATCCAATCACAGCACAGGGGGGCGGCAGGCAGCGCTTCAGTCCACTGCTCTCACGGGTTATTAGCAGTAACTGCAGCCTAGCCCCTGCTCCTGAGTGACAGCTCCTATGGCCAATCGTCACTCCCCTGCCTCTCAGCTGCGGACCAAGACTCCGTTCCAAGACTGAAGGAACCGGCGACGGCATCTGGAGCGAGTGGGTGACAGGCTGCAGTGGCACACGCACATGGCATTGGTCCTGTGGAGGCTGCGCTCGCATCGAGATCCCGCGGCTCCCAGGAGAGCCCACCTCCCCAGGCAGCCACAGCTGAGCTCCCAGCTGCGCCTTTCAAATGACCCGCCAATCACAGAGACCTGTTCAGGAGTGAGGCACCATCAGCAGCCCGGGAGTCAAGGAACAGCAGTAGCCCCAGGAGACACTCAGCTGAGGAACGCAGCGGCAACAGCCCAGCGGGAGGCAGGCAGCGGCTCAAGATCAGGCTCTGGCAGTGTTTGTAAGTACCCTGTGTCTTACATACATGTTCTCCCTTACTGGCAGCACTCGCAGGTCATTTTATATATGTGTTGTGTTCATTATTGTTATAATGGTGGTCCATGAGGGGTGAACTATTATTTTAGTTGTATTATTATTCATGTCACTGTTGACACATCCATTTTACCATTGGCCACTCCCTTTTTCTAGTGACCACGCCCCTTTCTAATGTGTACCGATTTTCGCCCATCAAATGTTGGAGGGTATGTTATATCACTTCACCACGCCCAATGCAGCTGTTCTATTGTTATGGATTTGGGGTGAGAGCTGACCACAAATCAGATCCTACTAGGTGAAACAAAAACAGCACTGCACCAATGAACTTTCACACAAATAAATGAACGTGTAGTACTTACTGTACAGCTGTATATAGTTTGGGAATTTAATCTGTTTGGTCAAATCTTGACTGTTGTGCGACCAGAGTTTGAAATGAGTCAGTCTACAGCTGACCTTTGATGGTTATTTGCAAAGGGTGTGTTACACACTCATGGTTCACATTCATATCTGACTGTAGTTCACAAAAATACCTTACTTTAATCAGCAGATGTATGTCCACAATTCTATACCTTACAGTAGTTTATGACCTCAAAGAAAACCCCATAAAAAAAATAATTAAATCAAAGAGACTGATTCAGAGTTGGTCATAAATTGGGTATACATTATGTTCACAAAAGTTGTATGCAAAAAAGTGTATTTACACCACAGGCTGAGGCTTGTACAGACAAGAATATGTCACCTATACTTACTCCCATGTTTATAACCATTTATTCTGCCTGAAAAGCAAATGTACTATTACACTGTATTGATGCTTGAAAAGCCTCTGTAATGCAGCAATAATAATCAACAGTATTTAGCAAGCAACCAATCACAAGCAGTTCACTAGTGTTGGCATCTGTCATTATCATCATGTGCTATTGCCGGATAGTGACATCCCTGACCACCAGATGCGCAGTGAGACCTCATTGGGCCCTAGGAAAGATACCAGTTTGGGGCCCTCCACCCTCAAACAATCCATACAGTAGCATTATATTTTTGCTGCTGAGTACCTTGACGCGTGCACAGCATACTGATAAATGCTCAGCTGCATGAACATTGGCATTGGAGCACAAAGCTGAATCAGGCACTAGCTCCTTTGGAAGTAGCTTCATACCTGTGTCACATTTGAAGTAAACTGACTGCCCACATACTGTGGATGAAACCAGATTGTACGTCCGAACAGAGGGACTTTGGGAGTGTGGGCAGGTCCATGTAAGGTCATAACATCACACAGTAGTTGCGCAATGCCTCTCTGGGAACAATTTGGATGTCCAGGATAATGGGCACGTGTAAGGAACATTGGGGGTTATTCTGGTTCGTTGGCATGGACCAGAACATTAGCACAGGGACCGATGGTGGGCGTAAGCGCATGCGCAGGGTTATTTCTGCACATGTGCATATGCCTGGTGCGTGCGGCCACCATGAACTGCTACGGCTGGGGACGTGGGGTGGTGGCGGATAGTCGCGCCCATGGGAATGCCCAGCTTTTCATGGACGTTCCCATAGTAATCAGGCCGTGACATTATTGCCAGTGGCGGCCAGCTGACATCACCGGATGTCAGCTGCCAGTCCACTTCCTCCAGAGGGAGCACGCAAATCTAAGTGACCTGAAAGTCTCTTAGATATGCGTGCACGTTCCACATCACTGGATGGTCGGCGACCATAAAATGATGTGGGTGTTCACCCATAGGCTGCGAATGGATGTTTATGTTAAACATCCATTCGCAGGCCCTGCATGCGAACACACACTGCGAGGGGGGCGGGTGGGGTTTGGTGGACTTGCAAGGCTGCAAATTCGCAGCCTTGTGAATCAACCAGAATAACCCCCATTATGCAAACTGACATAGCAATCCCTCTGCATCACCCTCATAGTGTTTGCTTAAACTTCTAGTTTGACTTTCATGAAATACTTTTATTGACTGCAGATCTAAAGTTTCATTGGTTAGGTGGTAAGTGCCATCTTACATGGCATGTGGCATAGGGCCTGATTTACTAAGCTTCAAAAGTGATAAAATGGAGAGTGATAAACAGCCAGCCAATCAGCTCCGACCTGCCATGCCACAGACTGTGTTTGAAAAATGTCAGACAGGAGCTGATTGGCTGGTTGTTTATCACTCTCTATTTTATCACTTTTGAAGCTTAGTGCATCTGGCCCATAAACCTTGCCAGCCATGCCATCTGAAACTTTTATATAGGCAATTTCTAAAATAATCTAATAATACTTCCCAAAATATTTGAATGCATTAAAGTTATAAGGGACTAAATTCCCTGCATCACCATTAAATGTAAGCAGGACAACATAGACTATCCTTAGTGGGTATTGTATTGGAAGATTATCTCTCATGTCAGGTGCCCAGAAGAACTGTATCAGTGACTAATGGTATAAAATACATATCTCCGTAGCAAGGTGGTGGTGTACTGTCAGGGTTGGGCCCTTATTCTGGTTCACTCGTAAAGGCAAATGCCTTCTCAAACGGACAAAACCATGTGCACTGCAGAGGGGCAGAGAGAATTAGATTTGGGTGGGGTTTTACTTTAAAGTGAGATCTATATTGCAGTGTAAAAATAAAGCAGCCAGTATTTACCCTGCACAGAAACAAAATAACTCACCCAAATCTAATTCTCTCTACATCTGCCGCCACCCCTGCAGTGCACATGGTTTTGTCCATGTGAGACGGAATTTGCCTTTGCGAGTGAACCAGAATAAGGGCCTTGGTGCGGCTTGCTCACATCTCCACAGCATGCTGGGGCAGATGCACAAAAGAGGGATATGTGCATTTGCTGCACTAACGCTTGCATAGATTTTAATTTCCGGTTATGTATTAACTTTACTTACAGTATGTGTTTGTGCGCCCCGTCTCATACCACTCTGGTGCTGCCTTCCTGTAGACCAGGCAGAAGCTGATCTATTAACGCCTGTCAGGCACACATCAGCCAAAAAACATTGACTTCCCTGCCCCAATGCCCAGGAGACTCTTTTTGGCAACAAAAAATAGCAAAAGAATACACAGCCCAGGTAAGATCCCAAATTCAAATTTGCCAGTCACAACATTGACACATTTGGGGATACAGGTGCCCACTTCTCCATTATATTGCGTAGAAGTCAAAAAATGCTTTTCCATACATCTGACCCACTGTACTGTATGTAACCTCCATCCTAGTCTCCCCCCCTCTCTTGCCTTCACCAGTCATGCAGTGTATTAATGTAAGAGCCATGATTACCAAGGGCGGAAATTTGGGAGGTAATGAAGTCACCAGCTGTAGGACACAGTCACTTCAGCAGGAGACACACATTAGGAATCTCAGCCCTGGTCTTCTACCTCACAAGGTTTATCAGTCCACTATAGAGGATCCACACGAATCGATACCAAGCCACGTTCCCTAGGTTCATCCTTAAGTATAATGGAGTTTTTCACGATATTATCTAAAACTCGTGTTGTAAACTCGCATATAAAGAATTTTTGCTAAAAAAACAAACAAATAACACCACTCTATTGAGGTTTTTAATTCTTGTAACCTCACAACCAAATATGGCCTGATATTATATCAGTCATATTTCCTTTAGCACAAGATTGTAGAAGTGACCGGTTTTCACATCTGCAAACAGGTGCCTGCATAATCGCAGGAAGTTTTGGGTGGCCAAAATTTTCAGAAAACTGAGAATTGTTTGTTACAACTTTTGTAACCAGAACACGTGCTAAAAACCAGGGCTATTTTTCAGCAGGCTCCAGCAGGAACTGTGGCCCTTATTCTAGTTCACTCTTTCTGACAAAATATTTCTTAGATAGACAAAACCATGTGCACTGCAGGTGAAGCAGGTGTAAAACCCCACCCAAATCTAATTATCTCTGCACAAGTAACACCTGCCTCACCTGCAGTGCACATGGTTTTGTCCATCTAAGAAATATTTTGTCAGAAAGAGAACTAGAATAAGGGCCTCAGTTCCTGCTGGAGCCTGCTGAAAAATAGCCCTGCTAAAAACCAATTACCCCAAACAAAAGAGATAATTAAAACCTCTATATAAACCTATGAAAGACTTGGACCTCTATTTGTACAAATTGTATTGCTGTGCTTCTGCTTTGTCAGAGATTTAATACCATCTGTGTTATATATGAAATCAAGTAATTGTATTTTCCCTGACAGAAGAGTCTAGTTTACATGCTAGTACTGGAGGCTGCTTCCGTCAGCTAGTCTAATTATGTTGTCACTGTCCAGGGTATTGTAGGCACAGATCAATGTGTTAAACAATGCATAAAATGTTTTCTTCCCCCTTACTAGACATTTGGATGACTTGGCTTTTTCTTGCTGAATTTGCATAAAGTATTGCATACACCCTACCTAGTCACTGCCCCTCTCTTTAAACAATCATGCCATCAGCATGACAACACAACCGCCTACACAAACCTCAGTTTCTATATTTCACAAAATTACATTTCTAACCAGGAACTCTGCTCTCCAACAGATGACCATTCAAGACAAGAATATTTTTTTAAATATCACCAGGAGGTGGGGTTATGCCCCATTTCAAAGTGATCTGACTAGATTTGAGGCTCAAATTGCTGTGTGTATATTTCCCATAGCGATAGCAATGCAGTGCTCTGTGCATCGCCATCACTGGGCTAGATATTTGGAGCATGCTTGAAATATCTAGTCATTGCCCGTGTTCTCTCGAGATCGCTCAGCACACATCGCTGGTGCAGCAGCTCTTTGCTGAGCAATCTGTGCTTAACTAGTCTGTACGGGGTATCAGACCCATACTTTTAAAGCAGGTACTCAAGTTTGACGGTCAACAAGTTTTCAGGGCCATTACTACTATGTATGCAAAAAGTATCCTATTTTGATAGAAATATCTGAGGAATCTGAGTTACAAGAAATCGTGGATGCAAGAAATATCAAGACTTTATGCAGTAGAAACAATTCGGGCCTGACAATTAGTAGAAGCCCTGGAACAATGTCCTTGTTATGTTATTCTTTAGGAACTCATCTAAATAAACCCCAATCCTGGGGGTGACCTGAGACTGTTAATATGTGTGTACAGGGCCGGTGCAAGGCACCGGAGCGCCCCAGGCGAGTCAGGGTGGGGGCGCCCCGGTGCCGGGGGGAGGTGGTACCTGTGTAAAAAAACTTGCGCCCCGGCGTCCCTGCAGTGCTGCTGGAGCGGTCAGGGGTGTCAGTGCCGCAGGGGTACCTGCAGCGCCGTCATGTTATAAAGCTGGCTGTGGCCGGCGGGGTCCCTGCAGTGAATAGAAAATAACTAGCGCTTCCCACGCCGCCGCGCGCATAGCGCTAGTTATTTTCTAATCACTACAGGGACCCTGCCGGCCGCAGCCAGCTTTATACACATGACGGCGCCGCAGGTACCCCTGCGGCACGGACACCCCTGACCGCTCCAGCAGCACTGCAGGGACGCCGGGGCACAAGTTTTTTACACAGTTCGCTGGGGGTGAGGGGCGAACTGCCGCCCTCCAGGTGCCGGCGCCCTAGGCAAATGCCTAGAGCTGCCTAGTGGTGGCGCCGGCCCTGCGTGTGTACACTTGCCGCAACCCCACATGGTGCCAGGGAGAGCCACTCAGCACAGCTGTGGGTTCTCTGCTCTACAGAAGGCCACAGACTTTCCTCTTTCCACATTGATTACCACACGCACACAAATTAGGGGGGTTATTCTGGGTCACTCGCAAAGGCAAATTCACTCTCAAATGGACAAATATTTGTGTTATTTTGATTCTGTGCAGGGTAAATACTGGCTGCTTTATTTTTACACTGCAATATAGAAATCAGTCTGAAGTTCCAACCCCACCCAGATCTAATTCTCCCTGCACATGTTACATCAGCCCCACCTGCAGTGCACATGGTTTTGTCCATTAGAGAGTGAATTTGCCTTTGCGAGTGAACCAGAATAACCTCCTATGTCTCTCCTGCCATTGTGAGGACTATAGGGTCACACTCATACTTCCCAACTTTGAATTTGACCTCTCCAGGAAAAGCCCGAAGACACAGCATGTCAGGGGGTCGGGGGCAAGGCTGACATCACGGGGCTTAAATGACGCAAAATGACTCTGGCCCTTATTCTGGTTGGTGCGGCCGGAGCCGCACACGGTGCTCCGGCCGCACAAACCAATCCCCGCCCACGAGACGGATCGCCACGGCCGTCCGTACACGGACGGCTGGCGATCCGCATAAAAATGGTGGGGCGTACGCCTCCACCATGGTGGGAGCTGCCCCCTGCATTCGATGGTCGTCGACCATCGAAGGCAGGGCCGCACGCCACAGCAGCTCCCGCAAGCTGAGACCACACGGACAATCGTCCGTGTGATAGCTTGTATGGGGGCTGAGAGCTGACATCCGGCGACGTCAGCTTTCCGCCCCCATCAGTGGCGTCATACCCTGATTAGCATGCATACGCCCCGCGTTTGCATGGGAACGCCCATGAAACGCGGGGCGTATACATAAGGAAATGAGGGTATGAAGCCCCTCACGCCCCTATACGCCCCCTTTGCGGCGGACGAAATACGTCTGCGGCGAATGGGGCTGCACATGCGCAGATTGACCTCTGCGCATGTGCAGACTAAAAACATCGGCGGTACGGCCGCACGCGGGCCGTACCGTCCGATTCAGAATAAGGGCCTCTATCGTGCAGGGCTGGACAGGGACCAGAAATCGGCCCTGGCATTTTGAGCACACAGACCCACCTGTAGCAGGCGGGACCCTTGCAATGTTGTGCAACGAAAAGGGGTGTGGCCTTGTGGAAAGGAGACGTGGCATCACAAAAAGGGGACATTACACATTATGACACACACCGTAATGCTCATTGCACATTATGACACACACCGTAATGCTCATTACACATTATGAAAAACACCATGATGCCCCTTACAGAATATGACATATTCCGTTATGCCCATTACACATTATGACACACACACACACCGTAGTGCCCTTTACAGAATATGACAAAATCTGTTATGCCCATTACACATTATGACACACACACACACACACACCGTAACGCCCATTACAGAATATGACACATTCTTTATGCCCATTACACATTATTATGGGCCATGGCAATTATTCCTGTTGGCTGAAGGCTCGGTGCAAATTTTCCTGATCTCAGCCACAGGCAGCAGAGAAGTCAGAGGTGCGCAGATTATTGGTAGGGGCAGGAATCAGGGCTAGCCAAAAATGAGAAGGACACTTACTCGCACTGTGGCACAGCATGCAGGCCAGAACGGATCCGACTACACGTGACTGGCTCTACCTCTGCTTAAATAGCACCCTGCCCCGGCGCCAGACAGCTTCTTCCGCCCGTGGGAAATTAATGATGTTGTATGAGTCACATGGACAGCTACGGCCCTCTCAGCTCCCCCCACCCGTGCTGGCTGCGCAGACTGGATGGCAGCACCAGCAGAAGTGGCTCAGTTGCAGCCGCATCATGACACTGTGGCGTCATGACGCCATATGCAAATGATGCGCCGCACAGCGGTGCTGAGCACAGTGATACCCAGGAAGTAGTGGGCTCGTCTCAGCTCACTGCTGCTGCTGAAAGTTATCAGAACTGGCTGCACAAAATCGGGCCACAAGGCCATCAGCCCTTCTGGCATTT
The DNA here is from genome assembly GCF_055691185.1 of Crinia signifera. NCBI lineage: Eukaryota > Metazoa > Chordata > Amphibia > Anura > Myobatrachidae > Crinia > Crinia signifera. The sequence continues at coordinate 98,761,140 of NC_139218.1, read as the reverse complement.
GCCAGAAATGCCAATCCGGCCCGTGAACTCGCAATTTGTAGTAATTAAACTAGCGGGCAAGGGGGGAGCGGGGGCTTTGACCACAAAGCAGGAGACTTGCCCACCTTCCGGGGGGGGGGGGGGGCTGGGAGCAGGAGGCAGACCCGATTTTCGGGAGGGTAGGCAAGCCTGGTCACACCGCTGCCCTTGTCACCCTCTTCCTGTCACCCACTGTGTTTCTGTATCCCCCTACCTCTCCCTGTCACCCACTGCCATGTTGCCAGAGGCGGAACTACCATTGGTACATTTGCACTAGGGCCCCTGAGGACTAAGGGGCCCACTGCTGCCACCCACTGCTGTGTGGCATACAATATTAAAAACTTTTGTTGAAGTGGAGGCTAAAACAGTTGCAGGTCATGCTGGGAAATGTAGTTGCACAATAGCTGAAGAGCTGCATTTTGAACACCCCTGCTTTAAATGATAAAGTTGAAAATAATAACTTAACAAATGTAGCAGTGAATGAACCAATATTTGGCCAAGAAATATATGTTTCTATATAGCATAAATGGCATAGGGGAAATGTGGTATGTTCTGTACAACATAGAGTGCAAGCAAACATTACAGTAAGAAAAAATAATAGTTCAATCACATGTGTATTATGCATGTTAATATTATGGGTGTGGTATGACAGGACTAGGGTGGCCAATCCTGCGATTGGGATCAGTGGGATCACCAGGATCGGTGGGATCACCAGGATTTCGGGATTGCGCAAATTAATTATTTTTTTTTTTTAACTGCCGGGCAGCGCTTATTATCAGACAGCTCAGACGCTGCCCCTCGGCTATGAAATCCAAGGTCATGCTGCGCAACCTAACAGCCATGTCTGCCCTCTGAGTCTACTGCCCGCCCACCTGCCTCATCAGCGCTCACGCTCTCCAGTCAGCCCGCCCACCCACCTGATTCCCATGTGTCAGGTCTCCAGCAAGGTCTTCAACCAGCAGCGTCTGCCCACCTGATTGTCATGTTAGTTCACAAGGCAACTCAGGTGGGGGAGCCAGTGGGAGGAATAATATACACTGCTTTGCTACCATTAAGTCAATCCTGGATTCATGGAATTGATCATTTTTCAATCCCGACTCCCGAGATTGAAAAAATGGCCTGGGATTGGCATCCCTAGATGGGACGACAGTCGGGATTCTGACAGTATAACAACATCGGAATCCCGACCACCGGTACTCCAACAGGGTGGCGAGTGCAAAGAAGCCCCTTGCGAGCTTTCCACAGGTTCACAGAGTCGGGGACCCCCATGAGGGAATATAGCCCCTGTCAGTCGGGATCCAACTGTCAATCATTTGAATAGTCGGGATTTTGATATCAGTATACTGACTGTCAGGAAACCAACTGTTGGGCCATAATCTGGCACCAAATATTATAGTTAATATTCCATGAATATTCTATACTAATAGTACACATATGTTTACCTAGGAACAGATTTCAATGCATAGTAAATATTTAATACATACTATACTGGGTCATTGCCCAGTTGTAATGATGAGAATGGGCCATTTGCTTACAAGGGAACATTTCAGAGAAACACTGAACTATATAATACACTACACTCTATACAATATCTATAACAAACTATATAGCTAACACATTTCCCTTGACCGCCTATGCTCCTGAACAAATGATACATACAGTACACACTGAACGACACCATTAATGTTATCACTCAGCAGCCACATCCAGGAGTATGCTGCCACTGACCATGTAGTTAGGATTTGGTTGTTAATGAACCAAGGTAGTGTGCATCGTTAACGATATAGTCGTGCTCAATAGACGATATGCCCGATAATAATAATATCATTAGCGATGCTGTTATCGTGAATATCATTAGAAAACCTCATATAGTGTGTGTGCACCTTTATACAAGTGATCAGCTGAGAATAGTCATCACTGAGCAAAAATCAAACTTTATGTGATCAGTAGAACTGATAAGAAGTTCATATGCATCAGAACAAATGGACATATTCCTCTAGATACTGTATATTGCTTACACAATACATTTGGTTGATAGTCATTTACACTATGACAGTGTAGTGGGACTGAGCCGGCCATGCAATTGACCTGCTAATCTGTGTTCTGCTCAGTTTGTGAGAAGCATGAAATATAGATACGTATGCTGAACAGTGTAATTACTTCAGCAAGCAGATTATTATTGCTATGAACCTGGCAGCCGATACCTCAATCAGTCATTGTATGCTAACATTTTGTGACATTACTGAGCCAACCTAGACTGGGAGTGCAAGGGTCAGAGATCTCACACTCAGATCAATGAAAGAACTCCAAAATAACAGAAGCACACTGTTTGCAGAGGGCACATCACTGAGAAGCATGCAGTCATTAAATATGGGAGAGAAGCACTTACTGGTAACGACAGGTGAGTGTGGATTAGCTAGGTCCCCTTTAGTTTGGCTGTGTGCGCATCCCTGCCACTGCCGCTGATGCTGCTGATGCTGCAGGCAGCAGAGGGGAACCGAGACCCCGTGATCAGCCCGAGCCGAAGACGTCATACTGATTTACTACCATTGTATCCAACTAAATCAGAGAACTTGCGCCATCTAGTGGTTATTTCTTATCACGCCACATATATACTAATCAGCCTACTGTACTTTCTTTTTTTGTGCGAGTACACTATTTTATTAATAATAGTATGAATTACATTTCCTGATGATACACACGATGTGCTTTTAACCTACATTTCTCTCTGTTGATTTAATTGATAAATATTGATGAATAAATATTATGGAGGATATTTTATCAAACTGCGTGAGACATAAGTGTGTGCCAATCTGTCATTTTACATGCTGCAAAGTTTGAAAACTGACAGATGCTGATTCGTTGGTACCATGGTTGCCTACCCTTCTGCATTCTGCAGGAGACTCCCTGAAATAGCAGCAATCTCCCTCTCTCCCTCATTAGTCTAGCAATCTCCCTCATGTCACCTAGCCCACACTGTTAAATTTTTAGGGAAAAAAGGAATGAGAGACAGATACATTTACACTGAACCATCAGCGCCATTTCCCAGCACTTTAGCAAGTATAGTATCTCTTACTAACTGCTTGGGGGCTCATCTACATTTGGATATAAGTCATTTTAAAAGATTCCTCTCAGATGTAGCAGTACACACCCACGCTTCTAGGTGCCACATTCACAATCTCTCAATATATGGAACTAGCCACGCCCCTTTGGTTAGGAGCATGACACGCCCCTTTAAGGGGGGCTTTGCTAAATTCTATTACCAACTATAATCTCCCTGAAAATTGTTTTCAAAAGTAGGCAAGTATGGTTGGTACTTCGGGAGCACTGCATCAATAACCAAAATGTGGTCAAACCTATGGTAATCTATGGAAAAATCTGTAAAGCAAAACTTTTCCAGAGCTTGGACTCAGGGTTTCTCAGGGTTTCCCTAAGCAAAACTTCAATTTCCTGCCCCACCCACAAAGCAATACTCACTGTACAGCCTTCCAGGGGAAAGAGTGCAGCTGGCATCTTGAACTGCTGCCACATGGATTCAGCCGCCACATGCGTTAAGTGTGCCATGAATGCCTCTGTTAAGCTGGCTATACACTAGGCAATTTGGATACAATTTGGACACTTTTTATGCAGTTGTGGCGGTCAAAAAAGATAAAAGGCTTCCAAATTGCAGGCATTTGACAGCACGTACAATGTGATGCAGAGGCAGAGGCACCAGCTGCAGAAGCGATCTGATGGATCGCATCTGGGCCAGGCAGGCTTGGCTGGGATTGCATGTGATATATCTTATGTGAAAGGACAGCATACTATACAATGCATGTGATCCTACCGCCTGGAAAGGTTGGGCAATCAGTGGCGGGATCAGTGCCAGATTAAGGTCTAAATGGGCCTGGAGCTGAACATTATTAAGGGCCTATTATGCGCAATAATAGGGGTTGTGGCCAGCACCTAATAATGTGGGGGCGTGACCAGTGTTCTGGTTGGGTGGTCTGCTCATGGGTGTGTCTCTATTTGTGTAAATACTTTCACCTAATTATATATGCCTGGAAAAGGCAGGGTGCTGGCATAGGAAAAAGGCAAAGGGTTTAGTATAGGGTGGAAAATGGCAAAGAGGTTACAATTTCCAACACTCACAGGATGCAGGGAGATATATTGCCGGGTGCCCTCCAAAGGTACACCCGGTGGATGCCGGTGTACTAAGATACTTGCGGGGTGAGTGGCACTCCAGTCATAAAAAAATACTGAAAGCCAAAACTTGGTAGACAACATTTCAGCACCTTTTTATGTGGTCGCCTAAGTTTACCATACCATGTACCCCTTATGGAAATCATGCAACACAATAGTAACCCCCTTATATTGTACTTGCCTCTTACACATTATGTCACATGGAATGAGCCAAAATTCACACTATGGCACATGGATTGAGTCATGTCAAACACCATAATGCCTATTAAAAATTATACTACATAAGTGCTGCTTACCTACATGCCCATTGCCAGGGGTTCCATGCTCATTGCCAGGGGTTCCATGCTCATTGCCATGTGGGATTACATGCTCATTGTCAAGAAGGAATACATGCTCTAGGAAACTGGGGGACAGCCGTCACCAGGCAGAAATTACAGCCATTGAAAGCCGGGCAGAGAACAGGGGGCTGTATTCAGAGCACTGCAGGTCCCGGCTATTTGAAATAATACCCTTTCACACCAGAAAATGCAGGGACTTACCAAGGAATATAGTCCTAGGATCATGCAGGGACATTCCCGGGCTGGCTTCTTTTACACCAGCCTAGTCTCTGCATTTTCTGGTGTGAGAAAACCACCCCCCTTTAACCAACGGCTATATCTTCGGAACCAACTGACCCATTTACATGAGACCAGTATCATACTGCAGAACTTTTGAGTGGGCTTCGAATGATTTTGGTCCTGTGAAATTGGACCATTTGGTTCCAGAGAAATCTGCCCTCAAACAACATAAACTACATTTCAGAAATGAACGAATCGGTTTACCCGCAATCTCTCTGGAACCAATTAACCCATATGGACCAGCTTGGTATCAGATTGAAGGCCCAGCAATTTTGGTTTGAATGAGATCAACATCAACATGTGATGCCAGTGGGGAAACTGGCATCCGTTGGAACCGTGTGGGGGTTGAAATTAGTGGACCCCATGTTATCCTATGGGGAAAACGTTCTAGCTTTGCCCCATGGTTACATAGTTACATAGTTACATAGTAGGTAAGGCTGAAAAAAGACTTGCGTCCATCTAGTTCAAACTGGGCTTGGCTCATTGGAAAGCCCCAGCCCTCAGCTACAAAATGGAGAGTGGGCCTGGAGCTACAGCTCCATCAGGCCCATTGTTAATCTGGCCCTGGGCGGGATACATTTCATGCACAATGTGATGGTAGTAGCATCCCAGTATTTATGTCTCACCACTTTATTTCTTTTAAAGATTTTATACATCTCTTCCTAAATGACCTCATTATGCTGAAGAACATTGTCAAACATATCAGATATCTCCTAATATAAATAGATAGATAGATAGATCGATAGATATAGAATAGAAGAGTTTTCTAATAAAAATCAGTATTTGGCGTGACCCCCTTTGCATTCACAACAGCATCAATTCATCCAGGTACACTTGCACAAAGTCAGGGATCTTGTAGGAATTTAGGACCTGATTCAGAGGTGATTGCTCATTAGAGAATTCAAAGAATTGCGCAATTATCGAATGACTGCTTGCGTTCCGTACACATTGCGCATGCGTGAGCCCTATTAGCAACCGAAACTGCGTATGGATTGTAAATTCAAAGCAGGAGATTGAAGGACAGGAAGTTGGTGTTTGGAGTTAGTAACCCGGGAGTGTCAGAAAAAACGCAGGTGTGTCCGAGGGCTTTAAGGGAGGGTCTGTGACATTCATGTTGGCCTCGAACAGCCTATCTCAGTCAGAGATTGTTGGAAGGGTAAGAGCTACTTAGATTTGCACAGACAGCAGAGACCTTTAGATGGTTCGGGAATTGTGTATGGCAATTCACTTGCAAATTTACACAGAGTGGGTTTTATTTCTGTCTGGGCAGCGGCTATCTACTCATAGTCATCTGCAACTTTGCAGATTAACAATCAGGTCTGAATCAGACCCATAGTGTATTATTAACCAATTATACCAAATAGGTGATGATCATCATTTTCATATGTAGGTTGAAACACAGTCAGCAACTGAAACAAATGTGTACTGTAGGATGCTTAAAACTGGGTCAGGAAGACACATGTCATGTCACAGTTCATACACCATGGCAAAACTGAGCACAGCAACAAGACACAAAGGGCCCGATTCAGACCTTCTTACTAGGCTGCATGTATTCGGAGCCTAGCAAGCAGGTTAAAGCCACCACACCAAACGCACGCAACACCGAATGCCCGAATCCGCTTGCTGCGCTGAAAGTGGATGTGTACACACAAGCGCCCACACAAAAGGTGAAAAAAAGGAAAAGGGTAAAATAGAATCAAAGCGCTGGGAGTAAATGGGGTAGAATGGATAAAAAATAAAAAAAATAAAAAAAAATAAAAATAAAAAATTAAAAAAATGAAAATAAATAAAATAAGAAAAAATAAAAATAAAAATAAAAATAAACAAAAAAAACAAAAAAACAGACAGAAAAAACACTTAGCAACAAGTAAAGAAGGTTTAAAGTGAAAGGAGAGAAATCAGGTGAGTATGCAATACCAATAGAATAAACAGCGGCTTTTTATGTTTAAGCTCTTTTCAGAGAATGTGGCAAAGTCTTTTAGCGAGCGTTTGTGAGGTCTTTCAGTACAGGGAATAACTGACTAGCCCTAGCTACGATACCGTGACGGGATGCGGCTTTCTCTCCACGTTCGGAGTCCCGTGCGGCGGCTTCCGGCTTCAGTGCTTGTACTTCCGGCAGACGTATCTCTCGCTCCTGGCTTTGCTGGTCCAACGCGTTTCGTGCTTGCGCACTTAGTCATGGATACCTGTGCTGGTTCTCCACCCTCTATTTATGGGGAGGTTTCTTTCTCTTTTTTATTTTTTCAAAAAACTTTATTTTGTAAAAAACGGAAAAAAACGGAACTTGCAGCAGGAAGTTGTATAAAAATTGGAGGCAAACGCATGTTGCTCTCCAAGTAAAATATGGGTATTGCAATGAAAGAAGGTAGATAAGAGTGTAGAGGCAAAGATTGAACATTATATATAAAGAAGAAAAAATAGACGAATAGGAATAAATATATGGATAAAATTAAGTAAAAATAAAATAAAAATAAATAAAAATAAAAATAAAAGATAAAAATAAACAAAAATGACTAAAAACAAAAATATATATGTCAAGAATTTCTGAGGAATTTTCTAGTTATAAAAAACTCTTAATGTCAAAGTCTATATTTAAACCTTGAGGGTGTAAGGTTTTCAAATGGTAGATCCATCGTGTTTCATTCTGTAATAGGGATGCAATATGGTCTCCACCTCTCCAGTGTTTGTTAATTTTTGGGATTCCTATAAATTTTATCAATGATGCATCTTTATTGTGGTGTTCCTGAAAGTGATTTGAGACACTGTGTGTTTGTAATCCTTTTTTGATGTTGTACAGATGTTCTCTTATCCTTATCTTCAGTTTCCTCTTTGTTTGGCCGATATATTGGAGCCCACATGGACATTCCAATAGGTATATAAGGCCTTCGGTCTCACAGGATATTGAGTCTTTTATTTGATGGGTTTTGTTTGTTTGATTGGATTTGAATTCTTTTTTTGATTTCGTGTGTCTTTGTCTTGTGGTTTTGCAGGCCAAACAGTTAAGGCAATGTGTGAAGCCTTCATTTTGTTGAATTTTCATTTTTTCTGGTGAAATGAAACTCTTCGTTAGTTCTTGCTTCAAATTTCTAGCTTTTTTGAAAATAATTTTAGGCTCGTTTGGTAGGATGTCTTTTAGGTTTTCATCTGATTTTAATATGTACCAGTGTTTCTTCAATATCTTATTTATTTCTTGATGTTGGCTGTTATATTGTGTGATGAAATTTAATTCATAGTCTTTGTTTTCAATTGGTTTCTGTTTGTATTTTATGAGATCTTTTCTGTCCATGTTTTCGATCTTTTTTTGTTCTTCTTGCAGCTGTTTGTTTTTGTAGCCTTTTTGGGAAAATTTAATCCTCATTTTTTGACTTTCTTCTCTGAACGTTTCTTTCTTAGTGCAGTTTCTTCTTACCCTTCTTATCTGTCCCGTTGGAATATTTTTGAGCCATTGCGGATGATGGTTACTTTTTGTGGATAAGGCGTTATTCCCACTCACTTCTTTAGTATGTTTTTTTGTTTGGATACAATTGTCTTCAATGTAGATCTCTAGGTCAAGATAGACCACTTTGGATTTGCTGGTGATTGAGGTGAATTCTAGACCATGTTGGTTCTCGTTCATATATAGTAAGAATTCTTCTAGCTCTGTTTCAGGACCCTCCCAGATGAAGAATAGGTCATCAATGTATCTTTTCCAGCTTGTCAGATATTTGGTATATTTGTTGTTCTTCCAAATTTTTTCTTCTTCCCAGTGGGCTACAAATAAATTCGCATAGCAGGGTGCGAATGATGTTCCCATTGCGGTCCCTTTAATCTGCTTAAAAAATTCGCCATGTGACCAAAAAAAAAATTGTGTGTCAAAATAAAGTCAATATTTTTCATCAGAAAGTCAATCTGTTCGGTTTTCAAATCACTCAATGTGGTGAGGAAATGTCTTGTTGCTTTTTTTCCAAGTTCATGGTCTATGCAGGTGTATACCATGAACTTGGAAAAAAAGCAACAAGACATTTCCTCACCACATTGAGTGATTTGAAAACCGAACAGATTGACTTTCTGATGAAAAATATTGACTTTATTTTGACACACAATTTTTTTTGGTCACATGGCGAATTTTTTAAGCAGATTAAAGGGACCGCAATGGGAACATCATTCGCACCCTGCTATGCGAATTTATTTGTAGCCCACTGGGAAGAAGAAAAAATTTGGAAGAACAACAAATATACCAAATATCTGACAAGCTGGAAAAGATACATTGATGACCTAATCTTCATCTGGGAGGGTCCTGAAACAGAGCTAGAAGAATTCTTACTATATATGAACGAGAACCAACATGGTCTAGAATTCACCTCAATCACCAGCAAATCCAAAGTGGTCTATCTTGACCTAGAGATCTACATTGAAGACAATTGTATCCAAACAAAAAACCATACTAAAGAAGTGAGTGGGAATAACGCCTTATCCACAAAAAGTAACCATCATCCGCAATGGCTCAAAAATATTCCAACGGGACAGATAAGAAGGGTAAGAAGAAACTGCACTAAGAAAGAAACGTTCAGAGAAGAAAGTCAAAAAATGAGGATTAAATTTTCCCAAAAAGGCTACAAAAACAAACAGCTGCAAGAAGAACAAAAAAAGATCGAAAACATGGACAGAAAAGATCTCATAAAATACAAACAGAAACCAATTGAAAACAAAGACTATGAATTAAATTTCATCACACAATATAACAGCCAACATCAAGAAATAAATAAGATATTGAAGAAACACTGGTACATATTAAAATCAGATGAAAACCTAAAAGACATCCTACCAAACGAGCCTAAAATTATTTTCAAAAAAGCTAGAAATTTGAAGCAAGAACTAACGAAGAGTTTCATTTCACCAGAAAAAATGAAAATTCAACAAAATGAAGGCTTCACACATTGCCTTAACTGTTTGGCCTGCAAAACCACAAGACAAAGACACACAAAATCAAAAAAAGAATTCAAATCCAATCAAACAAACAAAACCCATCAAATAAAAGACTCAATATCCTGTGAGACCGAAGGCCTTATATACCTATTGGAATGTCCATGTGGGCTCCAATATATCGGCCAAACAAAGAGGAAACTGAAGATAAGGATAAGAGAACATCTGTACAACATCAAAAAAGGATTACAAACACACAGTGTCTCAAATCACTTTCGGGAACACCACAATAAAGATGCATCATTGATAAAATTTATAGGAATCCCAAAAATTAACAAACACTGGAGAGGTGGAGACCATATTGCATCCCTATTACAGAATGAAACACGATGGATCTACCATTTGAAAACCTTACACCCTCAAGGTTTAAATATAGACTTTGACATTAAGAGTTTTTTATAACTAGAAAATTCCTCAGAAATTCTTGACATATATATTTTTGTTTTTAGTCATTTTTGTTTATTTTTATCTTTTATTTTTATTTTTATTTATTTTTATTTTATTTTTACTTAATTTTATCCATATATTTATTCCTATTCGTCTATTTTTTCTTCTTTATATATAATGTTCAATCTTTGCCTCTACACTCTTATCTACCTTCTTTCATTGCAATACCCATATTTTACTTGGAGAGCAACATGCGTTTGCCTCCAATTTTTATACAACTTCCTGCTGCAAGTTCCGTTTTTTTCCGTTTTTTACAAAATAAAGTTTTTTGAAAAAAGAAAAAAAAGAAAGAAACCTCCCCATAAATAGAGGGTGGAGAACCAGCACAGGTATCCATGACTAAGTGCGCAAGCACGAAACGCGTTGGACCAGCAAAGCCAGGAGCGAGAGATACGTCTGCCGGAAGTACAAGCACTGAAGCCGGAAGCCGCCGCACGGGACTCCGAACGTGGAGAGAAAGCCGCATCCCGTCACGGTATCGTAGCTAGGGCTAGTCAGTTATTCCCTGTACTGAAAGACCTCACAAACGCTCGCTAAAAGACTTTGCCACATTCTCTGAAAAGAGCTTAAACATAAAAAGCCGCTGTTTATTCTATTGGTATTGCATACTCACCTGATTTCTCTCCTTTCACTTTAAACCTTCTTTACTTGTTGCTAAGTGTTTTTTCTGTCTGTTTTTTTTGTTTTTTTTGTTTATTTTTATTTTTAGTTTTATTTTTTCTTATTTTATTTATTTTCATTTTTTTAATTTTTTATTTTTATTTTTTTTATTTTTTATCCATTCTACCCCATTTACTCCCAGCGCTTTGATTCTATTTTACCCTATTACCATTGTTATCCTATCAGAGCTGCTCCCCCCTCCCCCTCAAAAAAGTATTGGCGCAAAAAATAGCAATTTTTCTTTTTAACGAAAAAAAAGGAAAAGCTCATATTGATCTTTTGACTGTCGACCTTGCCATTATCAAATTAATGCTTGTGTAGACCTTCCAACCATGTCGACCTTAGGCATGTCAACCTATTTCATGTGTCAAACTAAGCCATTGTTATGATCCGCCTCCAACGGATCGGTGTTATGTACTATTCACATTTTCTGTGTGTAGTTCATGTTCTCCCTGGGTTTATCTCAGCCTGGGTGTGTGTGTACTCGCTAGTGGCATCCAGTGGTCAGCCTGGGCCATTGCAGGTTACTTTCAGTACTGTGTGTTCTGGACTCAGGTGTCTTGATTAGGCTCCTAGCCTGCAGTGCACACCTTCAGGCTATGTGTAATCAGCACCACATTGTGCTCTCTATATAAACCCTCTGGTTGTTCAGTCCCATGCCGGTTATAGCTTGTACCTCAGGGTCTCAGGTGTTCCTGGTTTCCAGTCTTCCGTTATTCCTGGTTCCTGTTCCCAGTCATCCTGCATCCTGTCGTTGATTCCCAGCTGTGTCCTCCATCCAGTCTCCTGTCCTCCCGGTGTCCGTGTGTCGTCCTTTATCCGTCTCCCGGTCCCTGCAGCTCCTGTTGGTCTTTGTGGGATTCCTTCTCCAGCGTGGTGCTTCCTTCGGCTGGTTCCCTGCCTTGTCCGCAGCATCTCAGTTCCAGCTAAATTGATATCCCTCGGTTTCAGATAAGTTGGGAGATTCCCCCTCTTTGTCTCCTTACTAATCATTTGCTTATTGTGTCAGCGTATAGTGTATTGTTACACCTGTCAGCAGTACTTATTGTGTCAGCATATAGTGTATTGTTACACCCGTCAGCAGTTCTTAGTGTGTCAGCATATTGTGTATTGTTACACCCGTCAGCAGTTCTTAGTGTGTCAGCATACTGTGTATGGTTACACCTGTTAAGCATTAGCACAGCGGGTTCCTGTTTAGAGTGCTATCCACTGGCACCCCTCTCCGCAGGGCAGGGTGGTCCTCGCCTCTTTGTTTATAGATAGGTTTCCCCTTGTTCATCACTGGCCTTGGCGTGTGTGTTGTCCTTAACATAAGACCAGGTGGCATCGAGGTGGGAGCCTGACTAACGGGCTCCCACGAACGCGGCTATTATTGGTGAAGCCTAGCACCCCGCACACACACGTCAACTCCATCTGAGTACAACGGAGTCAGGTTGGCGAGGCTGCCCTGGTCCTGTCACTATCTCCTTCCAGCCAGTGTCACGTGGTGTCTTGCCAGACAGCGTGGCACAGGAGATCCTAACATTATAACCGGCCATACAGCACTCTGGAGCTGAGTTCTGCCCTCTCAGTCCAGAGATTTCCACCCGTGTCAGTTTTTTGCCCGTGTCAGTTTATTCTTGTATCAGTTTTTTCTTGCTGGTGTATAAACTTGCATGGCCATATCATGCAGGCCATGCAAGAGTCATTAGCGGCTCTAAATTTGGCATTCAATGCCGTAAAACCTGGGCAGTGGGAGATTTTGCAGCAGTCTCTTCTGCAGCTGCAAAGACTCATCACTGATATTTTTCTGATCCTCCCAGAGGTCACTGGGGTTCGTTCAGCCCCTAATGAGGCCCTGCCTAGGGAAGTATTAGGCAGCAAGTCCTCAGACCCAGAGGGTCAGGTAAAGCATAGAAGTTATCTACGACCGAAGCTTCCGTTAGAGGAGCGTCAGCGGCGTAGAAACCTTAATCTATGCTTATACTGTGGAGATTCTGGCCACTTCTTGCAGACGTGTGGCTTGCGTAATTCCGGTGGTGCCGACAGGGTATCTCCTCTGGCCAGGTCTGAGCAGGTTGTCAGATCTAAGCCTGTCTCCACTGTGGCAGAGGAGCTCTCTGCCGAGTCTCCCAGTAAAAGCACTCTGCCTTTTTCTACTGGTTCCAGTGCTGATGTTTTAATGACCAGGGAGTCAGAGTTGCAAACCCTTGAAGGGAAAACCCAGGTGGTTGACTCAGATACCGGGGGCCCGCTGAGCCAGTCTGATGCCGGGGGCCCGCCGAGCCGGTCAGAGGCCGGGGGCCCGCCGAGCCGGCCGGGGGCCCGCCGAGCCGGTCAGAGGCCGGGGGCCCGCCGAGCCGGTCAGATGCCGGGGGCCCGCCGAGCCGGTCAGAGGCCGGGGGCCCGCCGAGCCGGTCAGAGGCCGGGGGCCCGCCGAGCCGGTCAGATGCCGGGGGCCCGCAGAGCCGGTCAGATGCCGGGGGCCCGCCGAGCCGGTCAGATGCCGGGGGCCCGCCGAGCCGGTCAGATGCCGGGGGCCCGCCGAGGCGGTCAGATGCCGGGGGCCCGGAGGCCGCAGCCCCGAGTGGGGGCCCGGAGGCCGCAGCCCCGAGTGGGGGCCCGGAGGCCGCAGCCCCGAGTGGGGGCCCGGAGGCCGCAGCCCCGAGTGGGGGCCCGGAGGCCGCAGCCCCGAGTGGGGGCCCGGAGGCCGCAGCCCCAGAAGGGGTTCAAGTTGGTGTCGCCCCAGAAGGGGTTCAAGTTGGTGTCACCCCAGAAGGGGTTCAAGTTGGTGTCACCCCAGAAGGGGTTCAAGCCTGTGTCGCCCCAGAGGGGGTTCAAGCCTGTGTCGCCCCAGAGGGGGTTCAAGCCTGTGTCGTCCCAGAGGGGGTTCAAGCCTGTGTCTCCCCAGAGGGGGTTCAAGCCTGTGTCGCCCCAGAAGGGGTTCAAGTTGGTGTCACCCCAGAAGGGGTTCAAGCCTGTGTCGCCCCAGAGGGGGTTCAAGCCTGTGTCGCCCCAGAGGGGGTTCAAGCCTGTGTCGCCCCAGAGGGGGTTCAAGCCTGTGTCGCCCCAGAGGGGGTTCAAGCCTGTGTCGCCCCAGAGGGGGTTCAAGCCTGTGTCGCCCCAGAGGGGGTTCAAGCCTGTGTCGCCCCAGAGGGGGTTCAAGCCTGTGTCGTCCCAGAGGGGGTTCAAGCATGTGTCGTCCCAGAGGGGGTTCAAGCATGTGTCGTCCCAGAGGGGGTTCAAGCCTGTGTCGTCCCAGAGGGGGTTCAAGCATGTGTCGTCCCAGAGGGGGTTCAAGCCTGTGTCTCCCCAGAGGGGGTTCAAGCCGGTGTCGCCCCAGATGGGGACGCTGTCCATCTAGTCCCTAAGAGGGATTCTGATTGTCCTGTCTCTGAACAGAGTTCCAGCCATGTCGGTAACATGGAGGAACCATCTGTTGGTTTTTTTGTTGTTGCCCAGCCAGAGTTTCACTATAGTGCTGCCCACTTAGAAGTGCGTCACAGTGATGATCAGCCAGAGACTCATCATAGTGCTGCCCAACCAGAAAGACCATCAGACTTGGAAGAGGTCATGACCTCTAAGGGGGTCCCTAAAGTCTCAGCCTCAAGGGCCATAATTCCAGCTATACAGTCTAGTCAGTTAGCTGATAATGAAGTTACTGTTGATGCTTTGAACGATATCTCTACATCTATAGTTTTTGATGGGGACCTAACCCAATTTGTTGCGCTCACTAAATATTTTATCACTATTTTGGAGTCCAGACCATTTTTAGGTATCACTTCAGATAATGTGGTGCTCTATTTAATTTATTGCTTCAGAGGTGAACCTTTCAAATGGGCGTCCAAATTTATTGAATCTGAGGATCCCATTCTTAAGAATCTCCCAGCATTCAGTGATGCTGTATTGAAAAAATTTGGTCCCAATAAAAGTGGTTCACCTGCCTCTGGACTGACCATCTTCTCTGCAGAGACTCCATCATGCATAGGAAAGTCAGTACAAAAGTCCCAGCCCATAGCTATGGTCGCTGGGTGTGCTTGTTTTAACAGGAATGCCCCTGGAATCTTAGCTTTTACAGCAGTGGAATCCAGGCTTGATTCTGTCTTGAATTCCGATTCAGAGATCGATGGTTGTCCAGTGTCTTGTCCAGTGTCTACTCAATCTGTCAAGAGTCCTGCCTATGTTCAGTCATGCGATACTACTTCTTCTCCAGTGCCAAATGTTACCAAGATTGAAACCATAATCCTTCCCTTAGATGCGGACTCCAACTCAGACTACAACTCTGAAATCGATGAAATGCCTTTAGTTGAGGGTACCGTTAGTTCAGACAATATTTTTGGTATTACTGTGTTTACTCCCAGGCAACCTGGGAAGAAGAAGAAGAAGAAGTCTTGTAGGAGACATTGAGTCTGTTTTTGTTCTTGGTTCCCCTTGATCAAGCTGGGGTGTCCGGAGTCCACCTTTTTTAGGGGGGTATTCTGTTATGATCCGCCTCCAACGGATCGGTGTTATGTACTATTCACATTTTCTGTGTGTAGTTCATGTTCTCCCTGGGTTTATCTCAGCCTGGGTGTGTGTGTACTCGCTAGTGGCATCCAGTGGTCAGCCTGGGCCATTGCAGGTTACTTTCAGTACTGTGTGTTCTGGACTCAGGTGTCTTGCTTAGGCTCCTAGCCTGCAGTGCACACCTTCAGGCTATGTGTAATCAGCACCACATTGTGCTCTCTATATAAACCCTCTGGTTGTTCAGTCCCATGCCGGTTATAGCTTGTACCTCAGGGTCTCAGGTGTTCCTGGTTCCCAGTCTTCCGTTATTCCTGGTTCCTGTTCCCAGTCATCCTGCATCCTGTCGTTGATTCCCAGCTGTGTCCTCCATCCAGTCTCCTGTCCTCCCGGTGTCCGTGTGTCGTCCTTTATCCGTCTCCCGGTCCCTGCAGCTCCTGTTGGTCTTTGTGGGATTCCTTCTCCAGCGTGGTGCTTCCTTCGGCTGGTTCCCTGCCTTGTCCGCAGCATCTCAGTTCCAGCTAAATTGATATCCCTCGGTTTCAGATAAGTTGGGAGATTCCCCCTCTTTGTCTCCTTACTAATCATTTGCTTATTGTGTCAGCGTATAGTGTATTGTTACACCTGTCAGCAGTACTTATTGTGTCAGCATATAGTGTATTGTTACACCCGTCAGCAGTTCTTAGTGTGTCAGCATATTGTGTATTGTTACACCCGTCAGCAGTTCTTAGTGTGTCAGCATACTGTGTATGGTTACACCTGTTAAGCATTAGCACAGCGGGTTCCTGTTTAGAGTGCTATCCACTGGCACCCCTCTCCGCAGGGCAGGGTGGTCCTCGCCTCTTTGTTTATAGATAGGTTTCCCCTTGTTCATCACTGGCCTTGGCGTGTGTGTTGTCCTTAACATAAGACCAGGTGGCATCGAGGTGGGAGCCTGACTAACGGGCTCCCACGAACGCGGCTATTATTGGTGAAGCCTAGCACCCCGCACACACACGTCAACTCCATCTGAGTACAACGGAGTCAGGTTGGCGAGGCTGCCCTGGTCCTGTCACTATCTCCTTCCAGCCAGTGTCACGTGGTGTCTCGCCAGACAGCGTGGCACAGGAGATCCTAACAGCCATGTCAACCTTTAGTGGTTGACCCAATGCGGTGTCATCCTAATGACCATATACCGGAGCCAGGCAGCCAGCAGGTCTGTCATCTCACCTTAGTTAGGAGGATCAGATACTCTGCCTGCCCCCACTGGGCCGCCTTCACAGAGCTGCTGCTGCAATTACCTATGATGTGCCACTGTGCTGAAGAGCTTATACACAACAGGTATGCCACAGTTTGTATGCAAGGCATGGTACAGATGGTGAAATGGTTAGCATTACTTCCTCACAGGACTGAGGTCATGAGTTCGATTCCCACCATGGCCTTAACTGGGCGGAGTTTGTATATTCTCCCTGTACTTGCGTGGGTTTCCTCCGGGTACTCCGGTTTCCTCCCACATTCCAAAAATATAGGTTATTTGGCTCCTAACAAAAATTAACCCTAGAATGAATGAGTGTGCGTGTAGGGAATATATACTGTAAGCTCCACTAGGGCAGGGACTGATGTGAATGTTCAAATATTCTCTGTAAAGCCCTGCGAAATATGTGTGCGCTATATAAGAAACTGTTCATAAATAATAAAATAAGTAATGGTAGTCATGAAGGGGCACTGTTGTGCCGTCTCACACCGGGACATCACATAAAAGGAGTGTTGTGCAATGTGAAGGAGTCATTGTGCAAATGCAGAGCAGGGAGTTCTATGGAAGCATTCTATCGTGCCGCCATCATACTGCAAGTAAAATATCTATGCTGACACCAGTGGCGGCATTGGATCCATTGGCAGTGCCAGATTAAGGTCTAAATGGGCCTGAAGCTGAAAATTATCAAGGGCCTATTATGCGAAATAATAGGGGATGTGGCCAGCACCTAATAATGTGGGGGGCGTGACCAGTGTTCTGGTTGGGTGGTCTGCTCATGGGTGTGTCTCTATTTGTGTAAATGCTTTCAACTAATTATAAATATATATATTTATATTACTAGTTCCGACACGCACAGGATATATATTGCCGGGTGCCCTCCTAAGGTGCACACGCAGGATGCCGATGTCCTAAGGTACTTGCGGGGTGAGGCGGCACTCCAGTCATAAAAAAAAATGAAAGCCAAAACTTGGAAGACAACATCTCACACCATATACCCCTTATACAAATCATGCAACACAATAGCAACCTCCTTATACTGTACTTGCCTCTTACACATTATGCCACATGGAATGAGCCAAAATTCACACCAACTGATCCAAAATTCACACTATGGCACACAGATTGAGTTAAAATTCACGTTATGCCACACATTTTGCCACCTAAATTGAGCCAAAATACACACTATACCAAACGGATTGAGCCAAAATTCACAATATGCTTCACAAACAGGAACATTAAACATTTACACCATAATGCACAAAAAATGTTAAGCCACACACCATAATTTCCATTATGTATTATGCCAAACACCATATTGCCAATTAAAAATTATGCTACATAAGTGCTGCTTACCTACATGCTCGTTGACAGGGTTTCCATGCTCATTGCCAAGGGTTCCATGCTCATTGCCATGTGGGAATACAGCTGCCCGGCTGTATTTAGAGCACTGCAGGTCCTGGCTATTTGAAATAATACCCCTTTCACACCAGAAAATGCAGGGACTTCCCTGGGAATATGGTCCCAGAATCATGCAGGAACATGGGCTGGCCCCTTTTACACCAGCCTAGTCCCTGCATTTTCTGATGTGAAGGGGAGAGAAAACCACCCCCCTCGCACCCCACCTTAACCGGCTATATAATTTAACCGGCTATAGCTTCGGAACCAACTAACCCATTTACATGAGACCAGTATCATTTTGAAGAACTTTTAAGTGGGCTTTGAATGATTTCGGTTCCATGAAACTGGACCATTTGGTTCCAGAGTAATCTGCCCTCAAACAACATGAACAGCCTTGCAATTACATTTCAGAAATAAAAAAATGGTTTACCCGCAATATCTCTGGAACCAATTAACTCATATGAACCAGCCTGGTATAAGATTAAAGGCCCAGCGATTTGGGTTAGAATGAGATCAACCTCAAGCTTCTGTGATGCCAGGGGGGAACTGGCAGCCATCCAAACTGGGTGGGTCCCATGTTAATTTATGGGGAAAACGTTCTAGCTTTGCCCGGCGGTATCTCCGGTTCCCAGGGGCTAGCGACGCGGGGCTGGGCTTGTTGGCCCTCATCTAGAAAATGGGCCTATTTGGAGAGTGGGCCTGGAGCTACAGCTCCATCAGGCCCATTGTTAATCTGGCTTTGTTGTTAATTGTGTTTCTAACCCCCTCCCTATGAGTGCCTCCTATCTCCCAATGTGTGCCTATGGTCTCCGCTCCCCATGTGTGACCTTCCTCAAGCTTACCCCCACTTCCCATGTGTACCTCTGGCCTCTTTCTTTCCCCTCTCCATATACTACTCCTACCCACTTTTACCATGTGTTCCTCTGACCTCCCTATCTCTATCTGTAATTTTGCCCTGACCACCATCTCTATTGTGCCTTGGCCCCTTCCCCAAGGCTGGTGGCTGCTGATCAGAAGAAGTATTGGGACTAATCTATGACAAGAGAGGCGACCAGTGATGAATTTAGTAAGCAAGTAAAAGAAAAATGTTAGTGTGAGTACATAAATGTATAAGAGCACATTAGCAGACTGTCCTGTAACAATAGTTGCTGTTCCGCTGTGTTATAAGAAGATAGATTTTATTCTACCATACATTTTACATATGTACCTCACCTGCTATAAATGTTGTTCTGAGTTACCTATAGTCAGAGCTTGGTTCTTATCACATAGAATGCAGCAGATAAGAACCATTTGGCCCATCTAGTCTGCCCATGTATAAACACACACAGTAGAGCTAATTTTTGGGGGGAAGACAAATAAGCCATCAGTATATTTTTGGAATGTGGGATGGAATCGGTGTAACCAGAGGAAACCTATGCAAGAAAGGGGAGAATATACAAACTCCACACCATTAGATTGTAGTGGGAATTGATCCCATGACCTCAGTGTTGTGAGGTAGCAAATGATTAGGTATTAGGCCAAGCCTGGCCAACCTGTGGCTCTCCAGATGTTTTCAAACTACAAATCCCATCATGCCTTGCCACAGTTTTGCTATAAGGGAGTGCTAAAATTGTGGCAAGGCATTCTGGGATTTGTAGTTTCACAACATCTGGAGAGCCACAGGATGGCCTGTCCTGTATTAGGCAATAATGCTCAGTATTATGTCCTTGCAGTGACTTTCCATTTCATACATCTCTGACATTGTAACACAATACAGCAGCCCCTGGAGTGTAACACGTGGCCTGAGTAAGGGTTACTAATAACTAGAGCAGGGGCATGATGGAGGGGACTTACGGCGTTCTAAATGGGGGATGGTACTAATTACCGGGACTCGGGCATGATGGAGGGACCAGACTAGGTCTGCCACCCCCTCTCCCTTCCAGGAGCATTGTGCCCTTGGTGGAAAAAAAATACCAAATCTGCTGTACAGGAGACTCTGTGAAATATGCATATATGTAGCATGTTTGGAGATGGATAATGCCACATGTTGGACCTTCTTAAACAGAAAGGTCTACCATTAAGGCAAATACGAATCATTATTTTGCCCATGTAACATCTAGACTTAAGTTCTACAAAATGAAAACACAGTCCATTTTAGGAGAGAAAAAGAATTTGAATTATATTAAAATATTAAAAACATATTAAAACGACAATCATTTAATTTAAAACAATCAATTGTGATGGACAGGCCCAGGGGTTTCAGGGTGCAGCAGCTGGAGAATGGCACCTCAGGTCACCCCAAGCTCCCTTATTCCAGAGTTTACTTGGAAACTTTATACGTCCTCCTAATTTTGCGGAGGATGTTTTTTTTTTCCTCCTGTATGGCTTCGGGGGACAAAGCATTTTCTTGGACAATCCCCGGAAGCTGCCTAGCTGGAGACTTAGGCAGAGCATCAGCTGGGGAGGAGGCTGGTAGCTGGGGACTATTGCAGCACATCCTGGTGTTCCAATCTCGCTTACTGAAAATGTACTTTCTGCCAAAGTTCTTGGAGACTTCATCCTCATCTAAGAGAAGAAGCAGCAAATAAGTCACTGTGTATTTATCACATGCAAACACTAGTCCATCATACAGTACATATTCACATAACATTTACATATACACTTTTCATGAAATGGACATTTGCGGGTAGTAACTGGGTGCATTAAAGTGTTCTTGTGGGAGTGACATAGGAGTGCTTCCACATGTGCTTGCATAATTTTTATGCAAAATTAAATAGCTCAATGAGCAGGGTATTTAACTGGAATGCAACAGGTTATGGGTTTGAATAATGGGTATGGAAATATATTGAAATGGGTTGGGATCGTTTGGTCGAATGCATTATGGTCGAATGTCATTACATCGAATCCATTAGGTCGAATTGCTAAAAGGTCGACATGATTCTAGGTCGACATGGGAAAAGGTCGAAATGATTCTAGGTCGAAAGGTCATTAGTTCGACAGGTCATTAGGTCGACAAGGTCATTAGGTCGACATTGTCTAGGTCGACATTCACAAAGTCGACATGGGGTTTTTCACTGTTTTTTGAGCCGACATCTGCCCCACCTGTAGTGCACATGGTTTTGCCCATTTTAAGAACAAATTTGTACTGGGCTCAGATCAGAATAAGGCCCATAGTATCTTCCACAGCACCAATGGCTAGCTGCAGGACTCATGTGGCCTGCTAAGCTGTCCACCGCAGCTTGAACCTAGAGTCCAGGACAGTGGAGGAACTTTTGGTTGATGAGCTGGCCAGTCTTTTGACGTGTTTTTTTTTTATATCCTGCTGCCACTTCCAGCTCCGCCTCCCGCCCCCTGCCGCTCAACGTTGCACGGAACCTGCAGCTCAATGTTGCCTGGCACCTGCAGTTGCCCGCCCCACCACTCCCCAGCTCTCCTGCTCCCCGCCACTGCTGCAGCTCCCAGGAGTTTTATATGTGATAAATTGCCAACTTGTAAGTGAGGCTGCTGGGAGCTGCCCGGGGAGCTCAGGGGGAATTTGGTTTGAGTTGTCTTTAGGACAAGTCGGACTAGTGTATGGGGGCCTTTAGGGGGGCTGTCACTATTGTCAGTAACTGAAAAAATGCAGCAGATATCGGAGATATCACTTTCATATGAGTGAAACTAAATATTTGTGGCTAGCCCCCCAAATATGGCTGCTTTTGAGGAATATGTCGCTAATATATAATGATAAATGGACCTCTGGTGTGGTTACCGCTTAGTTTTTCTCCATGTATGCAGTATCAAATATATGATTTTAATAATAAAAGGAAAAAAGGCTTACATGCTTTAATAGCGTGGTCCGCTTTTACAGGCCCAACTGATGTTTTTCTTTCATCCAACAGTTTCTTCTTTATAAATAACTTGTCACCCGACTTGCATCTCACATGATGCCTGCGAGATGTAAAAAGAAATAAAAGAAAAAACGGTACTTATGTATTATCTGGGCTCCCATGTTAAATGCACCCCGTTTTTTCATACCCCTACTATCCAAATACGCATGGAGTTGATTTTATATAGTGTGGCGAGCGCAGCGAGCCACCGTGCCCGAAGCGTGGCGAGCGCAGCGAGCCCCGCAAGGGGACACGGTCTCATAAGAAAAACGGGAGCCCAGATATTACATAAGTACCGAAAAAACAAAAACAAGAGTAATTACACAAATGAATTATCTCTCTCTGGGGGAGATTCTCTAAACTAAAAATGCTGTAAAAACCCCACCGCCGCCCTGCACCGACCCCCCCCTCACCTGTGTCTGGGCAGCACATAGCTGTGCTGCCCGGACCTGTGACCTCCTCCTCCCTGCACTATGATCCTCTTCAGGGTGCAGGGAGGAGGAGAGCCCGGCGCAGCAGCGCCAGGTAAGGGAGGGAGGGGAGAGCCGCCGGGTCCCGGTGGGACCCGCTGACTCTCACTGCAAAGGACAGCTCTTAATGCAAGAGCTGTCCTTTGCCATAATTATCACATATGTTAGATCATATGCGATAATTAAGTTTGCGGTAGCCGGCGATGGGTGACGGTAAGGGGGTGCGGATGTTAGAGCACCCCCCATCTCTATCTATCGATCTCTCTCTCTATATGTATATAGACTGTGGCCGCTAGACTTTGTTGCAACATTCCGCCGTGATTTTTTAACTGTGTGCATTAACACATCTTTTTTTATTTTTATTGTTTTGGTTTAGGTAGCACGATCTCCCCCTGACACGCCCCCGGCTCTGACTAATCTGACAGATACAGAGGCGCACAGATGACGGCATAGGAGCTCCGGGTTCTGGCGCACTTACTGGGAGTTGCTTGATTTGTTGCACTGGGTGTTTGTTCATTTGATTCTACTATAAATGTAAGTACCTGTCATTTTTTTTCTCATGTCTTGATAAAGGGTCAAGGACCCGAAACGTTGGCATATCACACCTGAGTGGTTTCTATATTTCCCTTGGGACTACTATTGTTGTATGCTGCGAGTGCCTGCCATCAAATTGAATGATTATATATATATATATATATATATATATGTATATACTGTATATACCGCGTTTTGATATGCACGACGCGGGGGATATTGCCAGCAAAAGCTGGCGATACCCAATAGAAGCCTCTTGGCTTTCTAAAGCGACCCAGTGCTGTCCCACACTGGCCCCCCCCTCACCTGTGTTCGGGCAGCACAGTGCTGTGCTGCCCGGACCAGTGACCTCCCTGCAATGTACATCCTCTTCCAGGTGCAGGGAGGAGGGCCTGTCCGCAGCATTAGCTGCCAGCAGAAGGATACGGGAGGGAGAGCCCCTGGGGACACGCTCACCCTCTGCTGGCTGCTTCGCAATGGGCAACTCTTATCACAAGAGCTGCCCGTTGCTATACTAATCGCATATGTCAGAGCATATGCGAATAGTATTGTTGGTGGCGGAGAGTGACGGTACCTGGTGGCAGAGGTTAGAGCATCCCGCCCATAATCTACTATGTGGTTTGTGTATTTCACAATATTTATATATTTGTTGGATTTATTCCTTGGATGACACAAAAAACTCAATATGAGGCCCATTTACTTACATTATTTTTATTGAATTTATGTGAAAAGGGTATTTTTCACATCCTTTTTACATTATTTTAGTTTATTCTGCTCCAAACTGTTTAATTCACATTTTGTTTAGGATTCAGGTTGTATTTTTCATACTTATAATGTGACATGTAATATGGTCAAATTTACTAAGAATAGAAAAGTTCCAGCAGGCAAAACATTCATATAGATCTATATAATAATAAGTGCATCTCATCACAGTCTGCTAAATACAAGTGAGTTATTACATGGCTCATACATTTTAAGTGTATCATGATGCTTTGGATGCGCCAGTAATCATCACCAACTACTAATGCCAATGTCCCCCCATGGAGGTATTATACTAATTACTCCCCCCCCCCCCCCCCCCCCATAGATGGCACAACAGTAAGCATCTGGAGCCTGATATTTGGGAGATACTCACCACAGTAGTGGCTGTTTAATGGCTACTTCTGCTAAAATTGTCTCTACCGAGTCTACAGACATCTTCTCTCTCCAAGTCTGTACAGGACACTAACTGCCAGTACCCCAAACACATTATGATGCTGCAACGTGTCATAATATCAAAGGCCAGGAGCATCAACCAATCAGATCATGACTATTTCTATGAAAGTACAGGCTTGGTGGGGGTCAATATCTTGATTTTTTTTTAAAGATATGCCCTAAAAGAATGTGGATATTATATAATCACCCCCTTTAAGTGGTTCTAAATACATGGAGATGTCCCTATATATATTATTAAAAAATGCGACATCTCTCTGGAGAACTGATTGGATGGGACATCTCCAGTATACATACATACCACACATGGGAACAGGACACATACATGTTTAGAACATGCCATAGCAATAAGTTACCCTTACAGACCCCTGCTCCTCATTCATGTTACAAGCACTGATCAGTTGGAAATAAAGCATTATATGTACCTCCCAACAGTCCCGCTGTCTCACCCCCAGGTTTAATATACTTAAAATTTTTATATTCAATTTATTTTTTACATTTTACATGTATTGTTACCTGTAATATTTGAGGAGTGATCTGCATTGAGGGCTGTGAGGTGCAGTGCTTTGCAGGTACAATGTGCACAGGTAACAAAATCCCACTTCCTAGTCACCAATCCAGGAATACACCAACAAAATGAACACTGGTTATATCTCCTAATGTAATCCCACAGTATTGGAGCTTGTAGTAGGCAGATGAGAGGCTGTAGTCAGATTGGGATAGGTGTGGAAATGATAGGACTCTGGGTGTCCTCTCTCCATGGCGGTTGGTGACCGTTGGCTCCATGTGCAGGTGCCTTGGCTCATGCTGACCTTATCTATGCTGCTAACTATAGCCATACAGGCTAACTAAGCTTTTTAACCATGTTATAGCCCCAGCAATAATGGCTGCTTCCTTGCCTCACTTCATCATTTTCATTGATTAGTTATAAGCCCTCATTAGATGCTAGCCAATTTACCAGAATAAAAAACTTCCTAACTACAGTATGACATGTTTATCAATTATGTGTACTAGGGGTATGCATCGGGGGCACGTTTCATGTTTTGTGAAATGTGTTTTGGGTCTGTATCTCGGGCAGTGTTTTGGATCTGGATCTGTTCCAAAACAACACAATTTTTGTGTTTTGTATCTGTATTTTTTTTCCCAAAAAACATAAAAATCACTAAAATCGCAGAATTGGGGGGGGGGGGTGTTTGCTCCTACGCTATTATTAACCTCAATATCATTCATTTCACTCCTTTCCTGTCTATTCTGAACATCTTACAATTGTTTTTAGTGCAAAAGGTTGCACCAAGGTAGCTGGATAACTATGCCAAGCCACACAAGTGGGTGGCACAAACAATGGATTGACAGACTTAGCATCACCCCTGGACTGACACAACAGACTTATCTTCACCCCTGGACTGACACGACAGACTTAGCATCACCCCTGGACTGATATGGCATACTTGGCAGCAGGGGTGTAGCTAAAGGTTCATGGGCCCTGGTGCGAACGGTCAGCTTGGGGCCCCCCTACATACAACAAAATTAAAATCTCGCCGCACAGTGATGCCAATTACACAATAAGCCACACACCATGATGCCCATTACGCTGCACACTGTTATGTCAATTACACAATACGCTGCACACCGTGATGCCCATTACACCACACACCGTGATGCCAATTACACAATACGCTGCACACCGTGATGCCCATTACACCGCACACCATGATGCCCATTACGCCGCACACCGTGATGCCCATTACACTGCACACTGTGATGGTAATTATTTAATACACAATATTCCCCATACCATAATGCTGCCCATTACACCGCACACCATGATGCCCATTATGCCACACACCCTGATGCCAATTACACAATACTCCGCACACCGTGATGCCCATTACACTGCACACCGTGATGCCCATTACACTGCACACCATGATGCCCATTACACCCCACAGTGTGATGGTAATTATTTAATACACAATACTCCCCATACCATAATGCTGCCCATTACACCCCACACCATGATGCTCATTACACTCACCTATGCCCCCATAGTGCCAGACATTGATATTGTGTGCCCCGGCCCCACAGTGCCAGATATGCCCCCAAAGTGCCAGACATATACCCGACACCATGATGCCCATTACACTCACATATGCCCCCATAGTGCCAGACACTGATACTGTATGCCCCCGCCCCACAGTGCCAGATATGATATGCCCCCACACAGTGCCAGACATATACCCAACACCATAATGCCCATTGGGCCATTACACTCACATATGCCCCATAGTGCCAGACAGACACTGATGTCATACTGTATGCCCCCACAGTGCCAGAAGCCTCACCTGCTGCAGTGACCACTGCTTCCCTTAGTCCTCCTTTACTGATCCCTTCTATCCAGCATCATATACTGGCCAATACTTCCACTAGTACTCTTCTACTGACCCCTGCTTTCCCTAATCTACCTCTACTGACCACTGCTTACCTTAGTACTGCTCTACTGACTCCATCTATCCTGCATCATCCAGCGCCCCCCCTCCCCTTCGAGTGACGTCACAGGCTGCCTGCGCGCCCAAACAAGGTGGTCCCTCCCTCAGTCCCCTGGGGTGGCCAATCCCCACAATCGGCCGCCAGCCGCCCAGCCTCCCTTAGCAATGCGCCCGGGCCGCACCGCACGCACAGCAGGGGGAGAGGGGGGCGGGTCGGCATAGCATGATGCGCAGTGCGCATCATGCTATGCCGACCCGCCCCCCTCTCCCCCTGTGTGTGCGGTGCGGCCCGGGTGCTCAACTGACATCATGCTGAGTGAGTGTGTTGCATGCTGGGACTTGTAGTCCCGCCCCCCCTCCCGGTCTGTGCGCCGCCGCAGTCGCACACAGCCTGCTGCCCTGGCCTGGCTGTCACTGAGAGTGACTGACAGCCAGGGCCGGGACAGAGAACACCGGCCAACTCAGAGCTCTGGGTGTCACCCCAGAGACTGGTGACACCCGGTGCGGCCCGCACCCCCCGCACCTGGCTAGTGACGCCACTGGTCTTGTGGTCCGCGGCCCATCCAGAGGGGGACCTGCTGCCATCGGCCCCCCTGGCTCAGGGGCCCGGTTGCAGGTGCGACCGCTGCGACCCCTGTAGCTACGCCACTGCTTGGCAGTACCCCATGAATAATACTGCAGACTTGGTTCACCCCAGGAATTTTACGACAGATTTGGCTCACCCAGGGCTGCCAAGAGAAATCCTGGGCCCCGGTACAACAGCGTCACGGGGCCCCCCTGGAGTGGCAAGAGACAGAAAAGAGGTGTGGCCATTAAAGGATATAGGGGTGTGTACCACACCATATACCCTTTATGCAACACAATAGTAGACCCCTTATACTTGCCCCTTACACATTATGCTACACAGAATGAGCCAAAATTCACATGGAATGTCTTAAAATTCACATTATGCCACATGGAATGACACAAAATTCAGGGAGAGTGAGAGGAATGGTGGGGATGCAGGGAGAGAGATGGCGGGGACAAAGGTGCATAGAGCGGGATGGCGGGATGCAGGGACAGAGCCGGTGGTGACGAAGGACCAGACGGTGGGGACAGAGATGGTGGGGACGCAGGGACAGAGACAAAGTAGGTCTAGAAGGTCATTTCTATGTAAGGGATGGCAACAGAAATCTTGGGGCCGGTACACTAATATCACTGGGATTGAAAAATGCTGAAACCCGGTATTCCCGGGATCCAGGGATTGGCATCCCTAAAAGAAAATTGCCCCCTGTGCCCCCACACTGACTTGCTGTGGAGGGGGGCAGGCGGCCGCAGTGCATAGGCAGGCGTCGGGTAGACATGTGCGACGTGGGAGGCCCGGCGGCGAGCAGGTTCCGGTGTTGGGTATGATGTGGGAGGCCCGGCGGCAAACAGGTTTCAGCACTGGCGGTCAGCTAACCCCATGCCCGCTCTCCTAGTCCAGTGGTCTCCAACCTTAATTAAGCGAGAGCTACTTGTGACAAAAAAAGACAAAAAAAAGTCCAGAGAGCTACTAAAATTTGAACAATGCCCCTAATACTATGCCGCACACCGTAATGCCTCAGCGCAATATGCTGCACACTGTAATGCCCGATACATTATGCCACACACCGCCATTTCTCTGAAACATGATGCAGCACACCATAATGCCTGATACTATGCTGCACACTGTAATGCCCCTGACACATTATGCCACATATTGCAATACCCCTCACACCTAATGCATACCTCCCAACTACGGCAGTGGAGAAAGGAATATATGTGCTTGCCGCAGGCACGCGTCAAACATTTTTGGGGCGCCGTTTTGTCGCTGTGAGGGCATGGCCAGTGTCTAATTCCCACAGGACCGTCCTAAAAAAATGGGATGTCACACAAAAATCGATACACACTGACTATGCCACACCACGTTGTCCCCCACAGTAAGGCTTCTAATACATTATAAATTACCTGCTTGTTGCCAAGGAAGTTAATGTCCATTGCCAAGGGGTTAATATGCATTGCCAGGGGTTATTGCTTGTTGTCAATGGGGTTAATAGACATTGCCAGGGGTTATTGCTTGTTACCAATGGGTT
Source organism: Crinia signifera (assembly GCF_055691185.1). NCBI lineage: Eukaryota > Metazoa > Chordata > Amphibia > Anura > Myobatrachidae > Crinia > Crinia signifera. The sequence continues at coordinate 98,732,497 of NC_139218.1, read as the reverse complement.
TATATTTGTTCCCAGGGGTTAATGCTCTTTGCCAAGGGGGGTTAATGTACGTTGCCAGGGGTTCTTGCTCGTTGCCAAGGGGGGGTTAATGTCCATTGCCAAGGGTTCTTGCTCATTGCCAAGGGGTTTTTAAATGTTGCCAAGGGGTTAATATTTTTTGCCAGGGGTTCTTGCTCGTTGCCAAGGGGGGTTTATTTCCATTGCCAGGGGTTCTAGCTCGTTGCCAAGGGGTTAATATGTGCCCGGCCAACTGCCCGTCAGCTGCTGCTGCCCCCTGCTTTACCCTGCCTTCCCCTGCGCACAGAGAGCCAGACGCTAGAAGTCATTTTTCACTTCCAGCGTCTCTGACAGGGAGCACAGCCCGGCAGCGTTACCAGGAAGTGCAGAGCTGTGCTTCCTGTCAGACGCTAGAGGTGAACTATGACTTCTAGCATCTGTCTCTCCGTGTGCAGGGGAAGGACAGACAGGGGAAGCCGCAGCTGACGGGCAAGTGGCCGGACACATGGGCGGGTGGCCGGACACATGGGCGGGCGGACAGGTCCTTGTCCTCCCTACGCACCTGCAGCCCAAAAATATATATTTTAAAGTGTGTGTCCGGACCCGGGCCCCCCTGGCAGGCCCGGGCCCAGGTAAAATGTACCCGCCCCCCCCTGCCTCTCGGCGGCCCTGGGCTCACCACAGGAATTATACGGTACAGATGGTGGCACCGCGGACCTGATACAGCACACATGGTGGCACACATGGAATTATACGGGCCACATGGCGACACTCCTGCAGAAAAAACTTTTTTATTCTTTTAAATACAAAAATGACAGCACACCTGGATTGATATGGCAGATTTAGCAGCACCCCATGAATTATACAGCAGACTTGGCTCACCCCTGGACTGATACAGCACACTTAGCATCACCCCTGGACTGATACGACAGACTTAGCATCACCCCTGGACTGATACGACAGACTTAGTATCACCCCTGGACTGATACGGAACACTTAGCATCACCCCTGGACTGATACGGCATACTTGGCATTACCATACTTGCCTACTTTAGAGAATAATTTGGTACTTGTTTCCTAGCACGGCCACACCAATTTATATCGGGGTGATCGTGTCGGAAAAATGGCGTCGGTCGCATCGCATGCGATGCGATCGACCCGATTTTTACATTGAATGAAATGTGAATAGGGCCCCTGGGACCCTATTTTACATTGGATTCAATGTAAAGTATTCCCCAGACCCCCAATTTTACCCCCTCAACGGCACCCCACGATTGACGCCAACCCGTAGCGTGGCGAGCGCAGCGTGCCCGCGAGGGGCGGCGGTGCGCGTCCTCCGACCTTTTCATACCCCTACTATCCACGTCGGCATGGAGTTGAGAATATAAAATGTGGCGAGCCCGAAGCGTGGGCTCGCTGCGCTCGCCACGCTTCGGGCTCGGTGGCTCGCTGCGCTCGCCACACTTTATATTCTCAACTCCACGCCGACGTGGATAGTAGGGGTATGAAAAGGTCGGAGGACGCGTGGATAGTAGGGGTATGAAAAGGTCGGAGGACGCGAGGGGCTCGCTGCGCTCACCACGCTTCGGGCTCGGTGGCTCGCTGCGCTCGCCACACTTTATATTCACAACTCTACGCCGACGTGGATAGTAGGGGTATGAAAAGGTCGGAGGACGCGCACGCCACGCTGCGCTCGCCACGCTTCGGGTTGGAGTCAATCGTGGGGTGACGCTCACAATGGGGTTGCGTAACTTTTTGACCATGACGGGGCCATATACAATGTGAAATGGGTCATATTGGCCCATTTCACATAGTTTCCTATGTAAAATGGACTTAATCAAGTCCATCTCATCTTGTGCAATTATAATGCTCCCGATTTCAATGTTAAAAATATTTTAACATTAAAGCCTATGGCAAAATCGCGTCCATCGCGTCGGTCGCGTCGGGGGCCATGTTAATGCACGCAACCGACGTGATGCCCCCGATTTTGCCTTTGCCGGCAAAATGGACCTGATTTCAAAGGAAATCACGTCCATCGCGTCCATCGTGTACCTTAACTTTAAGGTACACAATGGACGCGATTGTGGCCGTGCTAGGAAACAAGTACCCATTTTTTTATGTCATCCATAGGGAACAGCAGGGTTGACCCAGGTTCAGTGTAGTCGCAGACCTGGGTCCAACCTGGGTCACAGTGCTGTGTAAATGGAGTAGGAAGCTGGGTCCCACCAGGAATTTTGTTGCAAAAGGGGTATTATATGGCTGCACCAAGTGTCACTGACCCTGGTTCCGCCACTGCCGTTTCTCACATTATAAAATGTTTTGGGGTCCATTTAGCAACAAGAAATAAAACTTATTGTAAATGATAAAACACGCTGTGTATGATAAATGATGCTCCAACCAATCAGCAAACACATGGCGGTTAGAGGCTGAACACATGACAAAAAGGAGCTGAATGGCTTGAACAACATTAATTATAAACAACTAGTTTTATCGCTCGTTGACAAATGAGCATTTGCCATCTGCGACGGCAGCATGAGTAAGATAGTTATTGGCCTGGGTCCTCTTGGTCTTGGCCCTCCCCACGAACACCTCTGTCTGTCAATCAGGCAGAGGCTTTCCATGTTCTGCACTGTGATCGCAGGACCAGTCCTGCAGCACACATGCAGAACGGTTCCCTGCACCATTTGCAAACATGCATTTTGGATTGCTTATGGATTCCAATCCATCCTTAGCCTCATTGTCACTCACAAACCATAAAAGAGACGACATGAAAGAAAACCTAAGCCTATCACTTTGATTTAAGGAATATTGCAAAGGACAATTTCAAAATTTGTAATCAGTCACAAACTGTTATGTAAAGTTAGTAAGCTTAAACTCATTATTAGCCTCCGTCCACTAATGATGCCATCTGGCCATGAGGTGGCAGCACCTACAAATATGAGTTCTGTAATATATGGATATCATTCTTCATTTTGCTGCTGCACACTTCCTCGGGTAGGCTCCGCCTCAGTATGACAGCATCAGCACAACACAGTGTTATAGTAGGAGAATACAGGAAACCACCGGGGTGGGACAGAGCAGAGTAGGGACTTTATTACAGCACAGCCTAGAATGTAGACTTGTTTGTATATGAATATTTGCCTATCTATATACAGTACCTTCTGCACATATCACATGAAGATAGGGCTACAGAACTAGAAAATCACCACTAGTGCCTTAACACCTGCTCCTGTCTGAGCACCATGGACGATCAGCACAAGGGAGAGGTAATGTACAGTGTTACTGCACAATTGTAACATGCAGAGAATAGCTGGCTGGCAGGCTAAACAATAGGTCATTGTGCTACACTGCTGGGATGTATGAGTGGAGTATTCATACTGGGAATGGGATTTGTTTTCATTATTCCATGTTTTAAATATATAATTAGTTACTTCTTATACAGAGGTATATGCAATATACAGTACAAATGATGATGATCAGAATATACATGCTACATATGTGTTCCTTCTTTTATTTTGTTTTTTTCATGTTTCATTTGCACATTAGGAGGGTATGGGTGAAAACCGGACCAGGACAAAACCCCCGGACCGCCGGACCGGATATCAAACTCTGTATTTTGTAGCTTGTAGCCTCCGGTCCGGGGGGTGTCCTGTCCGGGGGTGTCCTGTCCAGGGGGGCTGCCTGTCACCAGGTAGAGGAGAAGGGGTAGAATAAAGCCTCCCTGTATGGTTCGGGCATGTAGCAAAAACCGGACGGTCCGGACCACCCGGGGAGGCTGTAATCTCCCCTCCCCCATGTCCCTGGTGATAGCTATCACAGGGACCCCCCGGACAGGACACCCCCCGGACCGGACCCTACAAGCTCCGGACTGCAGATTTTGATGTCCTGTCCGGAGTGTAGTCCGGGTCCAGGTTTTACATAGTCCCCATTAGGATTATAATTCCTACTACCTAATTATGTGGGTATATCTGGTATAGTACACAGTGAGAATTAAACATGCAGTAGTTACCAATCAGCACATTCTCCCATTCTCAAGGTGCCCATGCACGGTACAGTTGCTGGGTGCCCCGCACACATCTCATCGCTCAATGCGATGCGTTCTAGTCTAAATTGCATACAATAATTGTACCGTGTATGGGCACATTTGTCATACAGAACGTATAACAGCTAACTGCTAGTTACATCTTATATTATTCCAGAGGACTTATTTATTTAATTTATTTACATTTTGTTATATAGCCAGCATATTCCGTTGCACTTTACAATAGGAAACAACAGTGATAAAACAAACTGGATAGTAATAGACCGACATAGAGGTAGGAGGGCCCTGCTCGCAAGCTTACAATCTATAGGACTTGTTTATAGATCCAACATATATATATTGAAGAACTTTTATAGCTGCGTAAATTCACAAATTTGCATAATGTACTAATGCTTTATTATAATTTAATTATCCTTTATATTTTAACAGATTTACTGACTGCTTGACTCCCAGTGCGATATTTGATATACACCCACTCCTGACCAGACAAGTAGGGGGTATTTATCAAAGCTTTGATAGAGAGAAAAAATTGTAAGAGATAAAGTACTAGCCAATTCGCTTCTACCTTACATTTTGCAAGCTGTGGCCGAGATGTACTGAGCCTTTAAAAGTGATTAAATTAAGAGTGATAAACCACCAACAAATCAGCTCCTACTTGTCATGTTTTAAACATTTAGCTTTAAAAAGTGATAACATGGAGAATTATAAATCACCAGCCAATCAACTCCTAACTGTCATGTGACACGCTGGGTTTGAAAAATGTCAGGCAGGAGCTGATTGGTTGGTTGTTTATCACTTTCCATTGTATGACTTTTTGAAGTTTCGTGCATCTGGCCCACAGCCTGTAATGTGGCAGTTAGGATCTAATTGGCTGGCACTTTATCACTTTCTATTTGATCACTTTTCAAGCTTAGTACATCTGGCCTGTGTTTGAAAAATGATGAGCTGCTTGGTTGATACTTAATGTCTCACAATTTTATCTCTCTCTGGGTGGGATGTACTAAAGGGAAAATGCGGTAAAACGGGGGGGTTTACCGCATTTTCCTATGTACCAATACCCGTCCGCCCCGTCTTCGCCTGGCAGGGTGGTGATACCCTATAGAAGCCTATGGGCTTCTATCGCCATCCGCCGTCCGCGCACCCCCTCCTCCCGTCGTCCTTTGATCTCCTCCTCCCCCAGCAGGTGTCACAGCCAGGAGGACATCCGGCTGCAGGGGGGAGGAGGAGACGCAGGGGGACACTGGCAGCCGCCGGGATGTGATGGAGACCCCCACAAACCACATCACAGGTATCGCGGGGGTCTCCGTCACTGCAACCCGATGCTAGCTGCATATGTTAGTACATATGCGGTAGCATCACGGCGGCTGGCAGGCGAGGGGCGGCGATGTATATTAATACATCCCACCCTCTGTGTTAATATATACCTCCTTTTTTACCCCCATGCAATATATTAGATCTTTGTGGATGTAGAAAGTACGGGTGTGGTACGACCTCCCGATAGCTGGGATTCCGACGGTCATTACACTGATGTCGGAATCCTGACTGCCGGGACTCCCAACAACGGGGATAGTGCTGTGAAGCCCCTTGTGGGCTCGATGTGCTCGCCACATGTTCTTTTCTCCCTCGTGGGGGTCCTGGATAGCCCCTGTACATCGGGATCCCGACTATCGTGCTTTTAGCAGTCGGGATTCCGACGTTGTTCTACTGGCCGTCGGAATCCCGAATATTGGGAGGCCATCCGTTTCCGTAAGTAGGTACTACTATAAAAGATAGGGGTGGTTCATAACAGCATTCCTCTGTAACTCGGCAGTTTTTGCTACTAACACACATTAATTATGTCACAACTACATTCCGAAACATGTTCCCATCTTCCCCGAAAACCATTGTCTACCCTCTGTGCCCATCAACATGCTTATTTAAACATTGAGTTACATGTACAGTAATTATGCTGCTAGTATATTCTATGAGCCATGAGTTATACAGTATATGCAATGCCTGTTTCCCCCAGTATAGGTGTAGCTAGAGCACATCAGTGTCCCCTTAGCTGTAAGCTTTTCTCTGACTGTGCCATCTCTGACCCCTTAATAAGCTACAGTATAATATTAGTACAGTGCATTAGTACATAATATTAGTACAGTGCATTAGTACATAATATTAGTACAGGCACCTAAAGGCCCTAATTGGGAGAAAAAATCAGCGCTAACTAAAAACATGCATATCCGCTTATTGCAGAAATACAGCCTCTTATCTGCAAACATCTTTTTATGATATCCGACGATTAGTGTGGCCAATCCCGGGATCGGGATTGGCGGGATCCCGGGATTTGGCCTAAAAAAGTCCGGGATTTCAATCCCGGGATTGGAGAATCCAATCCCGGGATTTCGGGATTAGACTGCGCATGCGCAGTCTAATGCCGTGCCGCGTCTGAGCACTCGCTCAGACGCTGCCCGGCTGTTCCCGTAAACTGACCCGGCGTGCGGCCTGCGTAGCGTGACAGTAGAGGTCACGCTGCGCAGGCCACACGTCACCAGTGACCGCCGGCCTGCCTCTGCCTGCCCACCTCTTCGCCGCCCGCCTGCACGTTAGCCTGCCTCCGCCCACCTGCCTGCTGTCTTCGATGGAGGTGCACTTGCCGGGAGGCACCGTGCACCTCCAAACCCACTCCCGGCCGCCCGCCCGCTCCCTTATGTAAGTAGATGTGCGGGTCGGCCGGGGTGGGTCCAATGCTAATAATGGGCTTTTTGGTTTGGATGCCAATCCCGGGATCCCGGGAATCCCGGGATTGAGCATTTTTCAATCCCGAATCCCGGGATTGAAAAAATGCCCCGGGATTGGCATCCCTACCGACGATGTGCTTGTTGCACATTTGCAGCTGTGAAATAACAAAACCTGGCCGATATCCCATAGAAGCCTATGGGCTTTTTACTGAGACCCCGCCACCCCACACAGTAAACCACCGCCCTGTGACGACCCACTGCCGACCCCCCCCCCCCCCCTTCACTTTTGTCCGGGCAGCACAATTCTGTGCTGGACGGACCAGTGGCCTCCTCCCTAGCCCCTACATCCCCTCCGGGTGCAGGGAGGAGGAGGAGGCGGAGCCATACCCGACAGCCAGCAGACAGCTAACAGCCAGCAACTGTTCATTTTCTAGATGTACTACTAAGTGAACAACAGCTGGACTTCGTTCATGTATGGGAAATGAAATAATTTGGCATACAGCTTCATTGCTGCTTATGTATCTTCCAGCCTTATACTGTGAAATTTCATAATTTATATAACAGTATGTATATAAAAACATGTGCGTATACAAATGCGTGTCCAAATTTCAAAGCAATTGGTAAAGAACTTTCAGAGATTTAAGATGTTGAACAAACGACCATTTACATTTTTATTTATATAGATTATTGGAAAACAATTGTTGCAATTGTATGTTTCTTATGGCTGATGGAATGCAATTAAGCTTCTTTGTGGGTTTAAATGTGTAAATGTATGTGACATATGTCCTGCTTTTTTAACGTAAATTACACCACACTTTGATCCGACTCTGCCTCAAGCACTTTTAAAGCAGGTGCTTTTTGTTTCTGTTATGTCATTTAAAGAATGCAGTATATTGCGCTAATCCTTTACAAGCTTCTTAAGAGTCAGAACTTCTGGTTCTGAAGAGTACTGTATAGCAAAAGCTAGCCTGCCACCATCTGTGTTTGTGCATTTGTGAGAAAGAGATGTACAGTAGATTTACTCTCTGCCAGCAGATGGCAGTGTTTTGGAGGCTCACGGACACTAGACATATATATATATATATATATATATATATATATATATACCGTATATATATATATATATATGTTAGCCATTTGTAATGCAGATATATTAACCTTAAGCATTTATATTATTTCACTTATGCAGTAACATATAGACGGCATAACGCTTGCTCAGCGGAGCCTTTATAAATAAATTATAAGCTCTTTGGGTCAGGATTAATTGCTACAGTGTATTAAGGCAAGCTCACAATTTGTAGAGCTGGCTCGGTTCTTTGCCTTAGATTGACAACTGTGTAGTATGGTTTATCCTGCGCTGTATTCTGGCTCATGTTCATAATTTAATGTTATGTATTTTTTGCATGCTTGTTTGTATCCAATAGTCCCAAATAAATCCATATTTATTTATTCTAACCACACCCACTGTTTTGCATGGCAATGAGACTACTTTGCTTTAAAGCATTATGTGAAAAATCATTGTGTGATAGAAGTCATTTAGTAAATGGCGATGATTAGATTTATACTGCATGCAGTATAAAATCTAGCCGTCGCCGGGTGGTACACACACGGGTCAGTTTGCTTAGAAATAGCCCTGGAAACACCCCGTATTTATGGGCTTTTTATCCTCTTGCAACTTTTGCTTTGTATCACAGAAAATAAATGACTTAATAGATAAAGACATTGCTGAAAAGCACAGACGGAGATAGTGAACTCAATTCAGACTTGAATGCAGGAAAATTTTGATCTCAAAATGGGAAAAAGCATGTGCACTGGAGGTTGGGCAGATGTAACATGTGCAGAGAGAGTTAGATTTGGGTGGGGTGTGTTCAAACTGAAATAAAAATGGCAGTGAAAAAATAAAGCAGCAGTATTTACCCTGAACAGAAACAAAATAACTGTCTATATTGAGAATAAATTTGTCCTGTGATCAGGACTGAATTAGTCCCAATACCCCCTGAGAACTCCATGTACACATTCAATCCACCAACAAAATGTCTGATTTAGTCATTGATCTTATAATTTATACCGTTTTGTTAAGATATCAGGATTGTCTAAGGTACTTGTATAGTTTCACGGCGGCAGGGTACTTTACGTTTTCAGCGTAGGCTAAGCTACGTTGTCAGCGTAGCCCAACGGCTGCCTAGCGTAGTCAGGGTAGTGTCCCCGCGGCAGCCCTGCGTAGTCAGTGTAGTGTCCCCGTCAGTGCGCAGGCAGCGTAGTCACCGTACTGTCCCCGGGAGCTGCAGCTCTTTCCCCGGCATCCCTGGCAAGCCTAATGTCCCCTGTGCTGGCAGACACCGGCGGAGAGGTGCTCCATCTGCCTGAGACGCATGAGCATATGTGTCTCAGTAATTCTTGCAGCAGGGTATGGCAACCCTGCCCATGTTCGCTTCAGGGAGACGGGGTTAGGGGGTTCTGTAGCATGTGCACCTCGTGCACAAAGGGGGGTTTGGGTGCAAGTGCGTCTAATGCATAATAAAGGACGCATTTGCCAGTGCTCCATGTTACATACTGGCAAATGCCTTCTTTTCAAACCCCCCACTATCCATGCCAGCCCAAAGCGCGGCGAGCGGACTCGTTACGTGTCCTCCCGACCTGTTCATACCCCCACTATCCACGACGGTGTGGAGTTGATTTTATAAAGTGTGGCAAGCGCAGCAATCCACCAAGCCTGAAGTGCAGTGCACCCCACGAGAGGACATGGAATACACGTCAAGTAATCCGCGTCTCCTTGTGGGGCTCGCTGCACTCACCACGCTTCGGGCTGATGTGAATAGTGGGGGTGTTTAAAAAAAACATTCACACCTGGCATATCATCCAACTGGATTATATTGAACAATAAAGAAGAAAACCAATGCTGACTACACGCTAACTGTGTAACGCTGACTGACTCCGCTAACTGCTTAAGCTCCGGCTAGTCACGAATGTACGCGCTGGCTGCGGGAACACTACGCTGATTCTGACAGGGACACTACGCTGACAACGTAAATGCCGCTGTGAAATTACACAATTACCTTGTCTAATTAAAGAGAAATACTACAAAATTAGTATGGTAATCCTTGTATATGACAAAGGTTCTGCTGTCTACAATGAGGTATTTTCAATTGTCCTGATGAGCGGTGGAGAGGGGGGTTTGTACGGTGAGGATAAGCCACCCTCGCCTTCCAACCCCCTCAGCGGCAATGTTCCCCGGAACGGCGAGGTTCACCACAAATTCAGCAAGCCCGCTGCAGATCGCCGTGAGCCTCGTTTTTTGACGGCCGCATTCACCGTTTCCACCTTGCTTTTTAGGAACAGCGAGGTGGAAACGGCCAGTGAAGGGGTGGCTATGATGGCGGGCAATAGGCACTGTTCCCCGTCATAGCTAGCCAAATAGGCTTTGAATATACAACAATATGTCATACATTACTTCTGATGCTTATTATAAGCTGCTGCATAGTTCAACACAAATGTTTGCTCATAACAATAAGATTTAACCATCTATATTTTGTATTGCAGAACACATTTAATGGAGATGAAGCCAGCAGCATTGTAAAAGAGGTAAATGTGGGTTAATATCATAGTTTTTAATCGTATATGTTTTATATGTTCTGTGATTATTTTACACATGTGCAATGATGAAGTAAATAAAGCCTTTATAGTCTAGTGCAGGGGTGACCAACCCGCGGCTCTCGAGACACATGCGGCTCTCCCCCTTGTTAAGTGCGGCTCCTGCTCCCACTGCTGCCCTCCGTCCCGCCCCCCGCAGCCGGTTCTCCGAATCCCGTGTCCATCTCCTTTTCAGGAAAGGAGAGCGCGCATCGCGCATCTCTCCTACCCTACTGTGCAAGTGTGCATCCTTGTGACTGGGCCATCCGCCAATCAGAGCTCGCGGGCCGGCAGCCAATCAAGAGCCAGCCCGCAAGCTGTGATTGGTTGACGGCCCAGTCACAGGGAAGTGAGGGGTGAAGGAGACGCGCGGTGTGCTGTGCTCTCCTCCCATCGGTGACATGACAGGACTGCAGGGGGACGCCAGACTGTCCTCTCCCCACCTGGCAGCAAAAGCAACAACGGTGAGTACTGCTGCTGGGAAATTTGCACTGTGGGGGCATAGCAGATTGTGGCACTGTGGGGGCATAGCAGATTGTGGCACTGTGGGGGCATAGCAGATTGTGGCACTGTGGGGGCATAGCAGATTGTGGCACTGTGGGGGCATAGCAGATTGTGGCACTGTGGGGGCATAGCAGATTGTGGCACTGTGGGGGCATAGCAGATTGTGGCACTGTGGGGGCATAACAGATTGTGGCACTGTGGGGGCATAGCAGTTTGTGGCACTGTGGGGGCATACCAGCTTTTTGGCACTGTTTGGGCATACCAGCTTTCTGGCACTGTTGGGGGCATATGTATACCACGCACTGCACTATTGGAGGCATATTTGTATCACACCCACCCAAGGGGTCAAAATAGACCACGCCTTCTTTTTTGGCGCACATGTTGTTGGCTCTTTAGCTTGACTACAGATATTTGTCAGCTCTTTACCTCTGACCGGTTGGCCACCCCTGATCTAGTGTATATAGCTGACCCTTAGGTCTGGCAGCAGCGGGCTAGCCTCTTATACTATTCATGATATCATGATATACTATATCGGGACTGTCCAACCTAAATCGGGGCAAGTGGGAGTCATGTTATACTGATTTCCAAAGTTTTCTATAGTCTGATTTTTCTGACTTAGCTCTGGGAGACTCTGATTGGGATTGCACCCGGAAGTATGTTTGTAGAAGGCACAAAACAAAGGCTGTAGCTAATAACTAGAGACAGGATTATATGCAACATAAAAAGCTTGAAATATGCATGCAAATATGCATGAAAAATACTTAAAATATGTATGCAAAGTGTTAAAATATGCTACATTAAATAATAAAAAAGTAATTTTTAACGTATTTATTTAAAAATCAGCATGCAATTAAAAGGGGCAGACTAGATGGGCCAAATGGTTCTTATCTGCCGTCAAATTCTATGTTTCTATGTTTCTAATTAGTTGCAAATAAACCTCAAAAATAGGCCCACAGCATCTGCAGATGTCTAGTGCTGTACACAGATTTTTTTTCTTCCTGGCTGCTACAGCAGACTGCAGCATCCAAAGCTCTTCTTGCATCAACTACACGGACCCTCATCTCCTTCACCGATGGATCCAATGTCAGCATAGCGTGTGAGGGCGGCGCAGTGGAAGGCTTCCTCCCTGCGCTGCATTACTGACTGTGACACGGCATTTCCTCTGCGCCGCGTGATGTGCCCGCCTCCTCTGCTGCAGAAGTCTGTCTCTTGGTGTAAATAACTAATAAAAATGTGCTCTGTCTATCTTGTAATTTCAGCCTTTACACACTACAAAATGGGATTAGATTTCAGCAAGGTTTACCTGGGAGGCTACTCCTCACTAAAGGTGGCCATACACTACTGCGATTTATTGCCATCCGATCCCCCTTGAGCTGTCCGGGACCTTCCCGGGTGGCAGGATCAGATGCGGAACATGACATGTAGTCTTTTAAAAAACGATGTATTGCATGCTACCCCGTTCACCGCCACCGGGTAGGGGTCCCAGTTGGAGGTCAGACCTGCATGCAGGTCCAACCTCTAACTTTGGTCCAATGTAAACAGGACCGTGCATTGGACTTGATGGGATGTCAAACATCTGATTTGGGCCAATTTCTCGGACAGAATCGTGGAAATCGGGTGAAATTGGCCCAAATCGGACTATTATAGGGGGCCTTTACTCATTCCATCAGCTGTGGCTTTTTATTCTGCAAAATGACACTAAACTTGCTGACGTCACAATTGGGAGGGTAAATTCAAATGCCCACCCAGCTGGGGGTACGGGCAGATATGTTGAGCGGTATCCTGATAATAGGTCTACAGTAAAAGTTCGGCAGCTAATAGGTTGTTACAATCCAGGTGGACAATGATTGGGATCAGTACCCGTGCCGAGCTTACTGATAACAGAGCGTGGCACCTTGCTCAAGCATGGGGAGCGAAATGGTTCAATAATTGGGGTCATATGGGTTTAAAAAATACAAAAGGACACTCAAAAATGGAAGAAAAAAAAACCCTGTGTCTGCCTTTTTTGTGTCAAGCGTGTTATTGTACCTCTCAATATTTTCAGTTGTCTACTATTCCACTGTTGACCGTGTGTACATTACCCATATGGTCATTGTGCTGGTTACACTAGTAAGGTGTCTCGTTACCTTGGATGCCCCCCATGGTGGGCATATTAGATCCTTTGCAGATATATGTAAAACAGTCAGCTACCTAGTCTCTTGGCCTTTTCTTTGCAAGGGAAATAAACGCTGTTTCACATCTCTGTAGAGGGTCACGGGAAATCATCCCAACCTGCAAGTGCTGTATAGGGCCTACACACGGGGGCAATTTAGGGGCATCTAAGCGAACTCACTAGATCGCCTATAAAATGCCCCTACATTGCTTAATATATAGGAGTATAGCGATAGCAATGCACAGCCCTGCGAATCGCTATCGCCCAGCATGCTGGATAAATCTATAATCGCCGAAGAACACTGGCCCTGAGAGATCACTTAGCACACAGCGCTGATACATTGCTGTGTGCTGAGCGATCTTGCTGGATGTTCTGAGCGATCTAGCAACGCTCAGGACACTATGCAAATCACTATGTGTGTAGGCCCCTTTAAAGGTTCATACCAGAGAGCAAAGATATGCATGTTACAGTACCTGCGGTATGCCGGGTTTTTGTTCACAGCCCCTTAGCGCTACCTAGAAAAATATATGAATCAAGGGCAAGAGGGTGAATTTGAATGCTGTTGCTGACTTATTTACTCTGTCACAACTGGCCAACGCCCCCCTCCCTCCTCGCATGCGGGGGCAAGTTAATTGGCTTGATCCTTGACTGATGTTCCCCAGTGATGTGGCTTATACGTGCATTCCCTTGGTAGACCTTTTTTTAACCATGGAATGCAATTTATGCTCATGCCAATTATTTACTAAAGGCATAATGATAGAAACTCTGTTCACATGGAAGTGTGTTTCATCATATCAGCGTTGCTCCTGTTGTGGTCTGGAATCTATAGTAAGCATAAAATACGTCTCTGCTTTGATCCTCTGGATAGGGAAGTGTTTATTGGTGTATTGTTTCCTGTATAGCTGCCATTATGTCTTATAACTACAAAATACGATTTGGGTGCATCAGAAACTAAGTGAAACCAGAAAACATTACTGTCACTAATTATTTTTTTATGTTCTAGATCATGGGTCTTCAAACTGTGGCCCTCCAGATGTTGTGGAACTACATGTCCCAGCATGCCCTAACAGTTTTGGCATGCTCTTATATGAAAAAATGTGGCAATGCATGTTGGAATATGTAGTTTCACAACATCTGGAGGGCCACAGGTTGAAGACCCATGTTCTAGATGTTCTTTTATGTTCTGGCTTGGTTGTGATTTAAAATTATGTGTGTGCAGAAATTGCATCTACAAAGTGTAGGAAACCCATACAGGCTTATACCACTTTTACACCAAAGATATATCTCGGGTTATTGCGGTTTGACCCTGGTCGGGCCTCAGTGTAAATGGCCCCTCAAAAAATAAACTGGTTCCAAAGACCCGGCAGTCCAGCCTGGCTAACAGGGGTAAGACCCATGTTCAGGTGCAGTGTAAATGGGTCACATTTACAGCAATGGGGGAGCCTATAGCTCCCAACCGCAGCCATCCATTCACTGCACAGAGACGGACACTAAGGGCTGCCCAGTAGCAGCTTACCTGATTGCTGGGCTTGTCCCCAGAATGACGTAAAGGGGGCTTGAATGGTGGATTTGCTGGGACTTGGACATAATGTCACCTCCAAGCGCTGACCGTCATGAGGCTGCACCAGTGTGCAGTGTGAAAGGTGCTGCAGTGCAGTGTAAATGGGGAAAATCCCAGGTCTGACCTGGATTGGACATGTGTTACAAATAATGGATCAGATCCAGGATTTTGGCTTAAAAGCGGTATTACTGTGGAGCGCTGCGAGTATAGGCCAGTGCAGGGAAATAAGATTATTGTGCAATGACTAACTAATATAGCCTCTATGAATGATAATTTAGTAATATGTTCAGCATAATAGTCAATTAAATATATTTCTATATAATTTAGACAAATTATTTGGGGAAAATAAAACGGGATATGGTCACTCGGTCTACAAACATTAGGTTGACACCACTAGGTCGACATGCATTAATGCAAATATGTCGCAGTTTACTGAGCCAGCCAGTATCGGCCCCTTGAAGTGTAATAATGAAGCTTTCCAGAATATGTGGGCTGCCTGCAAACGCAGTCACTATTTACCCAGCATGCAAAAAAAAAGAAAAATGCATCTGGTAAGAAATCTCAAGGTTTTTTTTCAAGCGGCAATCATTTACACTGCAAAACCATTATGATTTTGCAGTGTAAATGATTGCCGCTTTAAAATAAACTGGAGATTTCTTAACAAATCTCTCACTTTTTGAATCTCTCACCCTATTATATTCCACCACAGGTGATAGGCTTTAGTCTTGTTAGCACCCCGCGGATTTCCCTGCAAACCTTTGCCTGTTTTTATCTAGTATAATAACCAGAACTGCACACAGCAACATACAGTAGTTTTTATCCAGAAAATTGATCATTAGCATTACTTCCAATCTGAAATAACTGTGGTCCCGTGTTTTGTAATGACATAATGGGGGTCATCTACGAAGCAACAGGTTATAAAATCCGGCTCCTGGTTGTGTTTATGCCCTGATGTTTTATAGTGCAATGCCTTTGCTAGCAAGACATTATGCTCTGTATCTTGATCTTTATTTTTTGCAAATAGATATTTTTTTGTGCATAGATTTTCACATATTTCTGAAGAATAATGATATGTATTGTTAAATTGATATGTCAGCTGTAGACTTGTGTTATATACAAGTGTATACAGTAACACAGGCCTGTGCCTGTTCTATAACATCATACAATATTAAGCTGGGATCACAACAATGCTGCTATTCATTTAGTAGCACTTAGAAGTCTATTCATGGATGCTGGAAACACTGAGTACATTTCTATATTTAATCATTTTTATTTTTACATAAACAGAAAGGGACAAAAAGATTAAAAGAAGAGTATTGCGAATGGAGCAATTAAACAGCAATGAAGACTGTACTATGTGGTACATACATAAAACAAACATTGCGGTACAAAAAGTTACATTGTGATCAGGGCCGGCCTTAGGCATAGGCAAACTAGGCAATTGCCTAGGGCATTTGGAATGCCTAGGGGCATCAGCAGATTCTGCTGATTAAAATGATATGCAGCATGCCTATATTCTGTGTGTGAGTGAGGCTGTATCTGCATATGAAATAGTGTATTCATGGAAATCACTGTAACATAGCATTCCGTATGCAGGTACAGCCACAGTCGCACACAGAATATAGGCATGCCGCATATCATTTTAATCATCGGAAGCTCCTTGTGTGTGCTCGTCATAACAATGCAAAGAAGACGAATTTTCAGCAAAAAAGGGCCCCAACGTTAGCAGAACTGGCCAGGAGCTGCATGGCCTATTGAGACAAGATGTATGAGGAAACATCTGTATCCAAGCAGAAGCAGAGGTCACAGTGTTAGCGGCTGTGCGAGTGCTGACTGCGGGTGGGTTGGTTGTGCAATAGTGTTCGGCATATGTGTAAGGGGCATTATGTGTGTCATGTATAAATGCATTAATAATGTGTGACATATGTGTAACAGGCATTATGTGTGTCATGTGTATAAGGGCATTAATAATGTGCAACATATGTGTAAGGGGCATTATGTGTGTCATTATGTGTATGAAGGGCATTAATAAAGGTTGGCATAATGTGTAAGGGGCATTATGGTTATAAGGACATTAATAATGTGTGTCATGTGTAAGGGGCATTACTGTGTGGTATTATCAGGGTGCCGAGAGAAAGGGGTAGGGGGTACAAATTACCCAGGCCAAAGTCTGATGGGAGGGCCCAGTGGTGGCCCCGGGCCCCCTCCCCTTAAGTGACAGCAGCAGCTGCAGCTCTTCTCCTCTGCCCAGCACACACTGCTTTGTGCTGGGTTGCAGTGTGGCCATGGAGGTGGTTAAAATACAATATTTTCTCAGAATGTTTTTCTAAGGGTATAATGTGAGGAGTAATGTATATAAGGTAAAGTGGTACTACAGTGTGATGTAACGTGAATAAGGGACACCATCGAATTATATAATGTGAATAAAGTTGCACTACTTTGTGGCATTATTTGAATTGGGGGCAAAATTGTGTGGCCATGCCCCTTCCCTGTTTGGGCTGCGCACCAAATGTGTGCACTGTTTCTATTTAAAATATTGCGGGTAGGAGCACCAAAATGATGACTGCTATGATGAGGGTTGATGGTGCTGGTAAAGGGGAGCAGGGTCAGAGGCGGAACTAGTGGTGGTGCTAGGGGGCACCAGCCAAAATCTTGCCTAGGGCATCATTTAGGCTAGGGCCGGCTCTGATTGTGATAATAAAAGCAGTGAGGACCACAAAAATCTCAAAATCAGATGTTATATGGTATGAAAAGAAGGGGAAGGGGACATCAGCAGAGGGAGGGAGGACCATTGGGATGGTGGTACGGGGAAGCGGACGGGAGGAGGGAGAGGAAGCTGGATCAGTTGGATGGGAGCACTACAAGATGAGAAGTAACTTAGATGTGAGATTTAGGGGGGTATTCAATCGGGGTCGTGCTCCCGCAGCCATCTCCCGACAGGGGAGATGGCTGCGGGGCCCTATTCAATGCTGTCTTCCCCAACAGCATTGAAAAGGGGTGCTGCGCAGAACGAGCCCGACATCACAAGCTGTCGGGCTCGTTCTGCCGAGAAAAGCCGGAAATAGGCGAGCTCCCAGCCGGAGCTCGTCTATTTCCGTCATCAACTCGCGGCCACGCCCCCTTCTTGCCGCTCGGCGGCCGGGACATTGAATCCCGACTGCCGAGCTCCAGGCGAGCTAACCGAGAACGGGACAGGGGCACGGCTGTCGCACTAGCTCGACAGCCGTGCTCCTGACATTGAATACCCCCCTTAGTGTGAGTTTCAAAGTGGGTCAGCCAATGACTCCACATCTTGAAAAACTGAGGACACTGGTCATATAAAATAAGCTCATAAGCATAGATTTGCCATAATTTGTTGATTAATAATAGGTGAGTACAGTTATTTCCGATGGATTGCTATAAATTGTCTCATTGCATGAAGCCAGTGAGTTAGGGGCACCAGGGATTGGGCAAGAGAGCAGTGTCGTGGTCTGTGGTTTCTGATCTGAGTCTAGACCCTGAGACTAGACTGAAGAGGATATTAGGAACTTTGGTGGGTTTATGTAACTTACGAGCATTTAACAGTGTGGACCGGTAGGAGTGACAAAACTTTACTCCAATAGGATTGGATTTTTGGACAGGCCCAGGAAATGTGAGAGAGGGTGCTGTGCGAGCCACATTCTCGCCAGCAAAGATGAGAGTATGTCAGTAAGATAGTATATGTCATTGGTGAAGGCCACAATATTAATGAAAGATGCGCTTGTAAGATGAGTGCATTTATGGAAATTATGGGCATTCTTTAAATTTTTATAAAGACATCAGTTTCAAACATCTCCACCATTTCCATCTCCCAGCGACACTCATGCATCTGGTTGTGCAGTTGGCAATGTCTCAAGAGAAGTAAATAAAAAGTGAATATTAGACCTCTGTAAGAAAAATCTATTAAGACATAAGGATTCCTTAGGAGAAGGAAGTATTGAACCTCGAGGTTTAGCTACTGAATTAAACAAGTGACAACGTTTCAGGTATTTATAGTTAGCAGTGGCTAGATGGTGGAGTCAATTACTGACCTCAGAGAACTTGTGGAACCTGCGTTTGGGCACCAAATATGACAGGAATTTAATATTAGGCCACATTGATGGAGCACTAGGGTCCAAGCCGGGGGGCTCGATTATTCCATAAAGGGACCATTCTATGGGGGTAAGTAACTATGAAAAACTGTTGAACAGTAATAGGTTAGGGGCCTACTTTTGGTGACATCTGTTTGTTTTTTATCTTTTTTTAATATGCTCAGTTTTTGGCAAATTATGTAAACAGTACTAATAGACTCATTTAATAGTTTATTTCTCTTTCTCGAGTGTAGGTTCCACACAACCACATCAACTATAATTCCATCTGATATCATTGATGGGACTCTCTCGTTTAACCCACACACTCAATAGTTTGAGGCCTCTTTGATCAGCGTTGGATCTTGACTGTGCTCCTTGGTGTGATAAGAACACCTTAACTGGAGACGGTTATCTTTTTAGTGACCTTATTCCTTTGGCTAGTATTGCGCTGTGTCTTATATCCTGACCGACTGCACATGCCTGAGTTATCGCAGACATTTGGAGCTCTCATATGCAGCCTTGAGATCCCCGCAAAAATAACCCATCTACCACAAGTTACCACAAATAGTAGCATTGGGAAAACAAGCCACAAAATATCAATAAATGTTTTCCAATAACGCAGAAAAAAGTATTTTCTCTGTGTTATCTCTTTTCAAACATACCAAGGTTTAGTGTAAGTGTCAACTAGCACTGGTTATAGTGCATTGTCACCTCTACTTACATGTCCCCCTTTATTTTGTAGATAAGTTTAATGTTGTTCAAGAAATAGAGGTTGTGTGACATCTGTAGTAATTGAGAACCTTCCCTTTATATGTTGCTAAGCAATTTGTAAGTGTATAAGTACCAATTGTGTGAACTATTTGGCTATACAATAGCATCTGTAATAAAGACAGTTCTGGTGTCCCTCACTCATTACTAAATAAAATCTCAGGAGAAAAATATGACAGGTTCAATGATTGACCCAGATGATTTTAAAATGTTGGTAAGTAAATGGGATTTATTATTTCCGTTACTTGCACTTTCATATGCAGTCCCAAAAGGTATGGGGCAATTAATATGGGGCAATTACTAAAAGTATATTGTAGACTACTGTATGTTTGCACTGGTTAGGTATAGAGGTGAAAAACTCCATATCTATACAAATTAATGTCACAATGAAAAATAGTCAATTATTAATCATCATCACACCTGAATCACTGTAAATATATTATGCTGTAAAACAAGATTTGTTTGGGGGAGAAATACAAGATACATGAGAGCCTTCTTCTGGCTGTAGAGCACCTGCCTAACCCACAATTGTGGGTAGGAACCAAGTCCCCTAAAAAAATTAAAGCGAATAAAAAAGTCCTATGTTCCCTGAGACACAGACAAGGGCACTCGATAGCCACTATAACCATTGTATTTGTTTTTTTATTGTTAGGCATTATTTCGCTACCATTCACCAGCCCAGCAAAATAGTACAATAAACATTAACGTCAGAACACTTGAATTCCCGCCATAGATGTGAGGAGCAGTGTTAGCCTTTTATTATAGAGGATTGCCATGCTTAACCCTTTGAGTGCCAACATCTATGTAAGAGATGTGCAAAATATCTGCTAAAAATGGCAGCATCGCTCATTTGGTATGTAAAAAAGATAAAATTTGCTATATAAAAGGTAAACATTGGAGGTCATTATAATGAATAAAAAATTGTATTTGGCAATGTTCACACCTATTTTGACAAATTCACTTGCCACTCAAAGGGTTAAAACTGTAAAAACACATTTATGTGCTTGTGTCCAATGCTACTTTCATTGAATTAGTAATTTTAAAAAATGCCATTGAATTAAATAACATTGCTCCTACAGTAGTATTTCATTCTGCATGGACCAAAAGATCTTTGTTGACAAATTTTCAACCATTGGCTAGTTTTGTTATTATTCGAAAGCTAACTAGGGGTCCACCCTTAGTTTAAAATAAACAACAGTTAGACTGAAAAAGCTAAGAATACATATAATCAGCCGAATGTTTTGTTCTTTTTGCTAAAACTGGTTCAATTATGTTTATTTGTTGTCCAGTGTGTAGATGTCATCCTGGGTGAAGTGGACTACGATGAAAGCAGAGTAAATGAATGGATGTCTGCCGTGGTTGAACAATCTTTAACCCATCTAGTAAAGATGGAAAGAGCGTTTAAATATATTGGTAAGTTAAATACTATGAAGTAGGAGTTAGTTATTACTCATCAGGAAAAGATATACGACAATACAAACACACATTATAAGTTTTCTCAAAGCAACGTACAAACATGTTAAGTGTAAACTGCAAACATTCTCCCATTGTGTTAGTTTGGTCCCTTTCACATTGCAATTCTGGGTCACACCCCTGATTTTGTACTCAGGTAGAACCCTGTTGTAACCCAGCTGAGACCCTTTTGAAACTGGCCACCCAACCAGCATAAAGCTGATGTCACCAGAGGCAAGTCGGCACTTGAAGATGACACAATCTCCAAGCAACGACGGTTAACCGGCTAACATTGCTGTTAACGGGTCAGAGGTCGCACCTGATCACATATCACTGCGAGCCGGGGTGAATCCGTGTCCAACCCTGGACACTACCTGAGTTGAAAAGCCGGGTTGCTGGAACTGGGTTATTTCAACCAAGTGCTTTCAAGTCTGCGCTTATATCAATGAAGAGAGTAAAAGAAACCGCAAGCCATCCTTTACAATAACATGTATATTGTGATTTTTTTTAACAGATGTTAAACCAATAGCTACAGTATAATCTCCAATTGCACTCATTCAAATTGTCTTCCAGTCTCTCTGAATATATTGCAAAGTTCCCCAACAGTTTCAGAGATGTTTGATAGTGAACGTAGTTGGGCACACCCTCCTTTATAAAGCTTTTTTTTCCTTTTTAGCGCAGTAGTCCGGTAGCTACCAAATAGATTTATAATCAGTAGAGCATTTTGGCAATGAAGAATCAACTGGGTGTAAGTTGGTCACATGACACATTCTCCAGCTCACATGAAATCATGAGCCATCTGCTTTCATCTGCACCACGCCCCTCAGTAAATCAGACGTACGTTTTAGTGCTTTGAATGAACTCCTTTTTATATGCCAGTATATCAGAGAAAGACAAGACACAACTATGTGTTCTAGTTAACCTATTTGATCATTTTTCTACGTATCTATTTTACAGATGGAGCGCCTCTCGCTCAGTGCCCGGGCTCGCCAGACCACCCTCTCTGTCGAGCCGGCGCTCCATCTGAATGGGACGCGCGAGCATCCCACACGCACGCATGTCCCAGTTAGCGTGCGGGGTGGGACGCAAACCCTGCCCGTCTCCGCTTCAGGGAGACAGTCAGAGTTGGGGGGGGGGAGCGAGGAGGTGGGGGATGGCGATGGGGGACGGCGGTGAGGGACCCGGGTGGAGCTCCGGTTGAAGGGGATGCGTGTGCGTCTCGTGCGCATCCCCTTGCAGCGGCTGGCGGCTTGCGAATCCACCACCAGCCCCTGCCTGAATGAGAGGGGCTCCATCTGTAGTTACATTTACAATACCGAACATACCTCAGTTAGTATTGTACATTGTATTACTGAAAGCAGAAACGTTTTTGTTTCTATCTCTAGTGTATAGTAATGTACAGTTACATAAAGCAGTTTGGCAGACAGAACTATGATGCATGAAAATGACAGGGTGTGTCCCAAGCGCATACAACTTCTCAACACTAATTTGAAAGCTTTACTCATCACTATTATTGTCAGCTGCTATTTCATTTACTGGATTTGGCAGTTTTTAGGCTGCAATTAAACCCACTATTGGGGATTAACACACACACACACACAGTAATAAACCTGGAAATAAATAATATGCATAAAGTAATGAAATCTGTATGATCGACTGCCCAAATTACTCTGGACTTGGAATATGTAAGAAGAGAGTTGCAATATAGTTAAAAGCTTTATGGATCTGACTAACTGTAAATGTAGATACATCGCAGGGAAATAACTTCTAAAGTGAACAATTACATTTTTAAAGCAAAGGCCTTATTCAGATCTGATCGCAGTACAAATGTGTTCTCAACATGGGCAAAACAATGTTGTACTGCAGGTGGGACAGATGTAATATGTGCAGAGAGAGTTTCAGTTTTGTAGCATCAGTTTTGTAGTACATGCGATGCGATGGCTAAAATCGCGTCACACCCGCACAGTACAGTAGATCGCATCGCATCCCCCTACAAGTGCCAAAATCGCACGTTTGAGAACAAATTTGAACTGTGACCAGATCTGAATAAGGGCCAATTGGGCAGATGTATTAAGCCTTAACAAGAGATAAATGCAAGGGTGATAAAGAGAGATAAACTTCCAGCCAATCAGCTCCTTACTGACTTTTTTCAAACACAGCCTGTAATATGGCAGTTAGGATGTGATTGGCTGGAAGTTTATCTCTCCTTATCACCCTTGCATTTATCTCTTGTTAAGGCTTAATACATCTGCCCCAATGTGTATTGTCTATTTGATGAATTAGCATATTAATCCTGATACATGTATTTAATTATATTGCATGAGCCACTGTCATAGGCTGTCGTTTGGAGTATTAGAGTATTGGAGTATTGTTATATCAGGAAGAAAAACCAGGCTATGGTTGATATTACTGTAACTTCATATGGGAGTAGTATTTCTTACAGTATATGGGTTATTCACGTGCTGTGTTTTGGTTTATTTCAGTTACCTGTACAGTCATGCAAAAGCGAGGAGGGGGTCTACACAATGCAAGCTCCTCATTTTGGGATAGCTCTACTGATGGTAAAACTGATTCAAAGAACTGTTTACATAAAAAGTACTTTTCTCCAGTATAATGATGATACCAGCCATTTACAATAACATACTGTAAATCATAATAATGACTATAACATTTTTTGGTGTATCTGGTTATTTACTATTGGCACTTGAGACCAATTTCAGTTTGGTTTTCATATCTATAATACAGTAGTGGCTAAAATGAATTTATACTGTATGTAGAGTCCCTTCCTCGCGTTAACTGCAGAGGCGACTGGCTATCCACTGTTGCTGCACTGCCACTTCTGTCATACTGTATGACTGGCAGGCTGAGGCAGTGCATGTGTGCGATCGTATTGTACATGCATCAAGGTGCTGCTGCGATCCTGCGTGCAATGAGGATTAATTCTCAGAGGGACTGTTTGCGGAAGGTAAAGGCCATTTTCGTGTCAAGTATCTAATGTCAGCTGAGACAGAAGCAAAATGCCAACATCTATACTTGTGTCCTTTCTGCATATCCACAGGTCTACCCTTAAACCTTGTTCTTACGTATAGCCTGCAAATGTGTACACAATTGCAAATGAGCTGTGATAGTTCTTGTGGAGATTTTTTTATTTGTTGGCAACAGCTTCGCTTGTGGATATCAGCATTTGCTAAGCGGAAAACAGGGCCCTGGTGGACTATATTTTAAATTAGGGCCTTTCAATTAAAAATTTGGGGTTTCAGCTACAATCTGTAACTTGTAAATTGGGGAAAGTGAAAAAAGCAGGCAACAGGTTAAAGGTTAAAGGCCTTTTTCACATTACACATTTTACATCCACTGACGTCTGAATTGTGATGTGATGTGCGGCAATCATTTACACTGCAAAATCAAACTGGTTTTGCCATGTAAACAATTGCCGCTTTAAAAAAAACATGTAGATTTCTTACCTATTAAATTTCACCCAGTGTATCTAACAAATAACTATATAGAGGATAATGGTTATATTTGCTATATTTAGTAAAATCAGCTCCTAAAAATCTTGGTCTTTGTGAATTTCTTCAGAAGTAACGGAAATTGAACAAATAAACAGTCAGTCAGCATAAAATCAGTGTTTAATTCTTGGTTGTGATGCACTGAATACTCAGTAATAGCGCTGCAGTAATCTGCGAGGAGGAAAATGCACTTATTGGGACACATGAGGACAGATAGTAACCAGGGACTTAATGTTATCCAGTATTCATGAGGTAACATGTTCTAATTCTTCAGCAAGCTTTACTAGCTACTTGTGTGTCCTGAAGTTACTTGTTACCTTATAATGGGTTTTCATTTATGCATTATTTTAACTTTATTTCTAGAATAACAGGGCTGACTTCCATGTGGGTGCACACCATGAAATAAGGAAATGAATAAATTGATACAATGTGAAGCTGTTGTCTCTCTCCAATGTATTGTTTCTTAAACCTGTTTTCTTCTATTTAGGCAGCTGCACAGTGCGGTGGGAAAACCGGACCATGTACTGCATTGTCAATGTGTTTGCTGTGGCCATACACCTATAGCTAACATTGAGAAATGATTTCTGCCTCCCGCCGGGGCCTGGGACACTTATAAGATACTCAGATAATTGGTGTAACCAAACTTTTGCAGCTTACCGCTCTACGTGACAGCCAGAACACAAGTTGCTCACCTGAAATCCAATACTCCAGGAATTACAAGCCACTGCTTTGGTCTGCTACATAGTGTATTACTGATATATAATAAAGTGTTATATGATACAATGCTCAGTAATACGCAGATCCTCAGGAAACATACAGTATATACAATACAATTGTCAATGATATAAAGGGCACCAGAAAACAGTGAATATAACAGTATAATTGCATTACTTCATATATTATTATTTAATTGATGCTTTAATAAACATATTATATCATGAATAAATACACTGTGATGTACTCCCATAATAGCAAACACACATCATCGCATTGCATGGAAAAATAACAAGTCATCACAATGAGGAGAGAACATTCTCTTCCAGTTCTTCATCCATGGTATTGCCTTCTCGCCTCCTTGCTGCACAGCTCAGTTTATTTGCTCTTAGACATTTGCACTGCCGTTTAAGTTAAAGCTATTTTACAGCTATTAATGCATTTTACAATGTAATGTTAATATAAAAAAAGCTATTTTACATTGAAGAATATAAGATTGTATCATGTATATATACATTGGAACATCTACATGGATCCTATGTTCAGCCATTAAAGATGTTGCCTAACTCAGTCATGACTGATGTCTTTATTTGTGTGCAGAAAGAGGGTATTCAATTGATAGCAAGGTTTAGGGCCAGATTCTCTAAGCTTCTAAAGTGATAAAATGAAGAGTGATAAACAGCCAGCCAATCAGCTCCTGCCTGACATTTTTCAAACACAGTCTGTGACAGGCAGCTGATTGGTTGGCTGTTTATCACTCTCCATGTTATCACTTTTGAAGCTTAGAGAATCTGGCCCCAAGTGAGGTAAAAAATCTTGCGTACCTCACGCCCAATTTTGGATTACCTCAGGTTTGTGTGCTCCAATACCCATAGTAAAGAATACTAAATATTTGCCGTCCAATGATAAACACTGTGCAATGATTAAGGTATATACAGTACATTCTCTTTTAAGGCCGAGAACTTTTCCTCTTAGAAAAAAGAAAGACAGTAGAAGAATGCGATTATTCCAGAGTAAATTACATCATACTCAGGGACATTAACACTTTCCAGGCTCACCTAGTATTATAGAGATGTTTGCACATAAAATATCAAAAAAATTAAGATTGTGTAATCTTGAACTAATATCTGGAGTGCCCATATCTGTGTTAATCCAAAATTGAGTGCGAGGTACACAAGTTTTTTTTTTACCTTGCTCAATTGAACCCCCTACCTCATTTTTTATTGCGTTTTCTAAGGAGTGGTACTCCTGGGTTAATACTTAGCCACAGTCCTAGGGTGCTGGATTCTGAGATTTATTTATTGGCGGTTAAAAATAAACTTCTGTTTAGCACAGAAAACCCGGTGACATGAGTAGAAAAAAAATATTCAAAATAATGCAATTTATTACCAATTATAGCACACACATATACCGCAGTTCTTTACAGAGAATATTTGAACATTCACATCAGTCCCTCCCCGAGTGGAGCTTACAATCTATATTCTCTACCACATGTACATGAACACACATTCATTCTAGGGTTAATTTTTGTGAGGAGCCAAATAACCTACCAGTATATTTTTGGATTGTTGGAGGAAGCCGGAGTACCCGGAGGAAACTTAAGCAAGCGTGGGGAGAATATACAAACTCCACACAGTTAGGACCATGGCGGGAGTCAAACCCATGACCTCAGGTAGTGCCCTGAGACAGGAATATTGCTGCTCTGACTGACTGCTAAAGGTAAAAGAATTTTGATGTTAAAAAAGCTCTTAAGAAGTGACTAGATTTACATAATATCTATACCTCAGGGAATGATTGCGTTTGCGACAGAGTATTACCATGCAGCAGTACTGTAAAATCACAGTATGCTAATGCTTCAGCTGCTGAATCTCTCCAGGGGCAGCACCCACCGGGACTTGCAAACCGTCAGATTCTCCACATCTGCAGCTTCATGCAAGTTTTGTCAATTATCTTGATACCCCAAATTATGCCAGTCTCATCTTTCATGCATGCTTTCCTCCCACTATCCTAGACCGCTCCCTCATCATTATCCACTTGTCTCTTCCCTGCTTACCATTCATCCATCACACATAGAGGAAGCAGTTCAAGACAAGTTCAAGAGCCGCACTGGGCATTGTTAGCATGTAACAATAGACATTATATAATAATCCCCAATTGTCTGTCCAGAGAAGTATATGTGCATTTGGAGCTTTACCCCTCTCCGCCACTGGGTAAAACTGCCTCAATGGAGAAGAGAAAAACTTAGAGGGAGCAGCGCTGACACAGATATATATTTTGGTGGTGTTGCAATGACCCAACATACGGCCTAATTCAGTGTGGGTCGTTAGATAAAGAAAATGCATTTGCCTGTTATCAAAAGTCGCCGCCCAAACAGAATTTGCCCCTCACAAATAGCGATGCATTAACAGATTAATTCGCAAAGTCCGAACCATTGAGCAGTTTTTTCCATCTACACATTATACGGCTTCCCCAAATCTGCTAAAGAACCGGGCTGGAAGGGGTCATCACTGATGTCAGAGGACCACGGAAACAAAAACATTTTCACAAACACACTCAGAAAACTGCATGTTTCTGACCGTAAATGCCCTACACCTCAGCTGTATTGTGTACTGAGAATTGTGGTGCTAATTGTTACCTGTGCGCTGCTTTCAATCGATTTTCAGGTACTATAATATTAAGTTCCCTGTACCCTACATTGTATTTTATTCAAATGTGTGACACAAACACATTATTTCATTTTACAGTATGTATGGCGCTGCAAATCACTTAGAAATAAAATGGGTACTTGTTTCCTAGCACGGCCACAATCGCGGGCATCAGGTGTCATTTTTAGTGGTATACGACGCGACCGACGCGATGCCCCCGATTTTCCCATTGAAATGCATTGAAAAAAGTCAAAATCGCGTCGATTGCGTCGTATGCGGCTAAAAAAGGCTTAAATGGTCCAGACGCGATGCCCACGATTTCCCCATAGGAAACAATGTTAAATGGCTCAATGTACCCGCGATGCCCCCGATTTCTCATAGGGAACAATGTTAAATACCTCAATTTCACCAAATCATCATAGGGAACAATGGTAAATGGGCCAGAAAGCCCCAAAAACACCCCAGAACAGTGAAATGTCCCCCAAAAGTACTTTACGCCACCCCACGATCAACGCGAACCCGAAGCGTGGCGACCGCAGCGAGCCCGCGAGGGGCGGCGGTACGCGTCCTCCGACCTTTTCATACCCCCACTATCCACGTCGGCGTGGAGTTGAGAATAGAATAGTGTGGCGAGCACAGCGAGTCACAGAGCCCGAAGCGTGGCGAGCGCAGCGAGCCCCTCGAGGGGACGCGGATACCTTCACAGGTAAACGCGTCCCTTCGCGGGCTTCACAGGTATCCGCGTCCCCTCGCGGGGCGCGCTGCGCTCGCCACGCTTCGGGCTCGGTGGCTCGCTGCGCTCGCCACACTATTCTATTCTCAACTCCACGCCGACGTGGATGATGGGGGTATGAAAAGGTCGGAGGACGCGTACCGCCGCCCCTCGCGGGCATTTAACATTGTTCCCTATGATGATTTGGGTAAATTGACCCATTTAACATTGTTTCCTATGGGAAATCGGGGGCATCGCGGCTAAATTGAGGCATTTAACATTGTTCCCTATGGGGAAATCGCGGGCATCGCGTCACGACCATCGCACCCGATTTTTTAGTGCTTGCGATGGCCGCGATGCCCCCGATTTTTCCTCACGATGCCCACGATCATGATCGTTGTGGCCGTGCTAGGAAACAAGTACCATAAAATGTAATGATAATCTTATGTTTGTGAACAGCACTGATTTTAGCATTGTGATTGAGTTCTTCAAAGTAAAATCCTCAAAGAAAATCCTCATAGAAATAGAATTTCTTTACATCACAGGTTCTCAAACTCAGTCCTTAGGACCCCACACAGTTCAGGATTTCCTGGTCTCCTCAGAGAATCTGTGAATGTTTTAAAATGTGTAAGTGGGTGATGAATATACCTGTGCACCTGCTAGGGGAATAAATACACTTGTGCACCTGTTAGGTGACCTGATAAATGTGGACTGCCTAGGTTCATGAGGATCAAGTTTGAGAACCATAGAAGTCAGACTGACAGGTATATAAAGATTGTTGTCATAGCTGCTGTGTGACGCTGACCCAGTAATGCAGCCATCCATAAATATAAATAATAGTTTTCCATCAGTTATCATACCGTGTTTTTTCTTAGCCATTTGGTAAAAAGTTGTAAGACCTTGAGCCTAGTCCCCACTATGTGCACCCAGGGTAACAGCTGGGATTACTCATCAAAGAGTTAAAGCTGCTGGTAAGGTATAAGAGGTGTGTAAGATTTGTAGTATGATGAAACACCTGATAATTATGCAGCTGTTCTGTTCTTCCATACTATAAAAAGGTTGATATTTCAAAAACTATCTGCCTAGGTCAAGGGTTCCCAAACTGTACGCCTAGGCTCCCTGGGGTGCCTCGGAGCACTTGCAGGGTGCCTCGGTTTGGTGGTCCAGAACCGATTCAAATTATTTATGGTCAATGTATTAGACAAAATCAGTGCTTGTGGCTTCCAGTTTTAAAATATGTGGATAAATAGAAGTGAATCTACATAATTGGACCTAAGGACGACCTATAAGCACAACATATTTAATGTAATATTGTTTTCTGAAATCTCGGTAGCAAACTTTGCACCTAGGGGTGCCGTGACAAATATTCTGATAATCTAGGGTGCCTGTGATGCAAAAAAGTTTGGGAACCACTGGCCTAGGTGATTCATGTAACCACTGGCCCAGGTGATTCATGTAACTGACGTTGACCTACTGTTCCAAGGACAATATATAGGGCTGGCATGTTGGTAGGTCACGGCAAAAAGATCATTCTAAACATTATCTCAATAACCAAATAGGGCGGTTTAATTTTCCATATCCTATTTAAATGATACCACGATCATCCATCTCAGTTAAGCAAATGGAATTACAGTATATAGCAATATGTCTAAGCCGCATATTGAATATTCTGAAACAAATGATGTCAGTACTTTCTGAACTTCAGACAAACACTATATTACTTTTTTCTTTGTAAAATCTGAATAAAAAATAAATACATTTTTATCACTCATAAATGTTTATACTGTTATCTAACCTGAAAGAATGTATTTGCTATATAAAAGGCAATCAGAAATGCAAATAGGAATGTCCATCTGCTCCAACATTACAACTAACTGGCAGACAGTTCTCCAAACTATGATCAACAACATCTGGAGTGAGGGTTTAGAAAATGTAAAACAGTTCTGACTCGTTGGAATGAAATGATTCTAGAAGTCAAGTGATGAAAGTAAATGTCCCAGCAGACATTTGCAAAGATTGAAAAGACTTTGGCTAGAAACTGAACCTTGAGGAACACCCATCGTGAATCGGATAGCAGAAACTAAGCGGTTTTTCCAAGTCTAAAAGAAAAATATTGATAAGATAGTGAACTGCTTTACCTCTAAAATCAAGGTGTTGAAGACCCCGGAATGAATATGTGTCATAGACTAAAATGTGCAAAATACAGTAGAGTAATGCTGTCACATGTGTGAAAAATTAGTAGTACATGAAAGTGTACTTATATGAGTAATAGATTCAGGGCTTCTCAAGAGTGCAACAAGCCACTGTGGGTAACAGCTTGTGCTATGGGATCATCAGGAACACATGCTGGCAATCTCATACATTCTACACTGACATCAGAATGTATGATAGAGTAAATCTGATGAAAAAGGTTATATTTTTATAAGGTTTAATTATGTGCTTATGTGCAGGAGCCCCACTGTTAATAAACTGAAAAAAATATGTATCAACCACCTGTTTGTCTACCATGTTCACCTTGACTTTTGACCATGTCAATCTTCACAACTTTCGACATGTCATTTGTCGACCTTCTGTACTTACCACCACATGAAGTGGAGCTATTGACTGTGTAACTAGACATTATCTATTATACCAAACACCTCTGAACAGCATCACAGCTTGTTCAGCTAAAGCTGGCCATATTCTAGTGTGATGTAGGCAATTTTCATCCGATTCCAAATGGATCATGCTGAGAAATCGGATGACAAGTGGCAAAATCATGTGCTTGACATTAGATCCGATCAGATATGTGGTTCCCTGAAGTCCAGCCTATCAGATAAATCACATGCGATAAATCATATGTAAAAATAGCACATCAACAACAAATCAGATGGAAGGACTCCCAGGAAGCTAAAGGCAAATCGTATGCAACTTTTGTTTGGAGCCAATTAACCTACCAGTATATTTTGGGATTGTGGGAGGAAACTGGAGCACACCCATGCAAGCAAAATAATATACAAACTCCAGACAGGGCTGTGGTGGGAATCAAACCCATGACCTTAGTGCTGTGAGGCAGTAATAGGGTGTGATAATCAAAAATTTTGGGAGAGTTAAGGCCCATACACACTAGAAGATTTTCATTTCAAAAGACTTTGCCAAAATCTCTGATAGATATATTTTTCACCAAAGTAGTGCGTACATACTAAAGGCCCATACACACTGGGCGACTTTGAGCTGAAAGCCGCTCAAAACAGCCCAGTATGTATGCCCCAGCGGTGAGTGCTGTTGCGTGCTCCTGCATCATTGTAGGGAAAGCCGCTCATCTGCTGGTTATACCAGCAGATGAGCGGCATTGAGGACGGCTTTGCATAGCACTGCGCTATTCAACGCCGTCCTCCCCCCTCCGTCGGCGCCGGACAGGGGGAAAGTGTGTATGCACTGAGCGTCTTTCCCCACAGCAATGATTGACATCATCGCTGTCCATACACGCTGGGCATAGTCGCCCAGTGTGTATGGACCTTAAGCTATT
The DNA here is from genome assembly GCF_055691185.1 of Crinia signifera. NCBI lineage: Eukaryota > Metazoa > Chordata > Amphibia > Anura > Myobatrachidae > Crinia > Crinia signifera. The sequence goes on along the minus strand of NC_139218.1, from coordinate 98,700,498 downwards.
TTCCCCAAAGAGCAAGAGATTTTCAGGAGGCGAAAGACATTGCTGAAAATCTTTCATATATAAGGCTATTTACATAATGGGTGGGGTTTGAATTACAAGGGTGGGAGCAGTGGCCATTTTATTCAGTGCATTTCTGTTCTTGAGGCCTGATTCAGAACTGATCCCTGGGCTGCGTATATTCGCCCATGTGCATGGCAACAATTATTTACATAGGGAGAAATCTATTCGCCTGTGCCAGCAATGTATGCGTTACCACCATAATATAATATACATTGGTGGGCAGTGGCGGCTGCAACATATACATTACTGGCAATGTATACGTTGCCGCGATAAAAATATACATTGGTGGGCAGTGGTGCCTGTAATATATACATTGCTGGCCTGTGCCATTAATGTATATACAGAGGGGGCCACTGCATCGGAGCGGCTCCCATTGTGCTGTCCCACGTTGTCTGCCAGAATGGGGCGTGCACGCAGGAGACGCTCGCGTGCCACATTCTCCACAACGAGACACGCTCACCAGTCCCGCCGTCCGCCACCAGCTACAGCAATATGGCGAGCTGGTGGCAAGGGGGAGAGTGGCCTCATCTGTATTACTGCCTTATAAATATCGTTGCTGGGCAGTGTTGACAGTAATATATATAAGGAGGAAAGAACAGAATTGCGCTATGGATGCACTCCTAAAGAGAGTGTTATCTTGTTGATTTTAAAACTTAATGTTTTATTAGGTTATTTTTTAAAAGATAAGGGGGAGGTTCTATCTGTGTATGTTCAACGTATAGGCTCACAGGTAGTATCCGTCATTATTTTTAGTGAAATATTTGAAGGGGTTAAAAATTGTCAGACACACATTTACAAACAAACATATAACGTGGGGTGCCTTTAATGCACCTTGAAAAAAGTAGGAAAGTGTGTATATAGATTTTTTTTAATTAGACTTATTGTTCACTATCTTTTAGCTAATGTCACTTCAGAAAGATATATATTAGCACTGTGCCTTCCTCTGTTCTCAGAGTTTTTAATAAGTAATACACTGTTTCAATTTTAACAGTCTATGATATTATTGTAAATTTTGATTGAAACGTTGAAACTGTCAGCTCAGTTTAAATGACCCCTTGGGGGAGCAGCACCTACAACCAGCAATAGAATCCTCTATGGCAGTGGTAGCCATCCCTAGCCCTCGAGAGCTACCAACAGTTCACATTCTCCAGACAACCTAGCTGCTGCACAGCTGCACTCATTAATCACTGTCACATTTTAAAAGATACACAGATGGAGCTAATTAGCTCATTTGTGATTTGTGATGCACTGTTGGTAGCTCTCGAAGACTAGGGTTGGCTACCCCAGCTCTATAGCAAATGTTATGTAGCCCTGTTAAATGTAAAAATGGATACCAGTCACCCATAGATAGCGGCCCTCCAGATGTTAATGTTTCACCTTGGCGAAATAGCAAAACTAAGGCAAGGCATGCTGGGATGTGTAGTTCATCAACATCTGGAGGGCCGCTTGTTGCCCACCCCTAAGCTACACAGAGGGGGTTATTCAGGTTGATTCGCAAGGCTGCGAATTCGCAGCCTTGCGAGTCCACCAAACCCCGTCCGGCGAACACACGCCCCCCCGCCGCCCCAGCAAAGTGCAGCTTCGCCCGCACAGCAGCGAATGGATGTTTTGCATAAACATCCATTCGCTTTGCTGGGGTCTCCGCCCACATCATTCGATGGTCGGTAATCATTGAATGATGTTTAGCGTGCACACTTATATAAGTGACTTTTGAGTTACTTAGTTTAGCATGCACGCTGGCGTGATATGGGCAGGCAGCTGACATCCGGTGGTGTCAGCTACCCGGCCCACACACCCGCGTCACTGCCTCATTACCATGAGAACACCCAGCGTTCTCATGGAAATGTCCACGGAACGCTGGGCATTCCCATATGGTGATGGGGCAGCCCGGCGCTCCCCGCCCGCCTCCGCCCCCCCCTCGCCGCCATGGGTGCACGCACCATGCGCCTGCACATGCGCAGAAACACGCCTGCGCATGCGCAGATGCACAACATCGGTACTGCGTGCGAATGCGTGCAGTACCGATGAAATCTGAAAAAGGCCCAGAGGCGCATTTAAAGAGACTATCAATTCACAAGCTACATTCTGCTGAATGTCCACTAGAGGTCAGCAGACCACCAAAAGTGAAATTATAGGAACTCTTCCAGTTATACTAACACACTGGAAGACTGCAATTGATTTAAAATAAAATTAAATACTGAATTCCTAAATATACACTCTCCACACTATATGAACAATACCCTGACTATTGAAATAAATTGGAATTGAGGATAACGCTCAAATTCAAACAATATGTATAAGGACCTCGTAGGTCCAGAAATTTTAGCAAACACTACCACTAAGGCAATAATAATATAAGGGATTGTCAAAATAACAAACTAAAAAGTGTGGAAAGATGTACAGGATAATCTCATAAAATCTCCATACATGACCAACAGCGGTATTGCAATTAGCACACTTGAGTAGTGGCACCTACAATCAGAAATAGAATAACATCTGTATAAGTGCCAACGTTACATTCGCTTATAAATGATCTCCATAATAATAGAACAGCAGGGAGCTGCCTTTTCTGTTTAAAGCTCACGCATCTTCTGAGCATTTGAAAGGAGAAAAGACACTGTATCAAACAAAACCAAAATAGATACACAGTATCCTTAATTCCTCCTTGGCATACTGTTAAAATTGAAACAGTGTATTACTCATTTAAAACTCCGAGAACAGAGGAAGGCACAGTGCTAATATATATATATATATAAAGATAGCGAGATGGCTGGCACTCCAGTATCCTGTAGATATTGCCCAGGTGCCTTTCCAGAGGATTTGCAGCAAATACTCAATGTAAAAGGGAGAAGACGGACGGCACTCGCAGGGTCTTTCAAACGCAATAAATACACCACACTTTGGTTTGCTTTTCCAACGTTTCAAATCTTGTTGAAAGATTTTTCGTCAGGGACCCTGACGAAAAATCTTTCAACAAGATTTAAAACGTTGGAAAAGCAAACCAAAGTGTGGTGTTTTTATTGCGTTTGAAAGACCCTGCGAGTGCCGTCCGTCTTCTCCCTTATATATATATATCTTTCTGAAGCGACAGTAGCTAAGACAGTGAACAATAAGTCTATTTTATTTAAATCTATATACACACTTTCCTACTTTTTTCAAGGTGCATTAAAGGCACCCCAAGTTATATGTTTTTTTTGTAAATGTGTGTCTGACAATTTTTAACCCCTTCAAATATTTCACTAAAAATAAGGAGGGATAGTACCTGTGAGCCTATAAATTGAACGTACACAGATAGAACCCCCCCACCCCCCCCCCCCTTATCTTAAAAAAAAGAACCTAATAAAGCATTAAGTTTTAAAATCAACAAGAAAATACTCTCTTTAGGAGTGCATCCATAGCGCAATTCTTTCCTCCTTATGTACTGTACCTAACTTGCCCGGATAGCACCCCCGCCACTAACAATTTAAAAACAGGCCGCCTCCTAGAATCCCCTAAATAAAAGGGATTATTAACCAATTGTGTGCGGATTACCAACTCCTCTTCACCCCAATCCCCGTTTGATGTGACAGTAATATATACATGACTGGCATGTGCCATCCGTGTATATATTACTGCCTTATAAATATCATTGGCGGGCAGTGGTGACAGTAATATATACATGACTGGCATGTGCCATCCATGTATATATTACTGCCTTATAAATATCATTGGTGGGCAGTGGTGACAGTAATATATACATGACTGGCATGTGCTATCCATGTATATATTACTGACATAAATATCGTTGGTGGGCAGTGGTGACAGTAATGTATACATGGCTGGCATGTGTCAGTCATGTATATATTACTGCCTTTAGAAAAATCATTAGTGGGCAGTGTATGCCCCACACAGTGCAGGGGGAGGGAGTGGGGCGTTCCGCCGGGCCTGCAGGGGGAGCAGAGCTGCAGGCCGGGTGGCACCAGCACGTGTGAAGGCAGAGCGGCACATGTGGCAGCGACAGAGCGGGGCAGCTTCCCGTGAGTATGTCCGTCTACAGGGTGCGGGAGCAGGGGGGAGCTGGGGGAGGGCTCAGGGTGGTCAGCTGAAAGTAGCTCAACTCAGCGATGATGGCTGAGAAACCTGCCATCATCGCTGGCATACTGATAAAACCAGCAGATGGGAGACTTTGCTAGCGATGATTGCTAGCGATGATTGCTAGCGATGATAGTCTTCCATCGGTGGGCCATACACACTAGGCGATTTTCTTCTGAAAATCGCTCAACACAGATAAAATTAGCCGGTGAAAATCGGCAAGTGTGTATGGGCCTTTATCCTATTTTTATTAAAGCAGCAATCAACTACATGGCAAAATCAACCTGGTTTTCAGTGTAAATGATTGGTGCTTTAAAAAAAAATCAGAAAACTCTCCCAAGATCTCTACTTTTCTTATTCTCATGCTGGGTACACACCCAAAAGATTTGGCCTCAATTCACCCCATTTCGATACAATCTCAACTGATTGTATGCAAATTGGGCATGTTTGGCATGTTTAGATCCGATTCCGATCCGATGCATGTCCTTGCTGGTCGTTTTGATCGCGTGCTCCAGCAGATCCTGTGACCATCGTATGGTCGTCTCACGATCTGCTCACAATCATGATCATTGTGGTGTGTACCTAGCATTAAACCCTACTACATGTGGCCCATAATATCTAATTACTGATTGGTTTCTGTGGTACAGCCATAGGTGCATCTACAGGGCAGCCGAGAGGAATGCCGGGCCCTGGTAAAATTGGAGGTGTGGCCTAATCATAGGAGGCGTGGTGACCTCCCGCAATCAGGTCACGTCCCCAAAATTATTAAGGGGAAAGTGAAAAAACCCTCTAAAGCTGAGGGGGGAGTGTTATTATTCCCCCAACCCTTCAGCACACACCTACACCATGTGCTGTGCTTACAGCAGGCTCAGCATGTCAGTGAGACGCTCATGCTGAGCCTGCTGACACAGCACACCACATGTCGGACCAGGGCCCCCGCCGGGCCCCGCCAGCAAGCCCGGGCCCGGGTAATTAGTACCTGCCCCCCCCTCTCAGCGGCCCTTTGCATCTATAATGGATGTGTGCATCTATAATGGGTGTGCAGTGCAAGCTATCTAGAATCAGGATGTAGTTAGTTACATGGTCCACAATGCCAGCGCAAATTATGATTATGTCTGAGGCTTCCACTGATCTGCGACTGAGACAGACTGGAAGTGATCAGTGCGGATGCCACAGACCAACTCAAGAAGAGCCTGGGTACACCTGCGTTTTTTTCAACCACTCCCGAAAATAGCACGTTTCTGCCCCAAACGCTGGCATCCTGTAAGTCAAACTGCGACTGGATTGCGAGGCGTTTTCAGTCTCTATTTGAGCCTGCGCACACGCAATGAAAATGCTGAGCTTGCATAGTCATTTGATAGTCGATTGATTTTTTCTCTCATTTGCAATCCATGATGAGTTAGGCTTCATGTCAGCATTATGCTTCACCATCATATTGAAAGTTATAATGCTGATACAGCTAAAATACTTTAAGTGACATTACTACTACATCTGCATCCTCAGGTAGAAATGATGCTGTCAAAAGTGTGAATGTTGACATATACCAAAATCATTATCTATTCAAAATAAAAAATACATATAGTAAATATTAGAATAGAGCTGTCTTTCTAGCCCTATAATGCATATGATAAAATAAATGCGCTGATAGAGGGCGCTGCTGCTCTACTTATAAAATGTAGTGTTCAAAATACTCTGATGTAAGTTTTACTTTCAAGTATGTTTGTTCCTACAATTAACCTTATTTGACATTGCTGCATCACCTGACTGGATGTGGCAGTGTCTGCTCTAGAACCTGTTTGTGGGTGTGATAATATAGTGTTGGTGTGATAATATAGGGCAGGATTCTCTAACCCAGAAATGCGGTAAAACCCCAGTTATCAGGGTTTTTACCACATTTCTATATTCTCTAATATCAAGCTGACACTGCAGAGGGAAAAAGCTGGCGATTCCCTGCAGAAGCCTATGGGCTTCTTACCGCAGCGCTGTGTGAGGGATCCATCACGGATCCCTCCCAGCATGCCCTGTGGCCGCATCGCAAGGGACAGCTCTTATCGCAAGAGCTGTCCCTTGCGTTAATGATCGCATATGTTAGAGCACATGCGATCATTAACTATGCAAAGCCCGGCGGAGGGGGGCTGCAGATGGATGTTAGGATGTTAGGAGCCTCCCGTATCCCAGCATGCCTCGGGGCCTCACCGTGTACTGCTGTCAAGGATAGATACATACATTACATACTAAAGCAGGAGTAGACGGTAGTGGCTGTTGCAGAGGTACACAGGGTACATTGCTGTTGCTTTTTGGACAGAGGAAGCTCTCTATACGTGCTGATTGTGGCCTGGGAGTGACGACAGAACGTGATATACGAGGTGGTTGGATACCACCATTAACGGTACACCTTCACAATTTGGGGTGTTACATGACTGGTGGAAGTGTCATTTTGAACACACTAATTACTACACTAGGAGGCGCTCTTTTCACCCTTTTTTCTAGATATATACTGTATATATATGTGTGTGTGTGTGTGTGTATATATATATATATATATATATATATATTTTATTATTATTATTTATATACATTTGGTCTATCTATAATACTTTAACTGACCTGGCATATACTGGGTCACCTAAGTGTCCATCTCCGTGCTTTGCTCCGCCCCTCTGGAAACCCCCTTCCGAAAATTCTGCGTTTGCCCCTGAGGGAGGCTGCAATTTCCTGGGTACTGCTTGTTGCAAACAGTCATTAATTATTTGTTATGTGGAGGTTATTAGTTTGATTTGCGCTGTACTAGTGTTTGTATGCAATTACTGTAAATAAATGATATACTTAAATGTACATACAGGTACAGAGCAAAATACACACTTTTAATAACTTTAATATTAAAGTACACAAAATTATACTCTTAATAAAGATCCACACACAAATATTATTAAAATAAAATAAACTTCCATGCTCCTCTCTGGTGCAATGCATGCCTTCTTTCAGCTGCATCACACTGAGTGACGCACTGAAGTCTAGGCATGCTCACTGCAGAGAACTGCTTCTGGGCTGCACAGACAGCAGCCCATAGAAGCACTGTAGCTCTGGTGATTTGCACAGAATGGCTTCCTGTTGAAAGCTATTGCTGTCATCGTTCATGTACTGGCAGCCCAAGAGGGGGAGGAGTTTCCAGCTCTGTGTATGATAAGCAGTAGCAACTTCCAATAGTAGGAATCTACTACATTCTGAACTCCTCCCCACAGGGTTGGGCTGTTGCTGTGTCTGCCCTGCTGCTTCATGGTGCCTGGTGTGAGGAGGTTACCAGTGTGTCAGAGACACAGACAGCCAGTACCAGAGCACCGGAGGTAGGGGGGGGGGTGCCCACGGGGGGGGGAAGCACCGGATCTCTGGTGCTGTCTGTCTGTGTCTCTGGTGTTGGGATTTTGACTGGAGGGGCTGCAGCCCTGCAGCCATATAGCAGGAGCCTCCTCTGATCCTGTGCCAACTGTGCAATTGCTGGGATGCCCACTGCACCGCCGGTTGTTCTAGGCAGCCCACCATTGGTGCACAATTTTGTTCACCCTTGACACTTGCACTAAGTTATGGCAGGTACAGTGTCTCCCTGTGACCTCTGTGGAAGCAGCTATGCATCTGAGATTGCAGCCCGCTTCATATACAGTATGCCTCTACAATCCCAAAACAAACCCATCAAAAACATTTTTTTTGCATTCATTTCAAGAAATGCCCTTTGCTGCACCTCTCCATTTCTGACACCAGCAGTCCTGCACACAAAAGAACCTCTGGGCATGCACTCAGGGATACATATGCCACCGTTTGCAGTTTCAGAATATTTAGCACTAAGTAAATAATCACTGAAATATGTGAGCCTTGGCATTGCATGCAGTTAGTGTGCCACTCTGAATAATGGGCCTAAATCATACCTAATTGCAAAGCACATTTTTTTCTAAAAATGCTGCACTGCAGGTGGAGCTGATGTAGCATGTGCAGATAGAGTTAGATTTGGGTAGGGGTGGGGGGGGGGGGGGTGGTGGTGTTCTAATTGAAATCTAAATTGCAATGTAAAAATAAAGCAGCCAGTTTTATCCATACCTTCCAAATTTTGGAGGCATGGTCTCACAGTCAGGCAGCGTGTCCTGCAAAAGCATCATGCCAATGAGAACCCCATTTTCTCTGATGTGGGGTCATGGCCAGTGCTGTGTGAGATGCTGGCCATGCCTCAAGCCCCTCTGTCTCCCTGAATAGATGCTGTGTGCATTCCCCGCTGCTTGGCTCAGCCAAACAGCTACAGTCAGAGGGGACTCCCAACTGCATGCGCAACTGTGGAACACCTGACAGTCCCCAAAAACAGGACAAATGGGGACAGAGGTATACTCAAAATCAGGTGATTTGGAGTCCAGGACAACGCCTCTTCATTTTGCTCAAACCATTCTTGAACAACCAGTGCAGTGTGGCAGGGTGCATTATCCTGCTAAAAGAGGCACTTTCATCACAAAAAATGTATAAGTGGTACACAATGACTTAGCAGTTCAAATTAAATTAGGATCCACATGCATGGCCAGATTTCGGCAGTGGTTAACAAACTGGGTGTCTTAGTACCAAGGCACTTGCACAGATACCGCAGGTTTGTGGTCTAGGACAAAATCGAATTATTTAGGTTCAGTGTGATAGGCATAGTGAAGACAAATAGAAGCTCAAAGTGGCCGCCACCACATAACTGAACCTAAAGTTGGGTACACGCTATGCGTTTTTACTAAACGGTATGAACAATAGCATGGTGGGGGAGCGGCGTGGTGTCGGTGTAGTGCAGGTGTGGGAGGGGCGGGTGTCGTGTTTGCGCAAGTGGATGCCGGGGTGTTGTAGGTGGTGGAGGGGAGGTTGCGGTGGTGGTGTGTTTGGGTCTTGTAGTAGCGTGGGCGGGTGTCAGAGGTGTGCAAGGGGGGAGGGTGCTTGTGGGTGGGCTAGTGTGAGGTGTGAGATAGTGTGGGTGGTGGAGTTAGACGTGTGGTTGTGGTCCGTGTGGGTGGTGTGTGTAGGTTTGGTGCATACATTAGGTGCGCCAGTTGCGAATCGTGCATTTTGGGGGTGCTGTGGGAAGTGTGTGGCCGGTGGCAGTGTCGGTGGGAGAAAGATAGGTGCGTGGGTAATGCAGGAGGGGGATGGGCGGGTGCAGTGTTGGTGCTGCTTGTTGCAGGGGTACCGCATGATGGAGAGGGGCAGGTGAAGTGCTTTCGTAGGTGGATCTGGGGGTGTTGCGGGTGTTAGGGTGGTGGGGGCGATGTTGTTGTAGGTAAGGGTGTGGTGGGTTGGTGAGGGTTGGGTGCAAGGATGCTATAGGTGTGAAAAGGGGTTAGGGGGTGGTGTGTGTTGTGAAGTGGCGGGTGCGGGAATACAGTGTGTGGTGGAGTGTATGTGGGGTGGTTGGCCGTGTGGGTTGGTTATGTGTGGTGGTGCACCATTTTAGTGAGGTGCATTTGCGGGGCTGCTGTGGGTATAGTAGCAAGGTTAGTGTGTTTGGGTGAGGCATGGGTGCGTCAGTAGTGCAGGTGGGGGATGGGCGGGTGTGGTGTTGCCACGGGTGGGTGTTTGGATACTGCGAGTTGTGGAAGTTGGGGTGTGAGGTTGGCGTGGGTTGGTGTATCAGCAGCTGTCCGGAATCTTCTGGTGCACAAAAGAAAAAGTAGAAGCCTCTGCAGCTGCCGCTGATGCCGGAGACGCTCTATAGCAGGGGGGAGGTCAGAGGAAAGGACGAGGAGCCTCTGCTGCAGCCGCCTATACCCGGAGCTGCACCATGGGGGGAGGGGGGGCGGGCCCGGCCGCATCTGCCGCTGACAGAAGCTGCACCATGAGGAGTAGAAAGAAGAGCATCCGCTGCTGCCCAGAGCTGAACTGCAGACACAGAAGGGCCGCTGCTGGTGAGCATTCGTTTGTCAGACTGTACTCCCTGTCTATCTTTGCCCCCCACACTTCCTCCCATCTATGCTGCCCCCATCTGTCTATGCCCCCCCCCACACCTAACTATCTTTCTATCTATGGTGCGTTGTCCCATCTGTCCATTTGTCTATGCCCCCCACCCATCCATCTTTCTATCTGCTGTACTCTACCCCTATTTGTTTAGGCTTCTTGCCCATCCGTCTATTCCTGCCACCCGTGTATCTTTCTAAGGTTCTCTGTCCCATCTATCTATGGCCCCGTTTGTCCATATATGTCCCCATCTTTCTAACTATGGTGCTCTGTCCCCATCTATCTGTCTTTGATCCCCCTGTGCATATGTCAGTCTGTACTCCATAAGGGGGGGCGGCCAAAAATAGTGTGCCATGGGGTGGCCTAACCCCTAAATCTGGCCCTGGGGGCAGGTGCAGTGTTTCGGCAGGTGGATGGGGGGGTTTAGTGTAGGTGTGTGAGAGGCGGTTGTCATGGTTGCGCAAGTGGATGCAGGGCTGCTGTGGGTGCTGGAGGGGCAGGTGCAGTGTATAGACAGGTTGTGGGGGTGGGGTTGTATAGTTAGAGTTAGGCTGTGGGGGAGAGAGGTGTATACATAGTTAGGCTGCGGGGGAGGGTGTGTGTAAGGAAAGAGGTAGGCTAAGGGGGAGGGGGGTATAGATAGTGTTAGGCCGCAGGGGAGGGGTGTATAGCTAGGCTGTGGTGGAGGGGGGGTATATAGGTAGTTAGGCTTGTGGGGGAGGTGGATTTATATATACTGTAGTTAGGCTTGCGGGGGTGTACTGTATAAATAGAGTTAGTCGTTCGGGGGAGGGGGTGTATAGGTAGAGTTAGGGTGTGTGTGTGTGGTTACTAACCTGGGTTTAAAAGGAGGGTGCTTTTGGGGGGACACGCCAAACCAATTAACTATTTAATCGTATGGGTTCACTGCAGCCTTCTTCTCCACCCTTCGGAGGTCGGCTCACCACCCTTCTGCCACCGTGCCAGCCTGACTCCTGTCATACACTCAGGGGCTGGCGCAGAGAGCAGACATGTGCGCGCGGAGGGGGAGTCTGACACTGCAGAGAACATAGTGAGTCGCTCTCTGAGTCAGCCTGCACACAGACGCTGGCGCTGTGCCAGTAAAGGTAAAGATGTAAAAAAAGCATGATGTGCGGCGGTTGGCAGCGTGCACGGGAGTTGGGGGGGGTGGTCGTATAATGATGTCGGGGGGAGGGGGGGTGGGGGCTGTGCCGGTGCCTCCCCGTTACTGCATAATTTGTCAAGGGACAAAGACAGTCTCTCTGAGGCGATGTGTCACGTGCAGCAAAGTAGTGTGCCGGCAATAGCAGCGGTAGCCACAGCGGGATCCAGGAGAGGAGTCAGTGACCTGGATTGTAGGAGCCTACAATCCAGGTCATTGACCACTTTCCTGAATCCCGCTGCTATTATCGGCAAATCACTCTGCTAGCACTACCCGCTATTTGGGCACGCTGTCACAAAGGGTGAGAAACAAACAAAAAAAGCCATTAAATCCCCATTTTTGAGATTTTTACCGCATTTTCATATGCAGCAAAGCTCTACCACCGGGGCTTCGCTGCGGGGGTTACGCCAGTTCTATGGGCTTCCCTTCACATCCCACACTGCTTATTGTCCTGTTGGATTAAGTAGGGATTCTATATTGGTGATTGGATGTTTTTTTTTTTACTGCATATATCACTCACCTCTATGGGAGCGACAAGGAAATATATATGGCAGATGTAAATATGATTATGATATCATGATAATAATTAAAATCATTAAATCCTGAGTGCATGACTATAGACCAGTATCAAACCTTCCTTTTGTAGAAAAGGTTGTTGAAAAAGTGTTTGCAAATCAACTGGATACCTGCCTGACAACTTATAATATGTATCATCCATTCCAATCGGGATTCTGGGGAAGACATAGCACTGAAAAAGCCCTGGTTATGTCTTCAATCTTAATCATTCTGGACCTTTCTGCAGCATTTGATACTGTGGACCATGAGCTTCTGACTGAGCACCTGAAAAACTTCTGTGGACATGTTGGCACAGTACTAAGCTGGTTTACATCATTTCTCACTGACAGGTTACTGAGAGTGTAATCTGGAGTATACTCATCTTCATCCATGCCACTGCCATGTAGTTTCTCACAAGGTTCTATGCTATACCCCATGCTTTTTGCAGTGTACATGCTGCCATTGGGTGAAATAATTAGACACCATGGCCTGGTCTACCACGGCTATGCTCCAGGCACTGAGAACCAAATAACAACCCTAAAAGACTGTCTATCTGAGCTTTAGGAATAGATGAGTGCCAAAGGGTTGAGACTGAATCCTAATAAAACTGATGTCCTTATGATAGGGCCTCAACATCAAAGGACAAGACTGCAGCATCGCCACCCAACTGGACTGACACTTGGAAGTACAAAACCCATATCATGTACAGAATCAATACACTCTAAAACATCAAATAACAGCCTTTCATCTGAGGAACATAGCCAGAATCAAACACTTAATTCCCTCTGAAGATCTGCCAAAAGTAATACATTCATTTGTATCATCTCAATTAGATTACTGCAATCCTCTCTACGTTGGTCTCCCAGCAAAAAATTGCACCGATTACAGCTGGTACAATACACAGCTGCCAGACTGTTAACTAACAAGCCCCGCTCTAGCCACATAACTTCCATTCTCTACTCCCTTCACTGGCTGCCCATAAAATGGCAAATCATTTCAAGATTAATTTACTGAGTTTCAAAGCCCTACATGACCAAGACCCAAGGTACCGGAAGCAAATTCTGATTCCATACTGTCCCATCTAAGTACTGCGATCTCTAGACTTTTAGCAGTACTTAGAATCTCTCGTAATTCATATGGGGGTCCATCTTTTAGCCTCACTTCTCCGACTCTGTGGAACTCACTTCCCCACATAGTTCGAGAGACCACCACTCTAGAATCCTTCAAAAACTGACTCAAGACTTTCATGTTTACTTAAGCATTTCCATAAATCCATAAAGCTTTTTTGTACTTCATTGTTCCTGTACTGTATTACAGATGGAGCATCCCTTGTCCCTGCTCGGCATCCGCCAGAACGCCCCCTCTGGTGAGCGCCAGTGGACAGGGACTTTATTAAACTGGGACGTGCGTGAGTCTCACGTGCGTCCCAGTCTCTCGGCGGCTGGGTGCCGGGACCCTGCCCGTCTCCGATACCCGGTGGGAGCTCCGTCGCCACGGGGCATGTTAGCATCTCGCGTGCCCCCTGGCGGGAGCTGGCGGGGCTGGCGAAAGTTTTGCCAGCCCCTGCCTGAACAAGAGACGCTACATCTGTATATTCATTCTATCTGTTAAGTGCTTTGAGTCCTACTGGAGAAAGAGTACTATATAAATAAAATTATTATTATTAGTATTATTATTGTACATAATCATCCAGAACACTGAATTTTTACAATATTACCAAAACTGGAAAATAAAAAGTTACTTAGCAGAAAACCCCTAAAAATAATAGTCATTAATAGTTAATGTCAATAACTTGTTTAAACACTATTTTGAGCTTACTTCTGTTGTAAAAAGCCTAAGGGCAAGAACCTGTGCCTTAGTAAATACTGCACACTGTCTCTTTAATTAGTGAAAATCGGCAAACAGGCCTTCCTCAGGCAATTTGCTATGAAACCCATTGGGACCTAACTACTGAACATTTTTAAGCTGCCTACATTGATTTTTTTATTATCAGGTTGTGGAATGCAAAATGTTGAATATTCTATTAGTTACATAAAAGGGCCAAACAACTTCAAATACAATTCTTGTGTGTCAGGGCAATCTATTAGGGATGACCTTGGAGTTCTGGAAAGGTTATAAATTTCTGGTAATGTATTTTTCAATATGGGATTTGTGCAGAAAATATCTGTCTTATATTTCCGCACCATATTTTTTAAGACATTGCTATAAATAAGATACCATTGGCAGTCAGGTAACCTGGTTGGACTCTCTTCTCTGCGTACCCATTATAAATCCGTGAATTATATTGCTTACATATAAATTAAGATTAAATTAAACTAGCCTAGATCTGGTTATTTTCTTTCATTGGATCCCCTTATTCCTACTAGGTGTATAGAGGGAGAGGTAAGCCATTTTATCAAAAGTTAACCCACAACTGGTTTTGGGACATATGTATTAATTTTGCAATTTAAAATGCATTATGTTACTTATGTTAAAAATCCAGAATGAGAAAAAAAAACCTTAAAAAGCAACAGTAAAAGTCAATACCTCTAGCATAGATTTTTTTTAGTGTGAGCAAGGTCATTGCTACTAAATAGAAACTACTCTATGTCATCCACTTGTAGCTTTTATCTAATTTGATTAAAGATATTCTGGTTTTATGTTATTGCACAGATGAGGCTTGTTATAGAAGAGTATGAGAAATGCCCTGATCAGCCTGTCACCTAAAGTGACCTAAGGCGCAATGGGGTGTATTTTTCTGGGCAGCACGGATGGTGTAATGGTTACATTACTGCCTCACAGTGCTGAGGTCATGGGTTCGATTCCCCCCATGGCTCTAACTGTGCGGAGTTTGTATTTTCTCCCCTTGTTTGCATGTGTTTCCTCCAGGTACTCCGGTTTCCTCTCACAATCCAAAAATATACTGATAGGCTAATTGGCTCCAAACAAAATTACCCCTAGAATGTCTGTGTGTGTGTGTGTGTGTGTACATGTGGTAGGGAATATAGATTGTAAACGCCACTGGGGCAGGGACTGATGTGAGTGTTCAAATATTCTCTGTAAAGTGCTGTGGAATATGTGTGTGCTATATAAGGAACTGTTAATAAATAAATAAATAAATAAATAATAAGCCGTGGATTAGCTCATAGCTGCCATGTTACAGGATATGTTTGAAAAATGACAGGAGCTGGTTGGCTGGTATTTTATCTACTAAAACTTTATCTCCATCCAAGGTTAAGGGGGTATTCAATGTGTGCCAATATTTACGACAGTCACAACTATTGGCATACGTCTATTCAATGTGGCTATTAAAAAGCCAAATCTGCATTGTTGAAAAGGCACACTGAATTGTCTAATTCACAGCTGTTTTTTACAGTCTGCGGACGTTTTTGACAATCCACGGCCATTCCGACTGTCGGAATGTTTCCGACTGTTGAATTAATGTCACATACGGCTGATATTTCGACTGTCGGAAACATTCCAACAGTTGCAATCAATGCTGAATACCCCCCCTAAGCAAATAAACACCAAAATTAGTAATGTGATGTCACAGCCCTATACATCATAAGAACTCAAGAGCAATGCATTGCCTGGATAGAAATGACCACTATAATGAAATAAATTATATATATAAAAGAAAAAATGCTGCAAAGTTTAGAAAATGAAGCATTGTTCTGTGTCTACTGTATCCTTTTTATGTGACATTGTATATGGGTTATATCAAATTTTATTTGTAATCCCTTTGGTGATTACGTGCCTGTTATATTACAAATATGGATTAGTAAATAGGTGTTGGATTTATTACATAGCACAAAATGAAAGAAACATTATATGGCATTATACACTAAAATAAGTGCTATGTATGACTTATTAGGATACATTTACATTTTCTTCAAATACAAAGTTTACCGTGCTGTAATCTAGTAAATCAAAACTTTTCTATTTAAGTGTCTTGCGCACGGATTTTCCAAACACTAAATATGAGGGGGGTCGGTTGCTTAAATCCATTTCTATTCATGCCCGCATTCCTGTCTGTCTCCTTTCTTACTTCTCTGTTCAAGTTTTCTCTATAAAATTCAGATTAGTCAAATTTCACTCCTACATGTTATAACTTCTGCCAAATGAAATAATAATGTTAAAAGTTTTTTTTTTGTTTAAAGAACAGAAATAAAAGCAAAGTGTTTAAAATTACTAGACACCATACATGCATGAAATAAAATACAGTTTACTCTTGAGACTTCAAAAGACTTCATTTTCATGAGCCGGCTCAGACGTGGCTTTGAGCACTGAGTAGGGCAGTCATCGTTGCTTGGGGAAAAAAAAAAACAGTAGAAACCTGGTAAATGCAAATCCATAAAAATGATCGCTTTCAACTGATACAGTTTAGCTGAACACGAGCACCCTTTAGTACACCGCAGTTTTAGGAAATGGAAGTGAATTAATGCATCATGATTACCTAAGTACATTTTCATGGCATTTATTGAACTTGTTGTATATATAGTCCCCATCTGAATATTAGCAGGCATATAAAGTTCTTTGGTTTCATTTAAATCATTTATTTCAACTAAAATATTATTCAACTTTTTTTTTTAACCATTTTTAGTTATCACAACAGCAAATCGAGTTCTTTTTCCAAGATGTATGTGGTGACTCACAATAGAGTCTAATGCAATTAAAGATCATTTGTTCTCATAACATTTAATTTGGAATGATGTTTATCAGACATTTCTGCATACTAGTGCTTGTTTCTGAAGTGTGACGTATTGTTATCAGATACACTATCCAGATTTTACATGAAATAGTTTCAAGTTCTCTGTAATAATATATTACCTAAATTAAATTTCGGTGTATATTGTTACATTCAATGTATCCTTGTCATGATCTAGAACATTTAATCTACATTCACTTCAGTGATTTTCCAATAGTTTTTGAATTGAAACCTTTTCTGATTCTTTTTTAAAAGGTGTTGGTTTTCCACAGCACAAAAAAGACGACATATTCTAAAAAAAATGGATGTAGTAGACTGGATAGCCAGGTACATTGCAGATCTTATTCGGACAGTGCTTATAAATTCATATTTGTTAAGTTTTCTATATACTGATATTACCAGTATACTGTATTTGACATTTTGTACATGGGAACCCCCCAAAAAATGATTGTATAAAGTTATAAATTATTAACAAAGTAATTCATTTTATTTATGGTAGTTTTCTTATTTACTCTAGGGATGTGCAGATCTAGATTTACGCAGATCTCAAAAGGGGATCTTATTGGCTATCAGCTGTCACATGTTTTGGCTCAAAACATGTGACAGCTGGATAGCTAATTAGATCCTGCTTTGAGATCTGGGTAAATCCGGATCTGCACATCACTAATTTACTCGTCTTCAAATCGCTCCAAATAACATAATTTAGCGCACCACATAAAATGTGACTACGCTGTATCATGCATTATAATTGTATTGCATTTACGGTAGCACCGCTAATGTGAATAAAGCATGTAAACTGTGCACCACTAGTAGTTTTACAGTACTATGCAAAAGTTGTATCCTACAGGGAGATATTTTCTAGATCTGGACTCAAGGAGACACCGCCGTGATGGTATTACATAATAGATAAATAACTGCTTGAATTATACCCAATGAGAACACCATTAATAAAAATTAAAATGTCAACATGAAAAAGGTAGGCACATAAAAAGGTCAACATGAGTTTTTCACCTTTTTGGTGTCAATGTCGACACGGAGTCCCAATTAGTGTCAGGCATACCCTTAAAGGGCTCACTTCACTCACAATGCTTGGGGTTTGGTGCCTCACTACACTCAACACACTATTATATTCTCCCTCTATGCCGACATGGATGGTGAAGTAAGAACAAGCCGGTTTAAAAAAAAAACATTAAAAACTCATGTCGAACTTGTCATGTGTCTACCTTTTTCATGTTGACATGTTGACCTTGTTGATATTTTGACCCTGTTTATCTTTTGACCCTATTGACATTTTTGATGTTGACCTTTTGGAGTAGACCTGTTGACTGTCTATCTAGACACTGCAGATCTATAAATCAAAATCACTCTACAGTATTGTGGAACTACAAAGTGCAGACTGTCCTACCAGAGGTCAAGCTGGAAATTGTAGTTCCATTATAGCTAGAGAGCTTTATGTATGCTGACAATAGCTCATCAGCCTGATACCATAATATAGATCATTGATCACTAGGGCAAATAAACGGAATATATACGGATTGCCAGCTGTCGGTATGCTGTCGGTCAGAAGACTGGCAATGGCATCCCGATGGTCAGAATCTATACTCTATAAACAAATATAGCTGCGCTCATCAGCACTGCGATATGTCTCCTAGTGCCCATTTTGTTCAACAAATCGCACCCATGGAACGGAATCTCAATGCTGCCTAATTTATTTATTTATAAATTAACAGTTTCTTATATAGCGCACACATATTCCACAGTTCATTACAGAGAATACTTGAACTTTCACATCAGTCCCTGCCCCAGTGGAGCTTACAATCTATTTTCCCTACCACATGTACACACACACACACACACATTCTAGGGTTAATTTTGTCCGAAGCCAATTGACCTACCAGTATATTTTTTGGATTGTGGGAGGAAACCGGAGTACCCGGAGTAAAGAGTAAACCGACGCAAGTACGGGGAGAATATATAAACTCTTCACAGTAGGGGCCATGGTGCGTATCAAACCCATGACCTCAACGCTGTGAGGCAGTAATGCTAACCATTACACCATCTGTGATGCCTAATGCTTTTCAATGAGCTGCGGGTGTGACTTCAATGCACAAGCATGGCAGAGTGTGAGCACTGCACATGTTGCATGTGTGACATGGCTGTGCTCCGGTGAGCAGGGCTACAACTGTACTTACCATCTCCCCCTAACTGTAACGCTTCCTACCACCATATTAGTGTCTAACCCTAACCCCCCTTGCAGCCTAATCCTAAACATCTTTCCCCACAGTCTTAGTCTAAGCCTCTGCCCTTAAACCCACTAGTGCCTAAACCTAACCCCCATCCCCTCTGGCCTATCACAGTCCCCAGCATACGTATGTATTGGGTGCCAGCTGATCAGATTCTGGCATCAGCATTGTCAGTGATGTTGGTATTCTAGCACTGGTGTTATAAATGCCAATTGGAATTCAGGCGCTTGGATTTTGACTGCCAGTATATCGACCAACAGCATGCTAAAGACATCCATTAAATATAAAAGTGCCAGGATGTAAAGAACAATGATCTAGTCACCATTTGAACACTGATTATCTCACCACTAAGGAATATTAACCTGTTTTTTTGGCTTTTAAAAAAAATGGCATT
Organism: Crinia signifera; assembly: GCF_055691185.1. NCBI lineage: Eukaryota > Metazoa > Chordata > Amphibia > Anura > Myobatrachidae > Crinia > Crinia signifera. The sequence goes on along the minus strand of NC_139218.1, from coordinate 98,681,365 downwards.
TAAATACTGTATTTGACTTGCATTTTTAATATAAGTGCAATGTATGCATCAGCATATAAAAATAAAACCCACTTTTTTCTACAGTATGTGTCAATACCAATTTGCGTTCATCCTGTGTGTATCAGAGTAGACTTTCTGTTATTGCATTTCAGTGCGTTCAAAGCATATCATCACATTTAAAAAAGTCCATTGATCTCTAGGAAAGTTCATTGTGTACAAACTAAGGGTTAACACGGGTGGTTAAGCAAGTGTAGTGTTGCATTTTTTTACATTGATTTCTACGGCCCATTAATTCTAAGAGTTTATTCATTTGCATCAGCAGCTGCAATCAGGAACAGAGGGGAGAAGGGAGCGCTAGTATACAGTTACCACTCCTCCCAGGGTCGGCTGTGGCACATTAGTGACCATAGAATTCTATGGGGCTGCAATATGTCCAAATACAGCAATCTCCAGAAAAAGTAACTCTCTGGAACTACTGAAAATTGATTTCTAATGATGATGTTGAAGTAGTTAATAGCATACTTTTTTATGAAGAGTAAAGAGGAAATTATATTATAAGGCAATAAAATATACCCTCTGTATTGTATGGCAGCCACAGTCCTCTGCATTATATTGCTGACACTAATGCATTTTATAATGTATTGTATGGCAGCCACTAATGCTCTCAGCATTACTGTATATAAGGGTCACTATGCTTTCAATGTTATATATTGGTCACTGTGATTTCCTCTGCGTACAGTATATTATGGTTACTCTGATGCTCTATGTATTGTATGGTAGAGACTGTGATGTTCTCTGCATTATATGGCCATCATAGAGTTGAGTGGTGACTACTATCTATTGGGAAGTAAGAGGAGGTGGCATCATCACATCAGGTGACAAAAGGGGGGAGGTTGAGTCTCACATACTGGCGCATCCAGGGAGTGCAAGAGTCTTGGAGTCACGGTGAATGATGCGCCAGGAGCTGCTCAGATGTGAGCAGCTCCATCTCTATGGTAAATGGTTCTCCAGCCAATCCGCTTCCACATGTTCAGCTCCAAACTGTGGGCCAGATGTATTAGTCTTCAAAAACTGATAAAGTGGAGAGTGATAAACAACCAGCCAATCAGCTCCTACCTGTCATTTTTTTTTCAAACCTAGCCTGTAACATGGCAGACAGGAGCTGATTGGCTGGTTGTTTATCACTCTGCATTTTATCACTTTTTGAAGATTAATACATCTGGCCCTGTGTTTCAAAAAGGACAGTTGGGAGCAGATTAACTGGAGCACCATTTATCATATGTTGAAGGGAAAAGAATAGGGCAAAGAGTGGAGGGGGATGGATGACAAGAGTAGAGAAAGCTGGGGAAAGTGTTAGGTCTTCAAGCTATAATAAGTAACCATGACACAGTGGTTGCACGCTTCTGTAATGTAAAACTGCAGGAAACACATTACACCGAAGAGAGATTTATACACCTACTATATACACCAGAAAATGAGATCAAAGTGTATCCTTTCACCGAATACACAAACACATCAACAGTAACGACATACACTACATTCCACCCAAATTCCCAACATAGATAAAAGCAGACATAGAAAAATGCTATCACAATGCAATGTACTGTATATGTTTCCCAAGAAAACTGCAAGAAACCCTTTGGGGAACCTTATGACTCTATATGAGCAACCGTGTTTAATTTACAGAGTGGCACAATGTGAATTACACTAATAGGCTTAGGGTTATATGCAGGGGCGGGCTGGGCTGGCGGGCAGGGTGCCATGTGCCCCCGGCCGCTAAATCGTTTTGCGTGTGGGCTGCCATTGTTCTGAGGCTGCTGCTGCAGTCAGACTGACCAGTTTCCGAGTGGTCTCCATAAACATGGCCGCCGGACTCCTGCACTGAGGACATGTCTAGTGCAGGAGGCCACTACAGAGACTCTGTGTGTTCCACCTACTTCCTGCCTATGCGTTTACACTTTCTTCCCTATGCTGCAGCCTGCCTCACTGTCTGGCATCAAGGTAAGAGGGAGTGGGACTGTACAGGCTGAGCCGCCTGTAAGGTTCAGTTATTATACAGGGGGGAGCAGCCTGTGGGGGTCCAGTTATTATTTTAAGGGGGAGCAGCCTGTGGGGGTCCCATTATTAATATACAGGGGGAGCAGCCTGTGGGGGGTCCCATTATTATTATACAAGGGTAGCAGCCTGTGGGGGTCCTGTTATTATTATTATTATTATTTTTATTATACAGGGGGAGCAGCCTGTGGGGTCATGTTATACAGGGGGAGCAGCCTGTTGTGTCCTGTTATTATAAAGGGGGAGCAGCCTGTGATGTAATTTTATTATACAGGGGGAGCAGCCTGTGGGGGTCCCGTTATTATACAGGGGGAGCAGCCTGTGGGGTCCTTTTATTATACAGGGGGAGAAGCCTGTGGGGTCCTGTTATTATTATAAGACAGGGGGAGCAGACTGTGGTGTACTTTTATTATACAGGAGTAGCAGCCTATGGTGTACTTTTATTATACAGGAGGAGCAGCATGTGGGGGTACTATTAATATACAAAGGAGCAGTTTGTGTTGTCCTGTTATTATTATAAGACGAGGAGTAGCCTGTGGTGTCCTGATATTATACAGGGGGAGTAGATTCTGTTGTCCTGTTATTATTATAAGATGGGGAGTAGCCTGTGGTGTCCTGATATGATACAGGGGAGCAGCCTGTGGTGTCCTATTATTATTATTATTATTATTAATACATATTTTTAAACCGCAAAACCTAAATTTAACGATGTGCTGTTACTTATGGGCCAGTGCTCTGGACCTGCCCCCAAGGCTAAAAGTTGCCAGCCAGCCCCTGGGTATATGTTGTCACTAATGGAGCCTATGCAAAACCAGATGAGTATACATAAACCCCCATGTGATAAATTTCAGGGCTTGGACCCAGTGGGTGACACCAATAAAAGCCTATGGGGGGAATTTATTAACAAATATAAATACGGACAATGCCGGATATGAATCAATATGAACGGCATCGGCCGTATTCTCAAGGAAATATAACTCATATATAGGTCTTACTAATCTGCCCTATTTACGGGATTTGTATTTCCCGATGGCATAGGCCGCCTTATTTGTTCCATTCATATTCGTATTTGGTGGCCTTATATGAGGCCGCCAAATACAAATATGTATCGGCAGCCTGCTTCTGTGTAAAAAAATAGATTAATAAAATAAATAATTGTAACTGTCTTTATCTAGATATTCACGGGTTCAACCAAATAGGGGATCCCTGGAATTTTTAAAACCAGCACCAGGCTCAAGGGCTGGCCCTGGTTCCCAAAATACGGGGGACAAAATAATTAGTCCCCCGTATTTTGAGAACCAGCACCTGGCCTAAACAGCCAGCAGGGTAATGCCACAGCCAGGGAAACTATTTATATTAGTTCCTCCTGCCAAAGCATTCAGCATATGGCTGGTCAGGCCAGGCAGGGACACTCCCAATGAAGCCCCCCCTCCAGAATTAACCCTGCCTGACCTGAAGCCCAGGGCTGTCCCCAGTGCCCCTTGGCGGTGGTATCAGGCTGATTTCAGTGTGTAAAAAAACCCCCAATCATTAACTATTGGGTTCTGCTGTGGAACTATGAGTCCCAGCAAGCCTCCTCTGCTTATTGGGACTTAGAGAACCACAAGTACCAGAATGCAGGGCATTTATGGACATGCTGGGACTCTTACACAGCAGTACCAATAGCCCAATAAAGACACACGCACCAGAAAAAGATAACTTTATTACATCCAGAGCCCATTCATACTTATACTCAACTACCTTGACATGAAGATTGGTCCCCTTCTCCAGTAGAAAATCTGTTTGGGGTACCTGCGGGAGGAACTTATACTCACCAACTCCTTTTGCGTGGATCGCGTCCTCTTCATTCCTAATAGGCATGGTAAAATAATAAAATGCCAATAAAATGCCAATATCCAAAGCCATACAGACTGTGAGAAGCAGAGAATGTCATTTACATTCTCTGGTCCTCTCCCAAATTGTGTGATTGGCCGCCTAGCGGCCAATCACTCCTAGCGACCAATCAGGAGCCGAGTTTTGCATCCTGCATTTTGTCTTTAAAACATCACTGTCTGCGATCATGTAAGCATGTGTAGTACATTCTAGTCCTTTTTGTTGTAATTGTGATACTGTACATCCCTGTTTGCAGTCTCCATTAAAATTGATAAGGGTAAAACACGCTCTAAGGCCACTTCGGACTGTGCAAGAAATGTATTTTGTGTATCTTTACTCTGCGTAAACATCAGCATTGTGTACAAATCAGAATCAGGCTCTAGGTCTTTTGGAAGAAGACTTAATTCCAGTGTCGCTTTTAAAGTAAACTAACTGCTCACATAGGGCGAGATGTACTAAACCTTGACAAGTGATAAAATGGAGAGTGATAATGAACCAACCAATCAGCTCCTATCTATTTTTTTTGTAACCCAGCCTATAACATGACAGGTAGGAGCTGATTGGCTGGTGGGTTATCACTGTCCATGTTATCACTTTACAAGTTTAGTACATCTGGCTCAGATAGAGGATGAAACCATTGTGTTTCCAATTTTTTTATCCTATCACATAATGTCGAAGGCACTTTGGAAGTGGGGGCAGGTCTATGTGACTCCTCTGAGAACATTTTGGATGGACAGGGTATCTTTATGGGGCCCCTTGTTACCTGCTGGGCCCTACGCAGGTGCCTAGTTGCCTTGTGGAAAATTTGCCTCTAAATACGACTATCCACATAGAGCAGACCTTTGGCGCTCCAGCTACACATCCCAGCATGCCTCGCAACAGTTTTAGCATGGCCAAATAGCAAAAATGTATCAGGGCATGCTGGCATGCGTAGTTCAACAACAGCTGGAGGGCCGAAGGTTCCCCATCCATGACATAGAATATGCATTTAAAAGCACATGGATGTGCTCTCTGGGAGTCATCAATATATTGAATAGAGTATTTGAAAGAGGAAAAAAAGAAGAAACTCTCTTTTTGGGGCACTGAGAATATCTATAAAATACAGCTTTTAATTGGTATGTATTAAAATATCTAGAAGAAAAGGTACATCATAAAAATGGGCAAAATTTGGGGAGGGAAATCAAAGAAAAAAGGGTGGCGAAATTTATAGCACATGTGTAAACATCATAGTGCACAGAGTCAATGTAAATACCAATTATAACTCTATATTTTAGACATAGGCAGGGTGCCACAAAAAGAGTTTTCCCATGCAGAAACTCTTTCCAGTTATGAATTTACGTTGCGAAATGGTCTGTATCAGTCTGTAAAGTTGTAACTTGTTGTAGATCTGCTTGTACAGAGCTACTAAACCCTTGTACCACCTTGTAAAGGATAAAAGGAATTACAAAAACAAATTACTACTTCTACATCTGCTACTAATATTATTCTTACTATTTTTTTTTTGCCAAAACTAATCTGCATAAAATATATATAGTTTAATGCTTAAAGCCAAATACTGTAACCCAGAGCGCGATTTGCAAAAAATCGTTTGCATTGTTTTATACTGTTCATAAGTTTTCACATTGGGGTTTTCAAAGTAACTGGAATCCGATAATCCTTTTGTTTTCATATTAACAGGGGCGGATTGGGAATTAAAACCAGCCCGGGAAAAATCTTGAAGCAGCCCTAAGGGGGGGGGGTGGCGTGTTGTTGCGCGCCGGAGGCGCGCCCGATTTTTTTAGGGGGCGTGGCCTATCAATATGGGGGTGTGGCCTATTCCAACAAGGCCACGCCCAATTTTTGCCGCTGTGAGGGCATGGCTAGTGGCTCTCTGAGCTGCTGGCTATGTCCCCAGCCCCTCAGGCTGCAGAATAGGCGCATGCGTACAGCGTTTATTCTACAGCCTGTGGGGCTGGGGAGATAGAGATGGGGGGGGGGGGGGTGACAGGGGGTCTCCCAACACAGTAGAGTGGCAGGGTGGAAGAGGATGCAGGGAGGGAGGGGAGGATGGAGGGTGCCGTAGAATGCTGGGAGGGGAGATGCAGAGTGGCTGAGAACGAAGGGAATGAGGACTTACACAGGGTGGCACAGGACACAGAGTGTGAGGGGGCACGGTGGCACAGGATGCAGGGTAGGAGGGGGAATGCAGAGTGGCAGGGGATGCAGGGAGGGGAGTCCCAAAGTGGTGGAGGAGACAGTGATGCCCATTATACATATGCCACACACCGTGATGCCCATTATACATATGCCACACATCCTGATGCCATTATACATATGCCGCACACTGTGATGCCGATTATACATATGCCGCACACCCTGATGCCCATTATAGATATGCCGCACACCCTGATGCCATTATACATATGCCGCACACCCTGATGCCATTATACATATGCCACACACCGTGATGCCCATTATACATATGCCGCACACCCTGATGCCATTATACATATGCCGCACAACGTGATGCCCATTATACTTGTGCCGCACACCGTGATGCCCATTATACTTGTGCCGCACACCGTGATGCCCATTATACATATGCCACACACACGTGATGCCCATTATACATATGCCTCACACCGTGATGCCCATTATACATATGCCTCACACCGTGATGCCCATTATACATATGCCTCACACCGTGATGCCCATTATACATATGCCTCACACCGTGATGCCCATTATACATATGCCTCACACCGTGATGCCCATTATACATATGCCGCACACCCTGATGCCATTATACATATGCCACACACCGTGATGCCCATTATACATATGCCGCACACCCTGATGCCCATTATACATATGCCGCACACCCTGATGCTCCATTATACATATGCCGCACACCCTGATGCCATTATACATATGCCGCACACCCTGATGCTCCATTATACATATGCCGCACACCCTGATGCCATTATACATATGCCGCACACCCTGATGCCCATAATACATATGGCACACACCATGATGCCCATAATACATATGCCACACACCGTGATGCCCATTATACATATGCCACACACCGTGATGCCCATTATACATATGCCACACACCGTTATGCCCATTATATATATGGCACACACCGTGATGCCCATTATACATATGCCGCACACAGTGATGCCCATAATACACATGGCACACACCATGATTCCCATTATACATATGCCACACACCGTGATGCCCATTATACATATGGCACACACCGTGATGCCAATTATACATATGCCACACACAGAGATGCCCATTATACATATGTCACACACCGTGATGCCCAATATACATATGTCACACACCGTGATGCCCAATATACATATGTCACACACCGTGATGCCCAATATATATATGCCACACACCGTGATGCTCATTATACATATGCCAAACACTGTGATGCTCATTATACATATGCCTCACACAGTGATGCCCATTATACATATGTCACACACCGTGATGCCCATAATACATATGGCACACACCATGATTCCCATTATACATATGCCACACACCGTGATGCCCATTATATATATGGCACACACCGTGATGCCCATTATACATATGCCACACACCGTGATGCCCATAATACACATGGCACACACCATGATTCCCATTATACATATGCCACACACCGTGATGCCCATTATACATATGGCACACACCGTGATGCCCATTATACATATGCCACACACCGTGATGCCCATCAAATCATGCCCATCCCCAGCACACATTATATACCTGGGAGGCTAGCTGTAGAGCTGTTCCAGGCTCTGCCCATGCTTGGCTGGCTCTTCCTATGGCTGTGGCTGCCAGGCTGCTGCTCTGCTGCTGCTATAGGGAGAAGGCTAGCAGAAGGGTGGGCGGCGCTTCAGAGTGCAGACTGCTGCTCTTTCTTTAATTCTCCTGCTTTGTCAGCGCCGCCCCCTTCCTGTTTTTGATCCCCAGCGCGCAATAAACTCATGCTGCGCTGCCTGCTGGGGATCAATTTAGCAGCCGTGCACACACACACATTCAAAGGGGCCGCGGGAGCTGCTGCGTGCGACCGCGCATGCGCACCAGCCCTCCCGCGGCCATTATCATTGCTGCCATTGACGAGGCCGGCCGCGGCCATCTTAACTGAGGGTAAAGTGCTGCGGCCGCGGCCGCTAACCGCGGAGAAGGCGGTCGGGCGGTCCGCGGCCCAGCCAGGGGGAGCGAGCGGCCGCTGCCTGGCTGAAATAGGCCGGCCCACCGGGAAAAAGCCCGGTATCCCGGTGGGCCAATCCGCCCATGCATATTAAGTATTGCTTTACTTTTAATCTGATTTACTTACATTAAAGGAATAGGACAATACTTTATTCGGATTAAAGGTGTTGAATGGACTCGCTTCCAGGAATATTCACTGGCAGACATCCAGAATACCCTATTTTCATGGTTTCTTTATATGCCAATCTTGGTTAGATTTCTTGTTATTGCTACATGCATCAGCTTGCAGTCAAACCTGTTACAATATCATATTCTATTTTGTTTCCAGTTAAATTAAATTATATATAAGTATATGTAATATTTCAAAGGTTATTACAGTGACTGATTTGTTTTAAAAGAAAATACTGTAATGACATAAACATCGGTGTTATTATATTTTTACAGTTTCTAGAGAGAATCATTTAATAGACAACTTTATCCACAATGATCGCACTTGACCTGACCTGACACAAAAGTCAAAGTACAGTATGGCATTGATTGGGAATGCACACACAAATAAGCAACATTTGCAAATCTGTGATACTGTGACATCACATTTATGCGGCCATCAACAATGAGCTTTCAATTGACCTTTGATATCTACCTTCTCCAAACTTTGGGGGTATTCAATCTTGGCCGAGATTTTCATCAGGTGTTAAAAACGGGAAAGATTCACCTATCAGTATTCAATTATCGGCATGTTTGCCCATTGTTTTGGGTACATATTCATCCATGCCATTTCATTTTTTTTTTGTGAATCGGCATGGGCGAAAAAGGCCACAAAAACAGGAAAATGGCTACAAGTTCTGGAAACTACTTGAATTTGCAGCAATTTTGCTGATTTACGTGGTTTCGCAATGATTTTTTTTGCCCGTTCGGACGCATACGAATGGATATGTAAACGTACACATCCATTCACATGCAGGCATGGACATTTGCTTGCCAGGTGGGCGTCATTTACCCGCTAGATAAGAAGCAAAAAAATGCTGCTTAGCGGTCAGACCAGAATCAAGCCCTATGCGTGAAAAATGTACAGTGGAGCGAAGCATTCTCCTGCAATCTCCTTTTACCTTTTCTCCGCTTTATATCCAGTTTATCTCTTCTCCAAGCTTAATAAATCTGCCCCTTTGGAGAGATAAACGTCCAGCCAATCAGCTGCTTACTGACTTTTTTCAAACACAGCCTGTAACATGGCAGTTAGCAGGTGATTGGCTGGACGTTTATCTCTCCTTATCACCCTTGCATTTATCTCTTGTTAAGGCTTAAGGCCCCCATACACTATGCGATTTTGGGACGATTTCATCCGATTTTAGCACTTTGTGCCGATAATCGGGTGAAATCGGCCCCAAATCGTAGGTGTGTGATATCTGATCCGATCCGATGCGCGGTCCCGTGCGCATCGGACCGGATCAGGGAGGTCGGACGGTCTGTACATACGATCACGTCCGACCTCCCTGTATGCATATGCCTGCCACCTGACAGGCATATGCATGCAGACACTGGGGGAGCAGTGGGGCGGGCAGCGGGTCCCTGAGCGCCGGCGAGTGACCAGGCCGGGCAGTGTACTTACACATAGCAGCAGCGGGGACGGGCAGTGCAGTGGCAGCTATTATATTTTTAAAATACTTGTCAAATGACCTGCCGCTCTCTGATTGGCTGAGAGCTCTCCGGCCAATCAGAGAGAGGCCGGTCATTTGACAAGTATTTTAAAAATCTAATAGCCGCCACTACACGTCCCGTCCCCGCTGCTGCTATGTGTAAGTACACTGCCCGGCCAGGTCAGCAGCGATCACCGCACCCGCCGCCCGCCCCCACCACCGCTGGCCGCCCCCACCACCACCGCCGCCCGCCGCCGCTGCCCGCCCCCACTACTGCCGCTGCCCGCCCCCACTACTCCTCACCGCCCTGCAGCTCCCCGGGTTTTTTTTTTACATGGGATAAATCGCATGCGATTTATCCCATGTAAAAAATGGCACATCAAGTGCCAAATTGTATGTGAGCCTCCCGGGGAGCTGCCGGGCGGCTCGCAGGTAAATTGGGTCCGACTTGTCCCTAGGACAAGTCGGCCTAATGTATGGGGGCCTTTAATACATCTGCCCCGTTGTATTATGTGACAGAGAAATTGGTGTACAGAGGAGATAAAGGGCCCGATTCAGTACTGCTCCCTGGGCTGCGAGCGTTCAGAGCCCAGCAAATACAGTAGGTAAACTTCACCCCACCGAGCTCACTCCTGTCCCTGTGCTTATATTTGCGAAGGCAGGGAAAATCAATGGATGGTCCTTTGGGACACATCCCCTGCATGGTTGTGGGGGGACATGGCGGCGGGTGATTCGCCGGGGCGGCGTTACAATGACTCGGTAAGCTGCAAAGCTTAGTTTGAACATGTTTTTAATAAATAGTTATTTTACAAGAATGTGGTCTGGAGACAATTTGTAAACTTCAAGATGCAATATATTATGAGGTAAAATAGGCAGCCCCTGATTGGATTTATCTAAGTGAATGTGTCACATGATTGTCTCACATCCAATCATATGTTGCTTCCATTGCCTAGAAGCAGCCATTGTATTAATATAGCCTGTCCAGTCATGTAATAATGGTGCTTTGACTGTTGTGTCATGTATTATTTGCACTTAGTATATGTGAATTTCTTATATTTATATGTAATTGCACATTATATATGAAGAGTTCTGTACAATTGTAGTTTTAAATAAATAAAATTATAAACATATATAGATTATGATTTCCATATGTCATATGTACAGTATTTACTTGTTTTAGCCTAAATTGAGACAGAAAAATCTGACATGAATGTAGATAAACAGTAACACTGTATGATTATAATGAGGCAGTCAAAGAAATATCACACTATATTGTATGAGACAATAGTTCAGAAATGTAAAGTACAGTAACTTCAACATGTCAACAGTAAATCATCAGCAGGCATCACTGCTTGACAGCGTGCCATTCTGTTTCTTAAATGGAAGTGGATTTTGCTGCACTCTACCAATGACTCATGCTGTTTCTTTTTGCATGTTGGCAGTGCTTAGCTGTACTTTATGTGTGATGAAGTTACTTAACCTTTTCATTTTCACTCACTCACTTTTTACTGTGGAAAAGCAATGTCACAGTTTTAAAGGTTCTTACTTTTAACAAGGGACTGCTTGATTTCCGTGATTTTTGAATGACTTGTTAAAATGTGTTCGATGGTGCCAGCCTGGCCTGTCAGGAATATTTTGTCATATAACAGTATTTTACTCAACAACGATCACAATGAAAGCTGATACTCTACTTGTTTTTGAATTACGGAATGTAAGAGACCTCTGAGAATTTTCAATCTGGAATGAGACAAATGAGAGTTTAAAGTTGCCGAGACCTTGTATCTGAGTAGGAAGATTACATTAATCTTTACTGTCTCGGTGGCACTCAGCCATGAATTTTTGAACCTGAGCCAAACCATATTTGCTCACCGGGAAAAAAGGGGGAGCAGTAACTGCTGCAATTACATAGTACAGGTGCCAAACAGTTGTATAGTACATACTGTACTATTGGGAAAATGTTGTCATATAACTGTATGTGTCATATAACTAGTGACAGGATTATATGCAACATAAAAAGCTTGATACTGTATATGCATGCAAATATGCATGAAAAATACTTAAAATATGCATGAAGTGTTAAAATATGCTACATTAAATAATAAAAAAAGTAATTTTTAACTTATTTATTTAAAAATCAGCATACCATTAGTAAGCAGTAGAATAACATATTGATAGTTAACAATTATTTAACATTTTGTTACTCTTGAAAAATAAACAATCAGGTACTGGTCCAAATGTTCGGTAGTAAGATTGTGTCTTCTTCCATCACTCAAAATGTTTTGATAAATGGAAAAGGACCGTTCCACATCCACTGAGGTAACTGGGCAGTAAATAATGCAGTACATAATGCAGTACATAATGCAGTACATAATACAGTACATAATGCAGTACATAATGCAGTACATAATGCAGTACATAATGCAACTTCTAATGCTGGGTACACACCAGGACGACTATGGCCTGATCCCCTCAATCTAGATCCAATTCCGACCAATTGGATGTAGATTGTAGGTAGATTGGGCCCTTTTTCTCCCTGTTCTGGTCCGATCCCGATCCGATGTGCGGCCCCGCTGCTGCAGGTAGAATCTGAAGAACGATCATACAGCCGGGTGCGGGTCGCCATCGGATCGGACCCGCTCACGGTGCACATCATGAGCGGGTCGTGCCCCCCCGTGTCACCGTGAGCGGGTCGGACGAGACACTGACGACCCGCTCACGATGTGCATCGTGAGCGGATCGTCGTGGTGTGTACCCTACATAAGCCTCTTCCACACTTTCACTTGAGGGGTATGGCTCAAAGGGTAGACTACATTAAGATCGACATGCATTAGGTCAACCACTGAAGGTTGACACGATTGGAAGGTCGACACAATCATTAGGTCGACACTGGAAAGATTGACAGTAAAAAAAGAGCAACATGAGGTATTCCCGTTTTTTTGTCCCACATGTTGACGTCTAATGGTGTGTACACACGGTGCGATATGGCTTCTGATGTTGCCGATATAGTGAACATCAGAAGCCATATTGCATGCCGATTGTGTACTTTTTAGGGCTTGCGAGCCCGATGCGCTGCCGATGCGCGCTCACGTGTGAGCGCACATCGGCAGCGACATAGTGAGGGCAGGCAAGACTATATAGTGCAGATCTGTACTATATAGTCTTTGTGCCTTACATACTCACATAGCTCCGGCGGCCAGAGGGGCTTCTCCTGGGGCTGCAGGGCTTATGCACAGTGACCCGGAAGTCCGCCGTATAGAGGAGGGTGGGGTGTGTGGCCTTTGATGTATGCATGGGGGGGGGGGGCGGGGGGGGGAGCTGTTGCTGTGCCATGGCCCTGGGTGTCGCAGCACGCTGCCATCTGTGACCCTGCCCGGCACCTAGTGACAGGTATCGGTACTGTCCTCTCCTCTTGTCTCCTTCATGCCGTGCAATGCGAGTCCCGATGCGATCAGATCACTTGATATGTACCCAGCATGATACCGGCCTTGGTGAGGACCTGGGGGGGGGGGGGGGGGGTGCCAGCATTGATGTCGGCAGTGGCAAACAATGGGGGGGATGGTTGGGGCTACAAGGTCATTGGTAGGAGATTACACACTGAAATGGGAGTCTTCTGCAGAATGAATGAGGGTAGGCAACTATGATATATACAGTGACTTCTTTCTACAAAAGTATAAGGCATTGACTTGCATGTGAGATAGGCATTCCACGGGTTGTATAAGGAATAATGAATATTGTAATGGCTCACAAGATGGTGCCTCATTTTAAATGGCCTCCAGCATCTGGAGGTGAAGGAGGAGCCTGCGGTGAGTGCTCCGGGAGAAGTGGGCTTCAGCGGGGCAGCTCAGTGGAGGCAGTCTGGGGTGTCAGAGGCCGGGCCCAGGACAGCTGTGCCCGCAGCACCACCTGTAGTGCGTATGAGTAGATACATATTTGCCCAGCATTAATTTCTTACTCATGAAGTGAGCTGAGCTGGGGAGGGAGGAATAATGGGATCAGCCATAATATTATACACCCTCCCTTAGACCCATTTGTAGTGGTACTACCGGAGACAAGCACTGTGTCTTATTGAGAAACGAGCATAAATGTTCCTGCAGTCCATGGTCACTATTGTACCAGTTCCATACTTCCCCACATTCCAAAACTAAGGATTGGCAGAAACGACACCATGTAATACTGATCAGGCAGCAGCGGCTACAGAGCTCAGAGAGTAGGTGTCCCATGTGCAGGATCCATGCAGTCTGCCTCCGCTCTCTCTGGTGGCACAGCTGAGTGAGCGCACTGACTCAGCCAAATCCTACTGAGCATGTGCACGTTTCCTGGTGGTTGTTGTACTGCGCACGAGGAAGTCTTTAGGTATAATACAGGGATGCAGGGTGTGCGGCGTGGTTCCCTCTGTGAACTACACACCCTGTAGTCATTATACCAGTGATGGCTAATTTTGACACCCCAGCTGTTGAACTACACATCCCAGCATGCCCTGCTAAAGCTTTACTATTTGGCCATGCTAAAACTGATTCAGGGCATGCTGGGATGTGTAGTTTAACAACAGCTGGAGTGTCAAGGTCAGCCATCAGTGCATTATACTGTAGATAAAGCGTAGACGTTGCCCGTGGCAACCACAGTGTTGTCGAGGAAGGGCTGCTTCCACTGGTCAAATGTGATTTAAGGATAAGGGGCAGATTTATTAAGCCTGGTGAAGTGATAACGCACCAGCCAATCAGCTCATAATGGTAATTTTCCTAACCCAGCCAGTAACTTGACAGTTGGGAGCTGTGTGTCTGGTGCCACTTTATCACTTCACCAGGCTTCATGTATCTGCACCACTATTTGGGGTAGTGCTCACCCTTCTATAATTTATATGGATATTAGAAGTGACCGGGGAGATGAGAGCATGTACAGGTCAGTAGCCTTGGCTATTACATAGGTCACAGACTTCTGGGGTGACTTCTTATATCCACAGTAATGTACAGAACGGGATATAATACACCTTATGTTACACAGCATTACATACCAGTGTGTAAGCAGCATACCACTGTGTTCAGCATTAGCAGCATCTTATGGCGGCGTGGTTATCGGTACCAATAACGATATAACACTATGCGGCTGAGTCAGAGCAGCTACATCACATTTTGCAGCTGTAAAACGCACCAACTAAACCAACAGAATTGCTGGCATATGCAAATGAGCAAAACCTGTGAGATGTTTGTAGGTGTGCAACAGCAGCGTGAGAGATAGGGTTGTGTCACACACATCACACACGTGCATGTTCTGTTATTATACAGGGTTTTATTGTACATTGGTTATACATAGATACACGGAGAGTGATATCTATAGATAGATAGATAGATAGATAGATAGATATCTATCTAATATGTACAATATTTACAAATATACAAATATACATATATACATATATACATGAATGTGCCGTCCTCACTACCGACCAGCAGTAGATCTGCAGCCTGATGACAATAAAGGCCACAATAACGAATAGCACATATAAAAGTCATTAGGGTCCATGTCTAAGGACTCCGACTCCTATTCTGCATGCCCAGTGCCAGATGCCATGTCACAGCTCCCTGGGCGAATTCTGCCTCCATCTTCACTGCCACCGATCTCCTCAGCGGCCTCCTCAGGCTCCTCCTCTGCATCAATGGGGGAGAGGTTTGGTGTAAATCTACAAGCCTTGAGGCGTCGGTTTCTTCTGCGGCTAAACACCGGTCGGCTCATGTGGACATCCGCAACAAATTCTGCCTCCTCATAGTCCAATGAAGCCCAGGTACTCGCAGGTAAGTCACTGTCACAGCATTTGCCGATACAGCAGCCCATCTTCACTGTGAACTTCTTCCTCCATCCAGTTCCAGTGAAGAAATGAGCCTCAAGCCAAAGAGCTTGCATTGTGACATCATATCTCTGTAACTTCATCAACAGGATCTCATATATTTCTGCAGGCTTGATATACAGTATGGGGATTGTAATTAAAATAACTGTCCCCTGATAATTATCACTAGAGACAGGATTATGGGCGGTATTCAATGTGAATACCGGCGAGGTGCAGCGAATCCTGTTTAGGATTCGCTGCACATTCGCCACGTTCCGGAGCCTCGCCGGCTCCGGTATTCAACGAGTCAGGGGCTCGCTGCCCCTGACCGGCGAATATGAGCTCCTGCGGCGAACGCCGCAGGGAGCCTGAGGACGGTGGCAGGCAGGGAGATGGAAGTCTCTCTGCCTGCCCCAGAGCGTATGTGGGGGGGAGGTGGGCTCCCCGGGAGCCAGGCAGCACAGGCTGCCCCCCGGGGGTGCCAGCAGGGGACCGGGTATATTCACTACACCCGATCGTGCATATGTAACGATCGGGTGCAGTAAATATATGAATATCTAATGAGCGGCTCGGCTCCGGCGCCCCCTGCTGGCTGCTGTGTAAAAAAAATAAAAATAAAATAATATTTTTTTTTAAATTAAATATATATTCATGTGCTTACAGCACATGAATAAAAATAGCATGCTGCTCCTCAGAATAAAATTCCTGATTTTTTTACACCAAATGTAAAAAACAAAACACTTTATTTTAAAAGTTCACCTTCCACTTCACCATAAAAAGATAGCGATTGCTACTCGGTGAATCATGGCGAAAAAAACCTTCAAATGTATTCGCCATCTGGTCATTGAATAGGGTGATTCACCGTTTTAGTCAAAAATTCGCCAAACAGCACAAATTCGCCATAAAAACATGGCGAATCAGGCTCATTGAATACCGCCCTATATGAAACAGAAGAAGATTGACATATGCATGCAAATATGCATGAAAAATACTTAAAATATGCATAAAGTGTTAAAATATGCTACATTAAATAATAAAAAAAAGTAATTTTTATCTTATTTCTTTAAAAATTAGCATACAATTAGTAAGAAGTAGAATAACATATTGATCATTAACAATTATTTAACATTTTGTTACTCTTGAAAACGTAAACAATCAGGTACTGTTCCGAATGTTCAGTAGTAAGATTGTGTCTTCTTCGATCACTCAAAATAAGTAAGTGGAAAAGGACCGTTTCACATTAACTGAGGTAACTGGGCCATATTTGAATTTGGGTGCTATGTTAGCACTCTGCAGCGTCCTATGCTCTTCTGGCATAAACTACATGGACCCTCATCTCCAGCGCCGATGGATCAGCGTAGCATGTGAGGGCGGCGCAGTGGAAGGCTTCCTCCCTTGTGCCGCATACTCACTGTGACCTGGCGTTTCCTCCACGCCGTGTGATGTCACAATCCTTCCGTCCACCTTCTCTGCTGCAGAAGTCTCTCTCTTGGCGCCAAGTCTCAGGCCAGGGGCAAGCAAAGGTTCAGGAGCTTGACTTTTGTTAAAATGGGTTTGCAGCCTAGAGCAGTGTCAGACGTAGCTGTAGCGTACATCTATGGTCCCACACACTGCGCATATTGTCCCAGCCTGCACACTCTACCACTACCTGGCCAGCAGCAGCAGGGCAAAGCATTGCTGTGATTCGCGGGTGAAAAGGGGGTGGGGCCTAATACGTGAAGTGCCCCCCTTTGGAAAAATATGCTCCATCACTAGATTTTCTGTAAAATATGCAATAACCAGTGAGAATGTGCAAAATATGCATACTACTTATACAAATATGCAAATGCATATAATCCTGTCTACATATAACTGTTTGTGAAATATCGCTTTTGATTAGTAAAGCCATTATAAAATTATAACAAGTATATTTAAAATGAATGACAAGTAATTGCACAGCTTAGAGAGACCCTGATAATAAAGCACATAACTCTGACCTGATGTTTTGCTGACTCCATAATATGGGCAAGTCTTCTGAATATAGCTTTAAAGTCAGATGAAACCACATATTGAGAAGTATTGTATATGTAAGTTCTATAATGTATAACATGAGTTTTAACAGAGACCAAGGCACATCTAAGAGGTCCACAGAGGGTCTTCATGTGACCCGTTACCCATCAGTATGCCCTCTGTTACTTACATTTTATTTCTCTTACTATGAAATGTCTGTATATACACACAGAACCAGGTACAGCATTAAAAAAGAAGATACGTGGTAACAGCCACCATTTTGAACTTAAAGTATATAGCTCAGTGAAGGGCAATAACGTCCTCATCTTTCTGTCTATGTACCACTGGATTATTCCAAATGTGTTTGCTCAAGGATTGCAAATGAGAATTCTAAAGACTCAGTTTCATAATTCAGAGACTTAGAAACACTTTCTTACCATTCAGATGTCTGTCTCTAAGCTTGCTCTGCGGTACAGTGTGCGGTCTGCGGGAGAAATGGTGTAAGTCTGTCGTATTCATCCAGCGGCACTCATGTAAACACCATGGCGCTGGCGCTTACAAAACACATATCTGCTCCACTAGGCCCTCCACCATACTCATCCTCACGTTTGCAGGCTGCATCCATGCTTACTGCATGCTAGAGTTCCTTCCATTTCCCGGCCATGGGCGCGGCCATATTGGATCAGATAACATGACTTCCCACAGCCAATCCTGTTACCTGACTCTGACCTCACTGACACACAGTCTGGGACTCAGCCTATCAGCTGTCACAGGCTACTATAAGGATGCTGGGAGAACTGCCCCAATCTGTCAGTGCAATGATGTCTCTAGAGTAGCTGCATCTCTAGATCTGCTTCTGTGAATATCCTACTTTCTACAGCGTAGTGCATTTACATCTTGTCACACAGACTAACTACTCCTAGTGATTCTCACCACATCCTTTGGTGCCAGCGGATTCTCAACTGTACTACCACCTCTCATGCTTATCGTTACCTGTTCAGTTACCATCAACACCATTGATACCATTAAATCCCATTACTCTCCATTGCTCACTGCTCATTACTTCAGTGAGTGGAGGTTAAAACAAACAATGTGTAGTAGGATCTTATTGGCTATCAGCTGTCATGTGATTTGGGATAGCCAATAAAGTCCTGATTTGAAATCAGAATAAATCACTCTATACATCTCTAATATATATATATATATATATATATATATATATATATATATATATATATATATATATATATATATATATATATATATATATATATATACTCAGTATATGTCTCGAAGATAACAGATGTGTTTTGGTACACCATACTGTTGCTCTCAGAGGTGATAGGTGTATTTGAACACTGTATAGTTTGAAAGCTACCCTTACACATGAGGTAACGACTTTATTTGTGTAAGTGAGGTACGCCCAGAACAAGTGTAGTTCCCTCCCCTAAATTTTTCTTTAAATCACAACAAAACGACATATTGTTTGTTTTATTTTTATTCACTGACACAGTGATCCTCCACTCACTGAAATAGGAACATCCAAAGATACCTTTACTGGATTCAGATAACCATACTAACTGTGAGTATGGTAAGTAATCCCTGTGAAAACACTGTAAAGCTTCTGAGTATACGTAAAGAAACCTTTATACACCTGGCATAGTTAGCCGTGATGTGAGTTTGAGTACGTTCTATTGATCTTATCATCTGCTGCGTGAAGATTCCACATGTTTGCATTTAGTCTGCATATTCACGGAAAGAAAACTTTATATCTGCACACCCATGTTCATTATTGTAAGTGGGGTACACCTGTATGAATACTTCACCAGTTGCATGTCATTATTGGGCTTTATTGGACATTATTGGATTTTGAGACTGTACTACACATTATTAGAAAAATTTGTCTATGGTGTATACTGTACTACAGAGATCATACAGTATATTTCCACCAATGAGCAACTGATCACAGAAAGACCTACTGGAAGTATCACATCACCAATACTGAAAGGAACGTATGGTATTATTCACTAATCAAATTGCGCAGCTAAACCCGAAGCTGTCAGCCATGTAACAAGCTAATGAGCATCTGATTGGAGCAGAAATTGTATAGCTCCGATAGACACCCATTAGCATAGATTACTAGCAGGAGGCTTTGGCAACTATCGAATCGGCCGTTACCTTTCTATGTAGGATGAGACCTGCAAACTTCCAGCTATGAGCTACTTCAAAATCAGTCCATTCCTCACAGACACAAATCCTCTTTTCTGTAAGGGCAAACATCTGCTTTTAATTACAGAACACGCTGCCACCTTGCACCATAAATCTATGTGCCTTGGCAGAAGTCTAAGCTCCTTTGAGCAAATCAAAGTGCACGACTTTGCCAAAACCGGTTTTACATTGGGCATAACATACGTTTTTCTTATATTTCACAGAAAAAGTTAGCAAATTTGGATATGTTAGAGATTGCCCTGCCACTAGCAGAGCACACACTGTACTTCTTCCGTGATGTCAGTGCTTCACCATTAAATGTTCCTTTTTATGGTTCTTAGATAGGCTACATCAATGCACAATGTTCCTCTTTTTAAATGATCGCCAATATTTGTAAAATGCGTTCAAAATACTTTCCCCTGTATAACATTTTACCCAGCTAGGACACTGCTTAGACATTTGATAAATTGACTTATAAGAAGCAATGTTGTTTTTCTCACAGCCGACATCCCCCACATTATAAATCATAGTCCGAGTGTTATTTTCCGTACCCACAAGGGCAGCAGCAACATTAAATGAACAGAAACAAAGTAAATATCACTTATGGTTGTACACTACTGTAGAAGATTAATCCACGGAGGAAGGGCGCTGTGGAGTTAACTCTAAGACCTATTATTTTTTATGTGACTGATTATGTATAGCACCTGCTTTTTAATACACAAAGCCCACTAAGTAGTAAGGAGTGTAATCGTCAACATATGAGATTTTCTGTAAAGATGATATTTTTCTCACTGTATTCTCATCACTTTATCAATGTACGCCAGAGTGTAATAGATATTATAAACATATATATATTCATGCTTGTCAGCTTGGAGTTCTGCCATCTGTGTGATTTATACCTCTATAATGCTATGACTCCACTTAACAGGAAACATAATAGAGGGAATCAGTAAAACATCACACTTCTGCAATTCTGTTGTCCCTCGCGGCAACACGTGTATCCTCCACAAATGCGCCACAAGCAATGCACCAGATTGGTAAATGCTCATTGCTAGTAAAATGATTACTTTCCCAGCGCAGGACAGCAGTTCTCTGGAAAGATGTCAGAGGAAGAGTTTGCATTATTATTCCTATCCTAGCAAAGGAGCATGCAAGAATCCTTACGGGGCCTACACACGGGGAGATTTTCTGAGCATTCTGATCGATGCTAGACTGCTCAGCATAGAGCGATGTGTCAGTGATGTGTGCGGAGCAATCTGTCAGGGCCAGTGTTCTCAGGTGAGACTAAGTAGATTTATCCAGCATGCTGGATATTAATCGCTTAGCGACAGCGCTATTGCTATGGCCCAATACACGGAGCAATGTAGAGGCATTTTCTAAACGATCAAGTGAGATTGCTTAGAAAATTGCCTGAAATCGGCCCATATTTAGGCCCCATTACAGTAGTACACTCTATGCATTGTAAACTGGTTTTAGTATATTTTGTGTATTTGAAGACAAAACCAAAAATCAGGTGCTGATAAATAAAAATAAAAATAATTCAAAATATGTGAATGAAATTAATAAATTGTTAAATTAGTTAGCAGCAGAAGAATTGATGGACCTATGGAAGTCCATGCAAGTGTTCAACAAGTGAGAACTTACTGTATACTAAAAAAAAGGAGATACTCTGCGCTTGTGAGGATATATATATAATCAATATAATTGCTGACTGACAAGAATGAAGTACCAAACACAAATTTTTATATCAAAATAGATCTTTATCTAATAAAAAATAAAAAAATAGAAAAAAAATGACCGGTCAATGTACAATAAAAATATCAATAAACAAAACAAAAACGTATACAATAAATGGCATAAAAAGTGTTACATTTTAATTATATGAAATTAGAAAGTTGGATCTTGCTTAAAACTAATGACCTCTGTCCTCCTCCATCTGTTTTAGGTCAGTAAAGAAAGTGCGTAGTGAAAATTTGCATAAATGAATATTGCTGTAAAATCGCTGTATCGGTGTTAGTTCCGTTAATATGTGCAATTGATGAATAATGTACACGTATTTTGTGTATTTGTTAACAAAACAGAAAACGAAAAATGCAAGCGTGGTATAAATGGGCCATTTATCTTCCCAACTATTAACAGTAGAACATTTGAGTGGTGTACTGTATGTAACAATGTGTTGAAAACATTATCCCACAATGCAATGATGTAATTGCTTAATGTGCAATTTGTTTTAAAAGGAAAATATATGGGGCGAATCAGCCAGTGAATGAACATTCATCAAACTAAATAGGCCATGTATGCATGTGGAAACATTATTTTCTCTTTGTGCCTTGCGTTGACATACAAAAGTATAGGGAACTCTAAATTCATCAAGGCAAGAAAACCACACATTTAGGGGTAAATTTACTATCCAATAAGATTCTGTCTATCATTTTCTAGGATGCAAAAGAGAAATGATAGAGAGAATCTGATTGGATGCTATGGGTAATTTCACCTCTTTTCATTTTTAGATGCTTTAGATAATTGACCCCTTAGTTTCTGAATCCCCCTATTGGCATTACGTTTGGATTGTGATGAAAGATTCATTTGGATCCCTCCCCCCCCCCCTCTGTGATCCTATCCGTGCACATGTGAGAACTCAGCGAAACCCAGCAGTGTAAACTTTCACCATGGAAGAATCCACCACAGGTCTTGCGAGGACATCTGCTTTGCATAGCAGCTATCTCCACACATAGGGCCTTATTCAGATCTGAGCAAATGTGTTTGGAAAATGGGCAAAACCATGTGCACTGCAGGTGGGGCAGATGTAACATGTGCAGAGAGATTTAGATTTGTGTGAGTTATTTTGTTTCTGTGCAAGGTAAATACTGGCTGCATTATTTTTACACTGCAATTTAGATCTCAGTTTCAGCTCACCCCATCCAAATTTAACTCTCTCTGGACATGTTACATCTGCACATGGTTTTGCCCATTTTCCGAACACATTTGTACTGACCTCAGATCTGAATAAGGGCCATAGAGAAATATGGAATTACTCAGGTAGTTTTGAGTCTGCCATTGCAACTTGCGGCAAGTAAAATCCTGAAATTGTGCTCGTCCATTGGGGCTAAATAATAAATTGGCCCTTTAGAGCCATTAATCATTGTATCAATATGCCCCTAATACACACCATTCTGCAGCTGTAGTTTTATATTAGATCTTAGAAGCTAAAATATCCAGAAGCATTATAATAATATTATAGGAATTTGGTTAATTACTTTTTTAAGGCTTTTAGACAATTGATAAACTTTTTACAGGGACTTTAATATAATCAATTAACTTTTTTATAGGTTTATACAGTAATCTAAAGATAATCATCAACATCATCATCAACATAATATGAATTATAGTTAGAAGACCAAAAGTATGAGTCTTGAATCAAGCACATTTTAGAGAAACAATTTATAGAAAACTAATACTGTACATAAAATGGAGAAATTCCTAATAATGAAATGAATAATGCCACACAAGTTACATACTACTACACTTATCTTCTCCTCATTAGTTATCAGCCAATGGAGAAAATTACCTGTGAGTTGCCGCCAAATCAGGTTTTACAGAATGTGTCTCTGTAGCTGATTTTGGCTTGCAGCCTATGGATGTACACAGTGGCGTAAGTTCATTCCAGTTGCCCGGAGGCAAGGTAAGTACTGGTGCCCCCCCAAATAGCTCATTCAGTAAGGTGTTTGTCTCCAGTAAGGTCATGGGTCTAATACAGGGTGTGACACTTGCAAAAATGATGTTACAAGGGGGAGTAATCCACATTAGCAATATCAACTGATTCCAATTAACGGATTCAAACTCAAAGGGAAGGAGAGGTGCCCCCTTGGGAGCAGGAGCCCGGCGGCAGATGACTCCATTGCCTCCCAGAGTTCTGCCTCTGGATGTACAAACAGAAATCAGATATTATTATCAGGGATGTATGTATAATGGAGTGGGTGTAGGGGAATAGTAAGAGGTGGAGGCCTGAATGCAGCCTCATCATTCCAGGACCCCTTCTTTCTAGCCAGCAGTACAGGAAATTCTGAGCACTAGGGTTCAAACTCTTTTGCGCATGCACAGAACTCCAGGGAAATGATATGGCGGCCATTTTCCTGACGAATCCCTTACTGTGCATGTGCAAAATGCTGGGAAAATAGACAGCACACCATTCTCTTGTGCCTCCATAGAGGTGAGTATTGAAAAAAAAATGGGTGGTGGTGCACCCATTATAGATACCCCACTGGCTGGATGGAGCTCGAGCTCCAGGCCTAAACAAAAAAAAATATTTTATGACCATTTAGGCTAAATTCCTAAAACTACTATCTAAGGAAATAAAAGTATAGATAAAATGCATTTTCTTCCTAAAAAATGTAATACAATATAAAACACACTTTTTCAACATGTTCGCTCTTTGTAAATTACTTAAAATTAAGGGCCTGATTCAGAGATGGAAGCAATTCTAATTGGAAGCCCTGACTACCTACTTGGGGGGGGGGGGGCACTAAGCACATATGCACATATAGCACATACATGTGAAGATGTATGTAATATATGTGATGGCAATGTATCCGTGATTGGCAGCGGCGCTGTATATCACAGTCGCTATGGTGCACCCGGGTCTCAGTCTGAAAGACTTAGGATTCGCTCTCCTATGCCTATCCCCAGACTCCATTGCCTATTGTCACAGGTTTAGAACAGAATTAGGTTAGTGAAGCCTAATGTTGAGATTCTGGCCATTTCCTGGCATGAGATTGTTGGTAAGTTTACTTGAAAGTCCTGAGCTACCGTGCGGCTGCGCGCAGAGGAAAAGTCATTTGATGGTAAGTAACCATCGGAGGATTATTCCTCTGATCGGGTGCTTGCAAGCGGATGTGTAAGAGTACACGTCCGCTCTCAGCTTAGAGATGGGATTCAGGCGGCGGTGGGGAGGTGGAGGCACGCGCATTCGCCGGGGCTGAGTTAACCTGCTCGCTAGGCTCCGAATATATGCAGCCTAGTGAGAAAGTCTAAATGACCTCCTTTATGTGCTTTCTCCAAAGCATGTGATCTTTTCTAATTTTTAGAATAATTAAAATTCTCGAACCTGAGTTAAAAAAAAAATGAATAGTTTTTCTTGGCCAGATTACTGCACATATTAGGTCTGGTAAGGCATTAGAGGCTTCCATGACATTTCATTTCAGTGTTAGTTTCATATAAAGCAATGAACCAATAAAACTGCATGAATTGCTAAACTAGATTTTCTTATAAATATATCAAGTACTATTAATATTAAGTGGATAATGTTTCAAGTCCCAGTGTTCTGAAATGCCAGTGTACTGTACTCTCAGGACTTGTGAGTACTGTTTTTTAATTTCCTCAGACAAGGCCTCCCATGTGTAGATACCTAAGAAGCCAAACCATAAGTTACATAAAATGCTGAGCTGGTAGAACATTTTACCTCCTTATAATAGGAATTATTGTATTATCGGAACCGTTTTTAGTCTGCAGTCTCATTAATATATAATTATTACATATTAGCCTTTAAACAATTTATCTTTTCCTTGTTTGTCAATATTTCATACAAATATTTGCCTAACTTCCTAAAATATATGGGATATTCTTGAATTTCTATGAACC
This sequence comes from Crinia signifera, assembly GCF_055691185.1. Taxonomy (NCBI): domain Eukaryota; kingdom Metazoa; phylum Chordata; class Amphibia; order Anura; family Myobatrachidae; genus Crinia; species Crinia signifera. The sequence goes on along the minus strand of NC_139218.1, from coordinate 98,655,922 downwards.
TTGGAGTAAAACCCGTACAACATGAAAGCAAATTCTTCTCTAGAATCAGAAGAGCAAAAGAGTTTAATTTTTAAATAAATGATGAAGGACGGTCATAATTATCAGCAACTGGTTCCCTGGCCTCTTCCCGGCAACTAAAAGGCAGCGACACACCTTGGTTTTCACAAATGGTGACCGTTGACGTACCATCCTTGCCATCGAAATTGCATTACTTGGTACGTTGCAATTTGTACTATGGCACTTTGTTGCAAAATTTGAACTCAGGGCACAGGCCTGGCATAATGTGAACTGGGGGGAACTGTGTGGCATAATGTGAACGGGGGCACTGTGTGTCATATGCAAGCTATAGCACTACAATGTTTCATAAAACTTGCAACTACTGCAGAGAGAGGCATTTCTCTATAAGTACTAAGGTCAGGACACCTACAAATATTGCTATGGGGGGCTAAAAAGTTCTGGCTATGTCATTGCCTGTAAAATATAACAACAGTGTAGAATTTGCTTAGACATAATGTAAATGTTATAAAGTCATAATAGCAATATTCTCATCAGAAATTTACCATGTTAAGTGTCCACTTTTAGAAATTCAAATTCATAGCAAACATGTCAGTCAGACCCTTCAGAGATAAGCTGTTCTTCTATGGATGGTGAGTCTAGGCTGAACTACATCCTCTGAAAGCGTTCCGCAGAGCCACACATTACATCAGTCCTCATGTTACATGAATGAGTAAGTCAAGCTGTATAGGTGCCCTGTGAAATAAACGCTCTTGACAACATGGATTTAATGTTCTTTTCAGATAGTCCAACTAAGCATTTGATACATAGATGTACGATATAAAGATTCTAGAGTGTATTTGCTAAATTTCCTTACAAGAGATGACTATATTAAACAAAACAGATACATTTGGCATGGCTGAGTATAAATATGCATCTCATGAAGATAACCAGGGACTTTAAAGTTACATGAAGGAATATAATACATAGCAGATCTTTATTCGGAATAAAAACCCATATTGCAATGATCATCCCACTGTGGCTCTGGTTTCTGTCTTAAAATATAAATGGCCTTTTGAAAATCCTGCTTTGACTTTATTACAACAAAAGAGCTCCCATGTGTTAAGTATTATTAAAACCAAACCAGATTTTTGGGAAGTATATGTATAACAATGGTTTTCAGTATACTGGTACATGCATCTACTGTAAATTTTTGGAGCACATATAAACACACACACATGCACACAGATGGCTATAAATAAAAATGGCTAAATATATATTAATCCAATATTTATCATCGTTATTTAAACATTTTTTACAAGTAGTTATTATTATTTAATTTTATTATTATCCTTTATTTATGTGGTATCCCTGAAAATGTGGTCACCCTATAAAAGTTAAGTAAAGTCCCTAATGTCCGGCCCATTGTTGTCTCAGGCCTACAGAGATGTCTCTCGCATTACCTGTAGGTTTTTTTGTGTTGCATCTTTCACGTCACATTTTGGGAGAGCTGCCCCATTAAAACCTTTGACCCTGTCAGCCTAACTTAAAATTAGTTTGGCAATAGACTGCAAGGATGTTCCCCAGCAACAGCCCTAGCCCAGGTGTCTGCTGTCTCCGGGAAACCCAGGCCAGTAAGGGAGCAGTCTCTCTGAGGAAAGGCTGATCAGAGAGTGAGTGAAGAAGTTTAAAGAGCCATGCTGGTGAGAGATTAGAGATTAAGGGAGATTAAGGCTGGGTGACAAAAGGCTGCTGTTGTTGCTGGAAAAAGTGTATTTCTGCAGATGTGATACCTGCACCTTCCAAAGGCATTTTAGTGAGGGAGTGCTGGAAGAGTACTCACCATCAGAAGACTCAAAGACTCCCGAGAAAAGGAATCTGCACTAACTGATGAATTGTAGAACAAGCACTACCAGCTGTAATCCTCAGAGACCCTGAAGAGAGAAGCCAACAAGGATCGATTCCACTTCTGAGTTGTCCAAGCAAGTGGCTGTCCAGGTAGAAGCTGTCTGGAAGAAGAACAGAGCTTTTGGTTAATAAAAATCATGAGGGAAGTGAACACTGCAGGAACAGTATAGTATTCCGCTATCGATAGCATACCTACAGTAACGCACCACATTCAGTGTGTGGGATAAACACATCAGTGGTATCTTTATAACAATTGTAATAATAACAGGAGGTGGCTTACCCAACCTACTCAAACAAATGTGAATAAAAGCACAGAGCTCAAAGGTTTGGTTCCTTTACTGTCTGTTTGAAGTAGATCACGGTGATGTGTGCAACTTATAGTTCCCAATACAGAGAAGACTACATTTAGCTACTGCCACTGCCTCCTAGCAGGAGAAGCAGATATAATGGGGCAGTGTTTATGTTGCATACAATCCACATGAAATGCTGATGTTGATGTAGTTGAGTGATATTTTTTTTGCTACAGCGCACATGCGGACATTTTGGTAAACCCCATCGGTATATGCATTACACAGAGTGCTTTCCTGATTAATTCTGACAATATTAGAAATGTGGCAGAAAAGAGATGGGCAATCCTGGGACTGGGAGATGGCTAGTAGTGCAGGCAAAAATGGACCATTCAGTGGGCGTATTATGGAAATGTTGTGGGCATGTCAGTGCATTGGCTACATTCCCAGATACACAACCACAACTGTGAGACCATAGTTAGACGGAGCGATTGCAGCTATAGGCTGGTGCAAGTTTTGATGATGCAATGATCCTTCCCCCTCTTTGTCTCCTCTGAAATACAGGAAATTCCTGCACAAGGATGTTTACTGTAACATATAGCACCTGACATATGGCCACACATACACACACACACACACACACCAGGTTTGCAGCCATTTTTTTATTTATCATAGGCCAATGGCATGCAATATGAGCAATCTTTACTCTATAAGGGCCAGATGTATCAGGCTTGAAAAAGTGGAGAGTGGTGAACAACCAGCCAACAAGCTCATAACTGTAATTTTTTATCAAATCTGTAGCACGGCAGTTAGGAGCTGACTGGCTGGCTGTTAATCACTCTCCATTTTATCACTTTTTGAAGCTTGATATATCTGGCCCTAAACTACTTATTTTATTGGCAGGATTTCCAGTAGCTTTTTCTGGTGTATTTCCTGGAGGTTTTCAAACGGCATTTTAATACATTTCAAGATACTGTATCTGTTTGTATAAAAATGACAATCATATGTTAAAGTCATAAAAAAATATCAGTAGAACACTCACTCGTCCAGCAGGAAGGGGAATGGTATAAGGGGTCAACAGCATCACAGTTGACATGGAGAAGGTGAATATAGACAATGGTTGACATACGAGAAGGTCAACGTGTGTTTGTCATGTATTTTTGTGTAAATTTGTAGATTTCATCACAAGGACTGAAATGTGTGCACCATGCTCCCTCACTATTGCTGCAATTGCCACACTATACCCTTCTCAGTCAGAGTCCACATGGATCTTAAAGTATGAATTTTTTTTTTAACAAATGTCAACCTTTTAATGTGTTGACTATTGCCAAGCCAACGTTTTGCTTGTGTTTATATGGTCTGTGTTGATCACATGGTGTCAACCTACTCACTATCAACCTAGACACTGTCAATCTATAAATCAGAACCAGAATGGCACTTACTTGAATTGTAGATATAATTTCTTAATGAAGCAGTTTCAGTAATGTTTCTGCAACACGTTACTTTTATTATTATATATATATTATGTGAATGCATGTGACTGGTGACTCCTTGTATGTACTTGACAAATGAGCTATCTGCAACTGAGCTATAATGACATTGTATGACAGATACGGTGGGCTATATACAAGGCAGATCATCTCCGAGATTATGTTTATGCAGCATCACTGTGTCTGCTGTAGTGCCAGATTGTGGGAAGCGAAGATGGAATATATAAGTGCTGAGATGCAAACAAGCGATGACTTTAGATGTAGAATTGGATCAGTCAGTTTAACTAGCCGGGATCAAAGTCAAATGGTGGTTGTGCTTTCCTAATACGTAGAGACCTATACATTATCACTAATGGGGTGATACATATGTTGAAATGCTAGTTTCCATATGTTTTAGTACCAGGTCCATTTACTAAAACTCAGAAAATTGAAAGTTGATTCTTATAGTCACTACTCCTCAGGGGCGTAACTCCAAGAGGCAATGGAGACACCTGTGTCCGAGCTCCAACCATAATGTGTGGTTATCATTAGGATACACGTGTGACTGCTGCTCATCCAACAGAGTTCTGTGGCACACCCACTGCTGCTGTATAGTATATACACACTCTCTCTCTCACACACACACACACACACACACACACACCCATACATCACATACACACACACACACACACCACCATATTTGTTTTCCCTTTTGGGGCACCAAACTCTAACTTGGGCAGCTGGGATGAACTTACGCCTCTGCTGCTGCCAGTGCCAGATTAAGACTTCGGGGGGCCCGGGGCACTTTAGACAGGGGGGCCCCCTTGCACTTGTCATTACTGGCCGCAAACTGATTACACTGTCAAAACACAGAGTAAAGGCAGTATAAACTTGGTCAATGGGTAACTTCAGGGGATATATCTATCTATCTATCTATATATATCTATATATCTATATCTATCTATATATATATATAGATAGATATACACACACATACATACCACATGAAAAGCCTGTGTTTGTCCCTCTGCACCTTACTCTGTAGGAGACCTCACAGTCCCAGTGCTGCCTTTGAGTAAAAACCCTCCCATGACTAGGCTGCTGCTGCTGTTATCCATGGGCCTGAGAAGCATGTAATGAGCTCCACCAATCAGAGCTCAGCACAAACTTCTCAGCCTCTGCCCTCTGGTGCAAAGTGTCATGGGACTTAGTCAACTCCCAGTAATGCACTGCACACTTGGCGCCCAATGCTCAGCACCATTAATCATTGTCACATTGGCAGATAGGTGAAGCTGCAGCACTACCCCACTCCCATGCACAAAACCTTTAGCTAAAAAAGAAAGAATTTTTTTTGGGGGGGGAAATACATGCCAACCAAAGGGGGCCCCTAGCTAGAGGGGGGCCCAGGGGCACTGACCCCTTGTGCCCCCATTATAATCCGGTCCTGGCTGCTGCTCCTTCTTATAGGAAGGAGGCTCGGATTGCAGAGGGATACTTGTGGATCCCTCCACTGCAACTGCCATGAGTGTCCTGCTGCTGTGCACACGTGAAGCCTATGAGACCTCAGGTCACACATGCATACTGGACTCGGTACTGGTAAATAACACTGCTACTATTTGTGATTGAGTGTGAGCCGAGGCGTCTTTGTTTTCCGCAGCAGCTGCCAATGCATTATAGCAATCCTGAATTGCTCTTATAATTAAGTATCCGCTGCCATTGTTCCCCAGTGATGAATAGGACCAATATAGAGCACCTGGGAGATTTTTACATTGCATATATACTGTATAAAGTCATGTGAAATAGAAAGTACTGTATTTAAAATAGCACATTTCTATTATTTGTTATAGAAAATAATGCAAAGTGTGTGAAAACTTTAGTCATCCCATGAATTAGTGGCTCGTGGATCCTATAGCAGCATTAACTTAAAATATAAACAAGAGAGTTGTATATGCAGAGAGAGTTATATATGAAATCTAAATTGCAGTGTAAAAATAAAGCAGCCAGTATTTACTCTGCACAGAAACAAAATAACTCACCCAAATCTAACTCTCTCTGCACATGTTACATCAGCCCCACCTGCAGTGCACATGGTTTTGTCCATTAAAGGAGTTTGCTTTTGCAAACCAGCCTGAATCACCCACAATATTTTGTATATATTTTTAGTCTCTTACACCATACTGTATTTTACATATTTTAGTTCATCTCTCTTTATAAATTTGCTTCCGTTCATTGATATTTTTTTCAACCACTTATAAGGCTCCGTATAACATGTCCATGTGGTTCTTGTAAGGAATTTGACTTGGCCATTCCAAAATTTAATTCATTAAACAGTTTTTTTCTTTTTCAGTCATTCATTTGTAGGTTTGCTGATGCGCTGAGGCTCATTGCCCTGTGGCATGGACCAATGATCCAAGCTGAAGTTTTAGGAGAGTTGGATTACATTTCCTTGTAGAATAACTTGGTATAAAAAGGATCAGATCCAGTGGCTGCACAACAACACAGATTCTCACCCCCTCCACCACTGTGTCTGACAGCAGACATAAGGCTTTTGTCATTGGAAGCTGTGGATTTCACCAGAAGCATCATGTTTCATTTCATTCATATGCAATTTACAAACAAGAGCTGTATTGTATTGATTTTTTGGTAGGGTTCGGAGATAAAGTGCTTTCGTCAGATTTCGTCTTTCGTCCAGGAACATTTGCTTTAACCTTGTTGTCAGATGCCTGTAGATGCAAGGATTTAGGTATTGGGTTATGAGAGCATCATATATCCTGATATGTGGATGAATGCGCTAGAATGACCATAGGAAATTGCCTTCAATGCTCTCGGTTTGGTCTACTCAAATAGGGCATTATCCATAGGCATCCATTTCCAAACAATATTTATAACACTGTACTGATATGTAAAAACGTAAAATTAAAATAGCGAGTGCTAAACTTTATTTTTCACATGATAGTTTTTTATTTATTTTTTTAAATAAAAATGACATACAATATGCTGTCTCCTCCTGACATAATATAATTATACATGTTATATGCCACGGCTTCAATGTCTCAGTCATACTCACTCCCTCTCCTGTTTCAGTCACTTCCCAGGCAGAGGAATCCTAATGTACAATTGAATGATAGGTACGGTAGTTGCATACAGAATACAAAGGCAAAGGCCAATACACACTGTGCGATTTTGAGCTGAAAGCAGATCAGTTTCGTAGTTTAAGCTGCTTTCAGCTTAAAAACCGCCCAGTGAGTGGGCCAGCGATGAGCAGTGATCATTGATGCGCACTTCCGCATCATCGCCGGCCACCGCAGCTCATCTGCTGGTATTACCTGCTATGGAAAGTCATCCACCACCGAGAAAATCGCTCAGCAGGGTGTTGTCCATACATGCTGGGCAAAATCACCCAGTGTGTACGGACCTTGTGTTGGAGAATTTATTAATGGGCCGAGCTGTTGTGTTTGCTCTGATGTTTTGTATCAATTACTCACTTGAAGTCCTGCTACCTACACGTCAGCACGTGCGTGTGTTGAAAAGGAGAAGGGAAAATATTCATAAAAACCCTCAGGCAACAGCATGCACTGGGTCAACATGGTCAAAAGGTTGATGCAAGCAAAAGGTCAACATGGAAAAGGATGACGTAAATTTAAATTTTTTATGTGTATGTCAACAAAGGTCAACATGTGTAATAAACAGGATAGTATAATAATTAGTTCCCTTTTCCTTTCTTCTTGCAGGTAAGTATATTAACTGTAGGAATGTCCACAGCGATATTAGTTTCTTTGAATATCAGGTACTTTATTTTACCAGTTAAAACATTAAAATATATATGCAAGAAACATTACATTAATGCAGTCACACAGATAGTTACAATTGATACAAATTACAGAAATAACACAATTTTATTCAAATGGAGCTGGAATGAAGCGTCTCATCCCAGAGATGTTCCTTCTTCAGGCTGCCTGTAACAAGTCTCAATTTACTTGCAAACTTTTAGGTTATCTAATACCGAACAAGATATTTATATATATTCAACATAGATTTACTATTAACATTTTTACATTACATCAAAATGAGAATATTATCACTATTATATTCTAAAATACTTATTTTTTTATTGCACAATAATATACCTGCTGCAGCTGTAAACTTTTACTTAGCCTCTGTCTTTATTATGTAGTAGTCACTATAACCAAAGCGTCTATTTTTGTTTTGTAGATTGGAGTCCCGCACTGAGTATCCTGGCAGTGGCCTTATTTGTAATCCACAAGTCAAAGTGAATTAGGTAATCATTCCTGGCTTTCTCACTTTGGGCCTTATTCTAGTTCACTCTGACAAAAATGTTCTTAGATGTGCACTGCAGGTGGGGCAGATGTTACTTGTGCAGAGAGAATTAGATTTGGGTGGGGTTTTACTTCAAAGTGAGATCTATATTGCAGTGTAAAAATAAAGCAGCCAGTATTTACCCTGCACAGAAACAAAATAACTCACCCATATCTAATTCTCTCTGCACATTTTATATCTGCCCCCCCCCCCCCTGCAGTGCACATGGTTTTGTCCATCTAAGAAGAATTTTGTCAGAAAGAGTGAACTAGAATAAGGCCCTTTGTAACAGCACTTTAACAACACTGTAACAACCCTGTATATATTCGCTCGCCTCTTTTCTTTATATCCTTTGCCTAAGTGTGTAACTCACTGTATAAAGTCTTTACACCTTATTGCTTAGTACAGTCACTATTTCTCCATCAAATAATATTAGTCAGGGAAAATGACTTCTCTCCTTCTGATGAGGAAGCACATAAATGTCTGCCTGTTGTACAGTTATCTTCTGAGGTAAACGCAGTCTCTTTGTTAACTCTGCATTAGGTTGTTAGCTTCTTTTAACCTTCCTGGGATAATATATCTTTCAATAGATACATATGGGAGAGAGAAGAGTGTATTATAGGCTTTCTGTGGTAAAATGTTTCTTTTCTGTGTGCAGCTGTATATATCCATAGCTTACTGTAGCCTTTCTGAGGTAAAATGTCTTTAAACAATATACAGGTAAATATGAGAACAACTGCACCGGGCATAAATTTGTTAATGGTACAATTTACAATATCATTTTGGATTTTACTCATAGTCCACTTTACAGGTTTGGGGCCAGATTCTCTAAGCTTCACAAGTGATAAAATGGAGAGTGATAAACAGCCAGCCAATCAGCTCCTGCCTGACATTTTTCAAACACAGGGCGAGATGTACTAAAGGGAAAATGCGGTAAAACCCCCGTTTTACCGCATTTTCCTATGTACTAAATCCCGTTCGCAGCGATATCGCGGGGCAGGGTATCGCCACCTTTGGGTGGCGATACCCTATAGAAGCCTATGGGCTTCTTTTCGCCGCCCGCCGCCTCGCCGCAACCCCGCCGCCTCGCCGACCCCCCCTTTCCCCCCTCCCTTGGGCTTACCTTCTTGCAGGTCCTCCAGGACCCCGGAAGGTAAGCCCTTCCTCCCCCTAGCAACGCAGCCGGACGTCCTTCCGGCTGCAGGGGGAGGAGGAAGCGCCGGGGACAGCTTGCTTAGCTGTCCCCGGCGTGAAAGCAGCAGAAGCCGGCTGGGAGGTGACGGAGACCCCCCGCAGACCACAGTACAGGTATCGCGGGGGGCCTCCGTCACCGCATCGCGATGCCAGCCGCATATGTTAGTACATATGCGGCGGCATCGTGGCGGGGGGGAGGCGCGAAGGGCGGCGATGTATTTTAATACATCCCGCCCACAGTCTGTGACATGGCAGGCAGGAGCTGATTGGCTGGCTGTTTATCACTCTCCATTTTATCCCTTTTGAAGCTTAGAGAATCTGGCCCTTGATCATTAAACAACTTCCACAAAAATAACAATGAGCAATCTTTTTTTCTTTAGAAAAGTGGTTCCCAAATCTTTTTGAATCAGGGAGCCATAGAGTATCAGAATTATTTTCCGCCACCCTTAGGCAAAAATATTCTAATTGAGATATTTAGAAAAAATACACAATTAACTCAATTGGTTTTATATGTCATCCTTAGATTCAGTTACAGTACATGGGCCCTTATTCTGGTCGGTGCGGATATATCCGCGTGCGTTCGGGCCGTCGATGTTTTGTGTCTGCGCATGTGCAGAGGCGTCTCTGCGCATGTGCGAGCGGGGCGTACGGCCAAATCCCGCATGATATGTGAACACTCCAAACAGGGGGTGGAGAGGCGCGTGAAGGGCTATTTGTGCTCATTACCATATGCATACGCCCCGCATTTGATGGGCGTTCCCATGCAAACGCTGGGCGTACGTATGGTAATGCGGCCGTGACGCACGTGTAGGGGGCGGACATATGACATTGCCGGATGTCAGCTGCCCGCCCAGATCCCTGCTTTTGCACGGAAAAATGTCTGTGTGGTCTGAGGTTGCGGGAGCTGGTGGACCACTCGGTCCTGCATTCAATGGTCTGCGACCATCGAATGATGGGGGAGGTTCCCTTAGATGGAGGAGGCGTATTCCGTGTAAAATACACCAGGGACGTGCGGTGACGTTTGTGGTTGGTGAGGCACTGGCTTGGTGGAGCCAGCGCCGACAGGCTCTGTGGGGAGCTCTGGGTCCAGGTTGCTTCTGCGCTGACAGGCAGGTGCGGTCGCTGCCCCCTGCATAAGCAGCAGTGGCCATAAAGAACAGCTCCTGCCTGTCAGTGCTGAAAGAAGCAACCTGTACCCAGCCGCCATGGCGCCTGCCCACATACATTTTTCAATTAAAAAAAAAAAATGCGGCCAAATGTAATAGCTTATTAAGGGGCAGACTTGTCTGTGTATGTGTTGTGACAGTGTTGTGTATCTGTGTATTTGTGTAAAGTGACAGAGGTGTGTACTGTTTCTGTATGATTGTGTAAAATAAGTGTGATTTTAAATTAAGTATATTGGCCCAATACTCTTTAAAAAATCCTGAGGCTAGTACGTTGGGCAAATATACTTCATTTAAAAACACTTATTTTACACAAACACACAGAAACAGTACACACCTCCACCTCTGTCACTTTACACAAACACACACCTCTGTCACTTTACACAAATAAAAAGATACACACCTCTGTCACAACACAAACACACACAAACACCTGTGCCACTTAAAAAAAAACAGCAATATCATACTTAAGTAACAGACATGTGTTTCTATCACTCTGACATGACATCTGAGTTGCAGTTGCTGCTTCACTTTACTGTTTGTAGTAGTGTCTTGCTACATGGCCTGTGTTCTGTTTGTGCAATTCCATGGGCACTGGCTAAGCGAGGTAGGCGATGGCCTGGGCTGGCTTGCTGGGCAAAGTGACGTCAGTCAAACACCAAATGGTGTTTCCTCCTTTGAGTTCTCTGTGTGTCCCCTTTTCACACTGTGCTGCTGGCCACACGGATCTGGGACTGTGTCAGTCACTTGCAAAATCGCCCGTTACATCATGCGGTGCTGCTGGAGCAGTTAGAGGACACATGACGCAAACTCTCCTTCCTCCTTCCAGAGCCCCCCACAGCAGAGTGTGCAGTGTCAGTCAGACAGCAGCACAGTGAGACAAGCGGAAGCTGCTGCTGAGGCTGCCAGTGCCAAATTCCTGGACATTGTACACAGGGCTGCCAAGAGAAATCTTGGGCCCCGGAACAACAACTTCTCAGGGCCCCCATGGGAGGGGTGCCACCACAGCATGTTAAGGTGGTTTCTTAGCAAAGGGCAGACTATGCAAGAGCATATAAGTAAATTGCTGGAAATGGTAGCAAAGCTCAGATCTATAGGAGAAGAGCTGAAATGCAGTCACATAGTAGCCATACTCCTGTGCAGTCTACCAGACACATACAGTGCACTGATAAATGCCTTGGAAACAAGACCTGAAACAGAACTCACACTAGACTTTGTGAAAAATAGGCTTATAGATGAATATCAGCGCAGGAAAGAAATCACACAGGATTGTATGGACAGTGACTCTGAAAAATCTCTCAAAGTTACAGACATCAGGGTGCATAACAAAGAAACAAGAGCATGTATTAGATGTAAGAAAATCGGGCATTTAAAAAGACAGTGTTCCATATGGAAAGAAGAACAGCAGAAACTACTTTTAAAAGGGTCCAAGCAGAAAGTGAAAGCTGCACTCACAGATATATGCACAGATAAGTGGAATGGAACTTTTAAAGCGACAGTAACACATACAAACTTTAGTTGGTTCATAGATTCAGGAGCAACAAGTCACAAGACAAGCGACAGAGATTTCTTCACCGAGATTGACACAAGTCATAGAGAAGCAATCTATCTTGCAGATGGTACCAATATCACTGCAGAAGGTAAAGGGCATGGTATGCTCATATGCTCCAGTACTAATGAAAGTGACAAAACAATACCAATTAAAGATGTACTATATGTTCCCAGATTGGAAGGCGGATTAATATCTGTAAAGTGCTTAACGGATAAAGGACTTACTGTTAAATTCCAAGACAAGATGTGTCTTATCCAGAATGGAACAGAAACAGTAGCCACAGCCAAAGCAGAGAAACACCTGTATCGCCTAGACACGACAGTACAACAGGTGAGATTAAGCACACACGAACACAACGACTGTATTCACATGTGGCACAGACGACTAGGACACAGGCATCCAGACAGCATTAAGGAACTACAAAAGAGAGGTCTAACGAAGGATCTCACAGTATCAGACTGTTCAACAACCATGAGGTGTGAATGCTGTATAAAAGCCAAAGCCACAAGAATGACAGTTCCAAAACAAAGTGAGAACAGAGCCCAGAGACCTCTAGATCTCATACACAGCGACGTGTGTGGCCCAATGCAAGTACATACACCAAGCGGTAACAGATATATAGTGACTTTCACTGATGACTACTCCAGATACACAGTTACTTATCTCATCAAAAGCAAAGATGAAGTACTGGACAAGTTAAAGGATTATATAACAATGGCTACAAATAAATTTCAAAGAAATCCACTAGTGTTTCGTAGCGACAATGGAGGTGAATTCACAGGTCACAGAATAGAACACTTCCTGAGACAGCTCGGTATAGAGCACCACAAGACCGTACCCTATTCACCGGAACAGAATGGGGTAGCTGAAAGGAAGAATAGGACTCTGACAGAAATGATCAGATGCATGTTATCAGATTCAGGACTACCTGACAAATACTGGGGTGAAGCCGTAATGACAGCCACGTACTTACAAAACAGATTATTCTCAAGAACAGTGGAGAAAACACCATATGAGTTGTGGCATGGCAAGAAACCAAATGTGAAACACATAAGAGTCTTTGGATGTAAAGCATTTATGTACATTCCAGCAGAAAAACGAAGTAAACTGCAGAATCGCGCAGTAGAAGGAATCTTCGTTGGATACAGTGAATGTTCCAAAGAATACAGAATTCTGAACCCAAAGACGGATAAGATAACCATAAGCAACAGCGTGACCTTTGTGGAGGAACTAAGAAATGAAGTAATGATTCCAGCCGATCTGGATAAAGAAGACAACGCTGACTCTAGTGACACCACCACAACAGATACCATCAAAGAGGTTGAAGTTGGTCTGGAACCAATTACCAAAGGTATGGAAGAGTGCACAACAGGTGAAGTAAGGCGCTCGAGCAGAGAGAACAAAGGCAAACCACCAGTGCGTCTCTCATATAAAGCTAGTACCACTAGTATATGTGAACCCACATCCTGGGAAGAAATATCCAACTTACCAGAAAGGGAAGCTGAGAAATGGATAGAAGCAGCAAAAGAAGAAATTAAATCCATGCATGACAATCAGACATGGATACTAACAGAACTGCCATCAGGAAGGAAAACCATAGGCAGCAAATGGACATTCAAAATTAAATACAACACAGATGGAAAAGTGGAGCGATACAAGGCCAGACTAGTAGCCAAAGGATACTCACAAAAATATGGAGAGGACTATGATGAGACATTTGCTCCAGTAGTAAAGCACACAACCATCAGGACATTGCTTACAGTAGCAGCCGCAAAGGATATGCAAGTAAGACACTTCGATGTAAAGACAGCGTTCTTACATGGCGAGCTAAAAGAGGATATTTACATGGAACAGCCACCGGGTTTCAAAGACCCTGAAAGTCCAGACCTAGTGTGCAAGCTCCAGAAAAGTATATATGGTCTGAAGCAGGCGGCAAGAGCCTGGAACACAAAATTAAATGAAATCCTCATACAGGAAGACTTCGTGAGAAGCAAAGCAGATCCCTGCCTATATGTCAAGAAGATAACTGACAGGTGGATCTACCTGTTAATCTATGTGGACGATCTTCTAGTATGTTTCGAGCAAGAAGGGGATAAAGTGGAATTACTGCAGATCCTGAATAAGGAATTTGAAACAAAAGACCTAGGAAATATAACACACTATTTAGGTATTCAAATATCAAGAGAAGAAAACGGCGACTTTACCTTAAACCAGAAACAAAAGATACAGGAAGCCATTGAAGAGTTTGGGATGCAAGATGCAAAACCGGCAAGTACTCCCATGGAGACCAACTACATAAAGGAAATGTACAATGAAGGTACATCATTACCAGATAATCACCAATACAGAAAGGCAATAGGAAAATTGCTGTACATTGCCACCATTACCAGACCTGACATCGCTACAGCAGTATCAACTCTAAGCAGAAAGGTCTCCAAGCCAAGTCAGATGGACTGGAATGCTGTGAAAAGGGTAATACGTTATTTAAAGGGAACCATTAACTTAGTGCTTAATCTTCCAGCAAGCAGAAATTGTGATCTGATTGGATACGTGGATGCAGATTGGGCTGGAGACTCTAATGACAGAAAGTCTACAAGTGGACACATATTTCTACTTGGTGAAGGACCGATCAGTTGGACAAGTAGGAAGCAATCATGCGTTGCACTTTCTTCAACAGAAGCAGAGTATGTTTCAGCAGCTCAAGCAAGTCAAGAGCTAATATGGCTGAGACAATTGTTAGCTGATTTGGGACAGAAACAAGTAGAATCTACAAAAATCTTTGAAGATAATCAAGGATGTCTCGCATTAGCTCAAACAGAACGGGTAAATCCAAGGACCAAGCACATCGATGTGAAATACCATTTCTTGAAGGATCTACAGGAACAAGGTCTTCTTAACTTGGAATATTGCCCAACAGAAGAGATGACTGCGGACATTCTCACCAAGCCATTGGCAGGAGAAAGACATCACAGACTATCCAGAAAGATGGGTCTCGTGGATCAAGCCTCATCTGTTGAGAAGGGGTGTTGAGAAAACTACATCAGATGAGACTTAAGTTGCAATTACACTGGAGGGACAGCAGGCGGTGCTGTCACATTTGTGTTTGTGTGTCTTACAGTCTGTGATGTATGTATATACTTGTTAGTTGTTGTTTCCTGTGTCTGAAGGTTACATGAAGGAGAAAGACAGACAGTTACCTTGTTCTCATTACAAGTTCATGTTATGACCAGTTCCAGTTTATATAAAACCAATCATACCACAAAGACCTTTCCAGTGTGTGTCTACTGAATGAAGCTTGATACAGAAGGTGATCCTGACTGCGTGGGTAAAACTCAATTGCCAACAAGAAGAACCCACGCTCAGGAGCATGGCATGCCTTCCAGCAGCTGGGGCATAAGTATTCCCAGTACTTCCTCATCTTTGTGGCCACTGCTTACGCGACAGAAGTTACGTAGTGTGCGGCTAGCCACGAGGGTTATTTTCAGGGTCCACACCAGTCTCCTGTGTCCACGCAACCATCTATTACCTTTAGTAAAGTTATAGTGAGAGAAGAGGAGCGAGCCACTGAGCCCGAAGCGTGGTGAGCGAAGCGAGCCCACTAGGGGACAATCGCGATCCACGTAACTGGTGTAAGCGATGGCCTCAAAGATGAGGAAGTACAACATTCCCTATTAGAATGGCGGGACAGCCCCATAAAAGCTGGTGTGTGTGTGTATATATATATATATTTAAAGAAATAGTGAAACGTGTTGATCAAGAGAAAAGATGCCTGAAGCACTTCAACTCCACCTGCTAAGGATCAGCTGTGAGGTCGAAAGACATCATCTGCCGTCGGGACCTGCAGCGAACAGTGCGCTGACAGACATAGTTTAAACACTGCCGGAGTCCCGCAGCCACCTATGAAAAACCACTTCCCTTAGCAGCTGGGACCAACTTCAATTAGCGGACACTAGGGTAAGATTAGAATACTCATGGGACTCCACAATCGATCATTAAAAGAGCTGCAACATTGTGATATATATATATATATATATATGCAAAAAACTGAGTCACTCACCAGACGATTTTGAGCACCAAATTTAGTTAGTCAGGCAGCATGGCAAACATTGTGGTTGGTGGATCATACTGTCACTCTATTTAAGGCAGTTGTGACCCGGAAGCAAATTTACAACAATCTGTCAGATTAATCAAGTTAGCCCTTAACAATACAGCATTTTCAAAGCTATTAAATACACACATACAATATTTCCAATATGGATTAAGCATATAACAAAATCACGATGCTTATGTCTTATTTACCTTACTGTAAACAGAGGTAACAGCTGTACATGCTCGCATGTCAGGTGGCCTATATCAGCGGGTCACACTACCCCAGCAAGCTAATATACCCAATGTGAGTGCCATCCATATTATGGACTATATATATATAATTTTTTTTTTTCATGATCTAACCTAGCCCACTTATTTTTTCATTCATGGCTTTCTAACTACTACACATAGTGCTCTACAGAAAACCATACAGTATGAATATATATATATATATGTGTACACACACACACACACACACAACACACACACACACACACACACACACGTGTCAATCATTTTATACTGTAATATTTATTATGCCAAGCAGGGAGACCAATTTACTTACTACAGCCATTAAGGGTCAGGGCAGCGTTTTCACTGTGTTGTTTGTTTGCAGTGACCAGTGAGCTGAGCCGGCTCCACACATCACCTTCTCCTCTCAGGTGCAGGCTGCAGCATCCGGTCCCAGGCTGCTGCTTCACTGCACACATGTAATGATATGCCCCGGTGCTGGGACAGCCCCCCTGCTCCCAGCACCGGAGCAGCAGCAGAGACGAGGAGAGGGAGGGCTGGGTCCCACACGGGACACCACCTTCCCCGGCGCAGGGATCAGCTGTTTGATCCCTGTGCCAATAGTGCAGGCAGCGACAAGGAGGAACAGCGCTGGGATCAAAGCACCGATCCCAGCGCTGACAGTGCGGGCGGCGAAGCGCCGCTCGCGTCAGTTTGAATCTCCCGCCGTTCGGGAGCCAATCATGGCTCCCGAATCGGCGGCCAATGACAGACGGCCGCGGCGAGCCAATCAGCGCTCGCCGCGCCGTCCAAAAGCCCGCCCCCGGCGTCTGACGTCAGACGCCGCCGGGAGGCGAACAAGAAGAAAGGTCCCACGCCGGCGGAGCGCAGGAGCGCCCCGGCTGAAGCGAGAAGACGCCGGAGGAGAGAGGACACAGCGGCGACGGATTGAAGAGCTCCGGCGGCCGCTGCAGAGAGAAGACGCCGGGATCAAGAAAGAAGATCTCCGGCGCCTCCTGGAAGAAGAGCGGAAACGGCGCCGCCGCTGGCCAGGACAGGCCAGCGGCCGAAGAAGGAAGATGGCTGCCGCGCACGGAGAGGCCAGCGGGGGTGGAAAGCATCAGAGCTGAGGAAGCTCCCCCCCGCGGCCTCTCCCAACCCCAGGTAGGCGGCCCCAGGCCACCTACCCCCTACCCTTGACCACCGGGAGTCGGGCACTAGGCCCGTGGGTATTTTCAGGCCCTTCCGGCCTGTGGGAATTGAAGTCGGGCCCTCTTGGCCCGTGGCCACATGATTGTTGGGCCCTCCTGGCCCTTGTGTAGTTCGCCAGGCCCCTGTTCAGATAGCCGGGCACTAGGCCCGTTGCACAGCAGCCGGGTGTAAGGCCCGAGGCCCCCATAGTTCGGGGGGGCTAATTGAAACAGGCCTCCTGCCTGTGCCTTATTGTCAGACCTCCGGCCTGTGTATCGTCGGCAGGTCTACTGTCTGTGTCTTATAGGCCTGCGGCATCCATCTTAGGTCTGTCGGCCATTTTGTATGTTAGTTAACTGTATAGGAAGGGAAGGGTGATCCAGCCCTCCCACACCACAGGTCCTGAGCTGGGATAGACGGCTGTCTACCCAGGTTTCGGTGACTGTTCTAAGGGAGTACATCTGAATACAGGCAGAGGTTAAAGGAGCAGCTGGTTGGTAAGGTCTTGTACTGTATTGTATGTTGTCCGTGCAGAGCAAAGTTGTTTAGATTTGCGTAGTTGTGTTGCACCACACACACTTAGTCAGTTCTAGGGCTTTGTGTTGTAGTTATGTAGTCGTGCCACGTTTAGGTTTGTTAGGCTCTGCACGGGTCTGGTGTTTGTCTCCTTACAGGGACCTGTGAGGAGAACCGTGGGTTAGAGTACAAGAGTGCGGACGCAGTACAAGAGTGAGGACGGTGAGTGTCGTCTTGTTTGTTTGTGTGTTCCTGCCTGTTTGTGTGTTCCTGCCTATCTCCCTTCCTTCCTTCATCCAGGGCGTACGCGGACCTTGTACCCCGTGCAAGGTCAAGGCCTCACCTAGGTGCGCCAGTGCCAATAGGTGACACTCCGGGCTCTGAGGCAGTGCGCCGATGATGATGTTTCCCGGAGCCCGGAGGGTGCCACTGTAGAGACGTCGCGGGACGGAGGGCGCATCGGTCTTCGTCCAGGAGGAACAGCTCTCACCTACTCTCCTTCCTCCTAGGTGTTCGTGTCCGGGTGCCGGAGAATTCCAGGACCGTGATTTGGCACGGCCTGAAGGTGAGAGGGTGCGGCGCCAGGTAAGTGGTCCGACGACACCTGCACGGCAGCAGGCACCACACCGCACCGCCCCTACACCCATCTCACATTTGGCGTAGTCGGCAGGATACGCACCGCGGACACGATGTGGAACGTCCCCAGGAAGACCCCCCAGCGGATTGCGTCGGAACCGATCCACGCCCCTGTGGTTGACGACGACGGATGGGCGACTGTGACAGGAGAAGAATTTAGGATGATGGTGGAACGGTCGATACAGAGAGCCAAAGAAGAGCGCCGGGAGAAGGGGCGCAAGAAGGCTGCCGTCACCCCCTGTAGGACGTGCCAACAGGTCGGACACTTCGTCAGTGATTGTCCCTGGAGAGAAACTGCGATAGAAGGAGCCTGCCGGACGCCTCCGAGGAAGACGACCCAGATGGTCCAGGATGTCGTTCCAAGGCGTCGACAGAAGGCCCCGGTGAAGAAACAGCCCCGTTGTAAGCTCTGTGGGGAGTATGGACACAAGGATTTTAGCTGCCCATGGGAGGAGCCGTATAGTGAAGATGACATTGGCCGGTGTGAGTTATGTGAAGATCCGAGACATCTGCGACCGAACTGTCCTTTTGGGGACTGGCCGCCGAAAACCAAGTGGACAGAGAGGCCACAGACTAAACCACGATGGAAACACGGGGACTCAGACCTGATGGCTAAAGAGTGGATGATCCCCGATGGCGGGGTCCAGAAACGGCAGGAAGAAGCCAGAGCAGTGGAGCGGAAAAGCCTGCTTGAAGTGAGTTCGCAGGTGCCCATTTTGTCTGTGCCAGCGCCGAGCAAGAGGTACCCTTGTGTGGAAGAGGTGGCCGCTGTGATTCCGGAGAAGACCGCGTCAATGCCCCCCTGTTGGAAATGTCGGCGACAGGGACATTTGGCCCATGAGTGTCCCTGGGAAGACGCCATGGCAATGTTGTGCCCAGAAAAAGAGACCTCTGGAAAAGATTCTTTCCCGTTGAAGGCCGACGTGAATGACCGGGAGGTGAAGCAACCACGCATTGAGGAAGAGCGTGAAGACCCAGTGGCAAAGAAGCCCAGAAGTTCCCGAGGTTGGCAGAGTCCTCAACCTAGACGGTTGGAACAGGAGTGCCCTGGGTATCGTGAAGTGCCAGCGGAAAAGAGGGAGTACGCTGAGGAAGAAGGTCGGCACCTGGCGCCGGAGTCTGTAGAGAAGAATCCAGACTCTGAAGTGTTAGCCATGCCTGAAGAACCGGATTTGCAGGATGTGGAGCAGTGTTCGCAGTTGATCGCCCTCGGGGAAGAGGAAGAGAAGATCCTGGCGCAAGACCCCCTGCTGGAAGGATGGACTTCGATGGAGGAAGGGGAAGGAGAGGATGGTGATGCCATGGGAGGGACCGTTCCCAGAGATATGGGACCGTTGGAAGTGCCCCATGAAGAAGCTTGTCCGATGGTGACGATTGCCCGGGAGGAAAGAGATGCCCCGGAGGAATTTGCCATAGGTTGGTGGTCAGCTCCACCCCATGGAGCCCGCGATGACGACCCAGACCAGGTGGAGGAAGAAGCATGGGTGAACGCTGCACCCATTGAAGAGGATTCTCCCTGGTGGCCTATGGTGAATGGCCATAACAAGCAGCCACTTCCCCAGAGGATCCGGAGAGTAGTGTCAGGAGGGACGGAGATTAGTCCGGAGCCAGTGGAAGAAAGTGGGGCCACAGTCGGTCCAGACTGGGCTCCCGAAGACAACTTCCCTGAGAGGACTTCAGAATGCCCTGACCCCCGGATATTGGTGAGTGAGGACTTTGTAGGGACTACAAAGGAAAAAGGGGGGGGAAATGTAATGATATGCCCCGGTGCTGGGACAGCCCCCCTGCTGCCAGCACCGGAGCAGCAGCAGAGACGAGGAGAGGGAGGGCTGGGTCCCACACGGGACACCACCTTCCCCGGCGCAGGGATCAGCTGTTTGATCCCTGTGCCAATAGTGCAGGCAGCGACAAGGAGGAACAGCGCTGGGATCAAAGCACCGATCCCAGCGCTGACAGTGCGGGCGGCGAAGCGCCGCTCGCGTCAGTTTGAATCTCCCGCCGTTCGGGAGCCAATCATGGCTCCCGAATCGGCGGCCAATGACAGACGGCCGCGGCGAGCCAATCAGCGCTCGCCGCGCCGTCCAAAAGCCCGCCCCCGGCGTCTGACGTCAGACGCCGCCGGGAGGCGAACAAGAAGAAAGGTCCCACGCCGGCGGAGCGCAGGAGCGCCCCGGCTGAAGCGAGAAGACGCCGGAGGAGAGAGGACACAGCGGCGACGGATTGAAGAGCTCCGGCGGCCGCTGCAGAGAGAAGACGCCGGGATAAAGAAAGAAGATCTCCGGCGCCTCCTGGAAGAAGAGCGGAAACGGCGCCGCCGCTGGCCAGGACAGGCCAGCGGCCGAAGAAGGAAGATGGCTGCCGCGCACGGAGAGGCCAGCGGGGGTGGAAAGCATCAGAGCTGAGGAAGCTCCCCCCCGCGGCCTCTCCCAACCCCAGGTAGGCGGCCCCAGGCCACCTACCCCCTACCCTTGACCACCGGGAGTCGGGCACTAGGCCCGTGGGTATTTTCAGGCCCTTCCGGCCTGTGGGAATTGAAGTCGGGCCCTCTTGGCCCGTGGCCACATGATTGTTGGGCCCTCCTGGCCCTTGTGTAGTTCGCCAGGCCCCTGTTCAGATAGCCGGGCACTAGGCCCGTTGCACAGCAGCCGGGTGTAAGGCCCGAGGCCCCCATAGTTCGGGGGGGCTAATTGAAACAGGCCTCCTGCCTGTGCCTTATTGTCAGACCTCCGGCCTGTGTCTCGTCGGCAGGTCTACTGTCTGTGTCTTATAGGCCTGCGGCATCCATCTTAGGTCTGTCGGCCATTTTGTATGTTAGTTAACTGTATAGGAAGGGAAGGGTGATCCAGCCCTCCCACACCACAGGTCCTGAGCTGGGATAGACGGCTGTCTACCCAGGTTTCGGTGACTGTTCTAAGGGAGTACATCTGAATACAGGCAGAGGTTAAAGGAGCAGCTGGTTGGTAAGGTCTTGTACTGTATTGTATGTTGTCCGTGCAGAGCAAAGTTGTTTAGATTTGCGTAGTTGTGTTGCACCACACACACTTAGTCAGTTCTAGGGCTTTGTGTTGTAGTTATGTAGTCGTGCCACGTTTAGGTTTGTTAGGCTCTGCACGGGTCTGGTGTTTGTCTCCTTACAGGGACCTGTGAGGAGAACCGTGGGTTAGAGTACAAGAGTGCGGACGCAGTACAAGAGTGAGGACGGTGAGTGTCGTCTTGTTTGTTTGTGTGTTCCTGCCTGTTTGTGTGTTCCTGCCTATCTCCCTTCCTTCCTTCATCCAGGGCGTACGCGGACCTTGTACCCCGTGCAAGGTCAAGGCCTCACCTAGGTGCGCCAGTGCCAATAGGTGACACTCCGGGCTCTGAGGCAGTGCGCCGATGATGATGTTTCCCGGAGCCCGGAGGGTGCCACTGTAGAGACGTCGCGGGACGGAGGGCGCATCGGTCTTCGTCCAGGAGGAACAGCTCTCACCTACTCTCCTTCCTCCTAGGTGTTCGTGTCCGGGTGCCGGAGAATTCCAGGACCGTGATTTGGCACGGCCTGAAGGTGAGAGGGTGCGGCGCCAGGTAAGTGGTCCGACGACACCTGCACGGCAGCAGGCACCACACCGCACCGCCCCTACACCCATCTCACACACACACAGAAGCTCCGCAGCGGTGGACGCCTTTGCCGCTGTCTGCAGACAGTGACACGCTACTGCTGCGCTACTGAAACCCTCTCCTACTGCAGTCCATTAATTAATCCCCGGCCACCCCCGCCCAAGCTCCCGGCCGCCTGTGCTCCCAGCCGCGCTCCCAGCCTCTCCTGCTACACAGCTGATCGGGCGACCCGCTTCCTTTAAAAAAAAAAGTTTGTGTGTGTCGGTCCCCGGACTCGGGCCCCCCTGACAGGCGATGTTGTACAGCCTGGGACAGACAGAGGGTCACGAGCGAAGGAGCCGCTCAACTCTAATGGCACTGTGCAATAACGGCGGGCACATCACCTATAGCACTGCCACGGTGACTGTCAGGGACGCGCTTTCTGCCTGTATGACAGCACGCCCTTGTCACTGTGACAGCACCAATGTGCCCAATCACTTCTGTCTCAGTGACAGGGGTGTGCTTTCATATAGGCAGAAAGCACGTCCCTGTCACCGAGGCACTGCCACAGGTGCCGTATCTACAGCTTTTTTTAATGGGCTTTTACAGCCCGGAGCTTAGCCCCGCCCACTGCCCACCCCTGTGTCTGCTGCTTTATTATAGACAGCGGGAGGCATCGCTCTTGATGCCTCCTTAGCTAATTAAAAAAGAGTAAAAATGATTATAATAATACTAAGCATATACTTATGACACATAATATGTGTCATAAGTATTTTCTTTGACTTGTATTATTATATTAATCATTAATGACAGGGGAGGCTCTGCCTCCCCTGCCTCCCCTGACTGCACGTCCCTGAAATACACATGTGGTCCGTTCGGCCAGCTTCTTACCGCGTACGGACGGAGTTGGCGATCCGTATGGAAGGTGGGGTTTCGCACGCACGGTCCTGGCCGCATAATCGGATCCGGCCGCACTGACCAGAATAAGGCCCATGGTGAGGGCCAAGATTGTCAGTCACCATTTATGAATTTGCCTATTAAAAGGACCAAAACGTAATTTTCATTTTTCATTCTGTGTAACCATAGAAAAATAATAATTGTTTTTAACATTAATATTTTCTTATTAATAAAGTTGGCGATTTCATGCTGAAATGATGACTATTAAAAAAAATATGTTGTGCTATGTAAAATGTTTGTAAAGAAAATTGTCACATTATACAAAAAAAATACAAAAAAAATATTTTGGATGCATATAGTAATTCTTTGGTTGAACTTTACTTCTTCTTCAGCATTTTTCGTAGTAGTAAAAGCAGGGCCGGATTTGTCACAAGGCCTGTGAGGCACGAGCCTAGGGGCGGCACCCTTTTACGGGCGGCAGCTGCCAAATCACTGCCAGTGGCAATCCTCTGCACCCTTTGAAGTTTTTATTCAAATATAGTGCTGCATCAGTCCCACTCTCCCCTTCAGCACCACAGAAGCAGTCCCTCCTGCGCTCCCACCATCCCGTGCTTCCCTCACCAGGACTGGTGAGAGAAAGACCCTCCGCTCAGCCACTATATGGAATCCAGCCCCCTCCAGTCCTACTCCCACCAGTGACGCCTCCTCAGTTCCACGATCCCCCCTCAAGCAGAGCTGCTGCAGTCATGCTCCCCGCACCGGCACTGGTGAGGGGGAGCTACCAGAGCCAGTGAGCCGTGGTCTTATTGTAATACCACCAGCGGCACTACCTCTGTCCCATGCTCCTCCCTCCAGCACCGCAGACACCATTCCATTCCCCCGCCAGCCAAGCACTGGTAAGAGGGAGAACCTGAGGCTAAGCTGCCAATGAAGAAAGACCTGGCGACCCTGTGCTAGCCGGGAGACTTGCTGCAATGGTTTTTAGGTATACAGTGCCACCAAAACAAAGGGGGAAGCGGGTGGAGACACAGTGCAGCCTGTACTTGTGGGGGGAGAGTGGTGAATGGCGGACATTGGGAGGAATGTGTTGTCCAAAGTCTTTCAAACCCCTGTACTCTGTCTCCCTCCTCCTCTCTGTCTCCCCCAGCCCCCTCATTCTACTCTCTGTTTTTCTCTCTCCACACACTGGCCTCGCTCTTCTCTTCTGTGCTCTTTCCACCTGCCTCTTTCTCCTCCCCTCTTGTCTCCTCTGTTTCCCTCTATCTCCCCCCCCCCCATCTCTCTCTCCCCCAGCCCCCCTCACATTTACACGAGGGGGGTGGCAAAAACTGTTATGCCTATGGGCAGTCTGACCCCTAAATCCACTCCTGAGTAAAAGCAATAGTAGTGGTGAGATTTGTGGGATTAGTACCTGGACCCAAGTTTGCTGTAGCATTCCATTGCTGTTAAGTTGTTTAGGCTCAGGAATGGGTTTTTTTTATTGTTTTTTCGATTGATTTTTTCCCATTGTTTAAAACTACAAAAAACAAAGCATGCCCCATTTTCCGGTATATAGAAGACTTCAAAAATCAGAAGCAATATGTGAATAATTCTCTAAAAAGAACTCTGTAGAACAATTGTAGAGACCTTTTTCAATCTCCTAGAGGCCTTTAGCTACATGCATTATAGCTGACTAGACCAGGTGCTAGATTTAGGTATCTTGTACACACAATCTTGCTCTTTTAGTGTACTAAAAATCTATCTATTGTAATTTTTCTTGAAAAAAACTTTCAGCTGCCTACACACACACATACAGTCATTGGGTGCCATTTGCGAATAATCAGGTGATTGATCTGCTTCATTGTGTAGTACTGTATGTAGTCATGTGTGTTCTGGACAGACACGATTACAAGTTTCAAAAGTAGACAGAAATGCTCATTTTTTATTATCTGATTGGTCAGCCTTGTCATTAGATATCGTATAAAAGGCATTGTGCAGAGGTGTTACTCCCAAGAGGCAATGGAGACACCATTTTAACTTTTGGGCATAAAATAAATCAGAAGCGACGGGTTTTGCAACTCTACACTTTGTAAACAAACCATAAATCGAGCTGCACATTTTACGCTTGACCCTCTTCCTACAGTGCATCATAGGTATGCCAAGGTACAGTATATAGTACACAGCTGGTAAAGAGAATGACAAATACACTTTAAAAATATGACCATTAAATGGTTGGCTTCATTGCAATGACGTTTTAAATTAAGTTCCGTAGTTTGCAAACTACAGCCAGACTACCGTCTATTCTTTCATTTTATTGTTTGGCTCTTTTTGTAAGAATAAAATGTATTTGGAATGGTAAGATACTTATTTTAATTGAGTCCTCTTGAGAACTCCTTTCAGGATCATGTGACAGAGGAAACTGGATGCATTCCACATTTCCCAAATCAGGTCTCAGTGTCAGAGTCTCTTTTTACTAATTATCCAATATATTAAATTCCAAACATAACTTTCACCTCCGACATTATTTAAATAAATATAATTCATGTATGTAAGGCAAGCTTGAGATCAGTCTCAATGGGCCTTATTTTGGTTCACTCTTTCTGACAAAATCCTTCTTAGATGGACAAAACCATGTACAGTGCAGGGGGGCAGATGTAACATGTGCAGAGAGAATTAGATTTGGGTGAGTTATTTTGTTTCTGTGCAGGGTAAATACTGGCTGCTTTATTTTTACACTGCAATATAGATCTCTCTTTGAAGTAAAACCCCACCCAAATCTAATTATATCTGCACAAGTTACATCTGCCCCACCTGCAGTGCACATGGTTTTGCCCATCTAAGAAGGATTTTGTCAGGAAGAGTGAACTAAAATAAGGCCCAATGTTATTGTATTCTATGGTACTTTCATTGGCATATTAGAAAGTAGATGTACAGTATGTTGCACAAAAAATGTCGAAAGCATTAAAAAACCTTAACACTTTGAATGCCAAGAGAATTTGTCAAATTTGGTGTAAAAATTGGCAAGAAAATGTTTTTATTCATCATAATGACCTATAATGTTTACCTTATATAGGAAATATAATGGTTTTTTTGCACAACAATTTTTATTTGAATTTATATAACAAATGTGTGGGACTCTGGCATTTTTTGTGGATATTTTGCGCATCTCAAACAGATATGTTGGCACTCAAATGGTTTAAAAAGTTGCAAAAAAGCCAGACCAATATTTGCAAATTCATTAGGCAAAGTTTTAGCTTCAAGTTAAGCTCTCCGATTTTGTGCCTCCCCCCACTACCTCCCAGAATAATTTATGGACCTCGGATTTATTCTAATTAGTCTACATTTCAAAATGATAATATCTCTTCAGTCAAATCAAAAAGATTGTCGATCAAAATCCATCTGATCATCAAATAGCATACAGTACTTTAACATATTTCAATCATAAACAAACTAAGATATGTTGAAAATTTCAGAAAAAGTTATAACCTAACATTTCTAAGAATTAAAAAGTTTAGTTTTCTGGTTAGTATATATATTTTTTGCCTGATAATTCTATTTTACCTTTTTTTTACTGAAGTGATTATGGTCCCGATTCATACCTGCACCCAGGGCTGCAAATTTGCAGCCCTGCTGATTATTGGATGTGGCTAGCCATCGCTGGCTGTTTGCAGGTTGATTGACACCCTTTGATGATTTGGAGCGGTTACCCAGCATTTTCTGGGGGTACCTCAGAAAACGCAACCGTTCCCCGGCCATCAGCAGAGCTGAGTAAGCCCTGGCTTACTGACCGCTGTGAACAGAGGGTAAAACCATTTGATGGTGAGTGATTGTGAATGGTTTTCCCCTTGTGTGCATGGCTGTAAACAGATTTGCAGCCTTGCACATGGGCGGGGATTTGCGTGTACGGGGAGCGGCGTGGGGCGGCGTTTACCTGATCTCTGGGCTCAGAAGATTTACAGCCCAGCGATCATGTCATGATACGGAACAGGATGGGACTATAGCGGCTAACACAGGGGCCAAAGAATTGAACAGTGCAACCTTCTCTGGGCACTCCCCGGCCTTCCAACTGTGCATCAGGTAGGATAGGGGAAGAGTATTACCCCCTGGACTCTTTGCACATAAAAGAAAAATTGGAAAAAAATCCCAGCTCCAACAGGTATTCCCAAAAGAGCTGTACAACATTGCTTTTAACATATCATATTAATACAAGCGTTCCTTATTTCATTTAACTACTATGTATCCAGATTGGAGCTGCATAAACAAATAGCGCAGTCACACATATCTCCTGTTACGCCACATTAAATGTACTCCACATTACAATGAGCAGATCAGATTATGACACATGTACTCCACATTACAATGAGCAGATCAGATTATGACACATGTACTCCACATTACAATGAGCAGATCAGATTATGACACATGTACCCTCCAGTTGATATTGTGCCACATTACAGCACCCCTTACCTTTATAACATCCACTACACACTCCTCTTACAGAAAATATAATGCAGGGTTGCCTACCCTCCCGGAATGGCCGGGAGTCTCCCGAAAATCGTGTTCCCCTCCCTGCCACCCAGAAAGGTGGGCAACTCTCCCGGATTCAGGTTGACCCCCACTGCGCCCCCCAATTGTGGCATTTCAATGTCGCAATCCGTAAGTCTCAGAGGAGGGGGGAGTAGCTAAAATGTCACAATCAAGCATTTTAACCCCCGCCCCCTCCATGGAGATCCATGAATTAGGCTGTTTTACATCATGGGGTGGGGCTTAATGATATCACGCTCAAGCCGTGCCCCCAAAACGTCTGCTGAAAGTCTCCCATCCGGGCTTCTCCCGGAGAGGAGAATCTAAAAGTTGGCAACCCTGATATAATGTCACACATGTGCAGTGTGAGAAATAGCCCAATTTGTCTGAGAACTGGCATCGCATGGACAAAGCTTGTTCGCAAGCTCTGTCCCTGCATGCAATAATTGAAACATCCTTATGATGTAATGATTTATCGCATTACAGAGTGGAATGATATTATCACGGAACATCCGCTTCTGATTAATCGACCCCTTAGTTTTCACAGTGCAAAAACAGATTCTGAGAAAAGAAAAAGGGTTACTATCAGGGAAATCAAACAGTAACTCATATCACCAGAGTCCCAGAAGCATACACTACAGGAGAGAGAAGAAACTCCTGAGGCACAATGGGAGGCTGAAAAACTGAAAATGTATGAAAAGCAATATACAGTGACAGGTCACAAATTATAAAGAGCGTTCATGCTGTCTAGATTCCAGAAACACAGATAAGCTGTAACCTAAAAAAAGATCATTACAACTGAAACAGTACATGTGTGCTGTATAGCTTCAAAATGTCATTCAAAATTCAACATCATCAAAAAATATGACTTATTACTGTACTTGCAAATGTATTGGGGTTTTTATGCAACAACCAAGACAAGTAGCCTTACTTAGAGGCACTGAAACTTTATATACTGTATGTGCACCTGAATACACACAAAGTATAGATGCATGTACAATGTTATGTATGATTCACTACAGTGTACGCTGCACTATTTGTGTAACTCTACAGGGCATTTAAAGTAGGGAATCACTGGCGTTTGTGACCCCCCCTACACCCCCTAATTGTATAAACAGAAGTCTATTAGCACCTTTACGTAATATGTGACATGGCTCTGTCATGCGTTGACCCATATGGGTTTTATATGCGTTTTCTATCCATCCTGAGGATCAAGGGCTAATTTAGACGTGATAGCAGATCAAATTTGTTCTCAAAATGGGCAAAACCATGTGCAGGTGGGGCAGATGTAACATGTGCAGAGATTTATATTGGCCTTCATATTGGCCTGCTTTACCTCAGGGAAGGTTTCTGGGCCCTGCAGCACCAATATTTCACTCCCCCTCTGATGAAGCACTGGTTATGCTCTGGGTTACATTCCATAAAGCCATCAGCCCTGGCTGGCTATACCTATTTCTCAAAGTAGCATTTTCTAGGTACCCTACATTCTTAGTTACCCTAATTTTGCCTCTAATCACCACCACAGATTTGGCTGCCGGCAAACTCAGCAGCCAAATACGAATGACATCAACATCGGAAAATACGAATCTGGAGAATATGACAGCTTAATAAATTTGCTGTATGATCCGTTGTGATCTCAGACGATTATGGCCGATTCTGTTCATACCCATCTGTATTCAGCCTTTTTAGTACATTTCCCCCTAATCCTCTATTATAATTAACCTGGCTCTCAACTCCAGTGTACTAATACTGCTTATTCCATAGATAGAGGAGAGGGTGGGCTCCAGGCACTGGGGCCCAACGGAGGTTACACTTGTACCCCAGTCGGCCAGAAGTGCTGCATGGTAAATATGCCCACATCTTTACTATGAATAATAAAACTACTGTAAACTTTAGGCTTTCACATTCACTAATTATCCAAGTCCTTGGAAATGAATAGATGTACACGGTGTATTGAATCCAATAGATGGCAATTGTGAACTGCATTAGCGGAAGATTGTAACAAGATTTAGAAATGTGGTTTCAAGCTCTGAAATACAAGTTATTGAAGAGAATGTTCAGTACCTTGTTCTACAGAACATTGTTATTTGTTTTCAAGAACACATTATTTGCCATCGAGCAGCTCCTATAGAATGCTGTACTGTAGTTCCATTACTTCAATATTGCGCACAGAATGAAAAGATTGTATCTATTTCAATTGTCCTTGCTCTGTATTGCATAACACAAATCCTTTCGAATGTGACCTTTAGGAATATGAGTTGAATTCAGAACAATGTACAGTACAGTATGTCTGCTTATGATAAAAACATTAGAATATTCACTCTGTATGGAGTGAGTAAAAAAAGTTATCTCTAGGCTAATAGTTAAATTGCCAAAGTATTTATGTTTTGTATTTTCTTCCAACTAATACTGTACTCCTTTCACACCAGCCTAAATTCCCAGGTTGGGTCCGGGAACAACCCGCGACTAGCGCAGGTGTGAAAGGTTCCCGGGCCAAATTCCTGGGTAAATTTGCCGGGACTTCAACCCTGCTAGCTATCAGGGTTGCTCCCGAGTCCTTCCCAGACTACTGGCTGGTGTGAAAGGTGCAGGGACATGTCCCTCCTTCCCGTGTTGCCTCTGCTGATGTCTGCTGATGCGGATTGGCTAGCAGGGCAACTTCCTGTTGTTGTGGATGCTCAAAGTCACGAAAAGAGGCATCATACAGCATGCAGGGAGACACTGTGCATGTTCTGTGGCACAACAGACCCCAACAGTGCGTTTTAACCCCTGACAGCCTGAAAGCCAAGAATGTCTGCATTGCAATCACATAGCATACAGGAAGACACTGTGCCAGCTCTGTGGCACAACAGACCCTAGCAGTGCTATTTCACCCCTGAAAGCCTGCAGTGTCTGGCCCTCTCTCCCTTTACCCCTCTCCCTAATTACCTCATCTTTGTGGGCCTAAAAAAGGCCATTTTCAATGACATTGTCATATAAATGCAGGTTCATCCCGGGTTCAGTGTGAAAGCTGCCGAACCGGGTTGTCCCTGCTTCAAAAGCATGTGTGAATGGGTCCCAACCTAGGAATGTCTCTGCATTTCTGGTGTGAAAGGGGTATTACAGAGCAGATTAGCTATCTGGGACACTCAATATAACCAAGAAAGCTACCCTTACTAGCTGAACTCTGTTTTGTCAGACAGAGGGTGTACAGTACATAAAAATCACCCTTACCCAATGCAAATATATAATAATGATATACATCGCAACTGCTAGAGCCCACTTGGTGCACCAAGGGCATGAATTAGACCTTAACAGATTATCAGACGACCACCCATAGCCATAGGTGTGCGCACATTGAGTGTTAGGGGTGCACAGGCACCCCCAAATGCTGTACCCACCCTTATGAACAACTCCCTGCCGCTAGCAATACCAGCAATACCTTTTACTAAAGTCTTTTGCTTTTTAGACCTGTATTCCATTAAAATTAGTGCCCATGAATCAATTGTGTGTTTTGCATTGTTAATTGTACTAGACCGTTGTCATATCACTACATACCTGCTTCATCCATATATATTTTTTTACTTTATATGCATGTACTGTTATACAGAGTAATAAGAATATTAAAACTGAAATACTGTAGGCCGGAGATTTTGTTCTAGCTGAGAGACATTTTATATTTTAGCGAGTACCAATAGATGATGGTAAACATGCATGATTGGCAGTGTTAGACACACCCAATGGGCAATGCTAGACACACCCAATAGGTGGTGCTAGACACACCCCTTTGACGGTGCACCCCCTAATAAAATGGGCTGCGCACAGGGCCGGTGCTAGGGTATCCAGCGCTCTCCTGCAAACCATACATTTTGCGCCCTTTCACATTGCAACAAGCTGCAGCCCGATTGTGGGAGTGTATGCAACATGCGATCCTATGGAGGATCTCATGTGCATGTACATGTATGCATACACCATCTCAGTGCTGTGTCCGCAAAATGTTGCAGGCACTAAAGGTGCCCATACACGCTGCGAGAATCGCATACGTTATGGGCTATATCGCATCGCATATCACGGCATACATGCAATGTGTGTGCGATGCGATCCGAAAGCAGTACAAAAAGTATGTGCAGCACTCGTGACTGAGGGGAAATGGAGGGGAGAGAAGGAGGAGATGGAAGAAGAGGGGAGAGGATAGAGGGGGCTGAGTGTTGAGGACTGTCAGTGGCACTGGCACAGCACACTGAGAAGAGGGAAGGAAGGGGAGGCGGCGCTGCTGCCTGTTCGTCATTTGATTGACAGGCGCAGGGAGCAATGGGTAGGGGGCGGATCCGGACATGACATGTCATCCAGGCATTTACAGACAGCGCTACATGCCTCAGCGCAAGTGTCCGTGAGGAAGAGGGGGCAGGTCGCAGGAGGTGGACAGTGTGTGAGCGGTGTAGGGAGCTACTCAGCCTCTCCATACTGCCGCCTGCTGTCAGACAGGCGCTGCAGGCGGCGTGCAGGAGGCAGTGACAGTGAGGGCTGAGGCAGCTTTAGCAGAGCAGGGAGGGAGACAGCGCCTTTTCAGCATGGCGCCTCCCTGCTTTGCAGGAGCTGCTGAGTGGGTAGCGCCGGCCCTGGCTGCGCATGCCTATACTCGTGGCTCTTGGTAAAATGGCACTTGCGGTATTGAAACGGGTCACGAAAGGCATCACATCATCCCTGTGGTCTCTTGGGGTGGTGTTGACCATCCTTGGATGAAGTAGATCATCTCTGTCGATTTTGAGGATTTCCTCCTTTTGTTGTAGGAGGGTTTTTCTGTGATATCCTCTGTCTTCAAATCTGGAGATAAAATCATCAAGTACATCGGGCAATTGGGTCCGATCACTAGTGATCCTAGCTGCCCTCAACATCTGGGAAGTTTTTTTCACAGTGCCCTTGGAGTGCCAGCTTTCATTTTTGCAAGTGTCCATTCATGTGAAGGGCACCGGAGGCAGCTATATTTCAAGGGAGAGTGCCGGACCATACACCCCATATATATATATATATATATATATATATATATATATATATATATGTCTAATGTCTGTGTGTCACAAAACACTGCCATCTGTTTGGCAGCAAGTAAAACTACATCTCTTTCTCTCTCTCACAGAGGCAATCACAAGGTAGCAGCACTCTCCAGGCTGTTTGAAAAATAACACTGGGAATGTATTCATGCCCCTACATTTCATGTTATGTATTCTTTGAATTTATATGAAATATTTTCTTTGTAACCTGCTGCATAAAACTACACCAAACTCATTATAACTAAATAATTAGGCACAAGATTTGCTTGTAAACAGTATACAGTATTTACTAAAATGTGTAAACTTACCTATTTAGCTTCCTTAGTAGCTTTCAAAGCATTTGCTTACTTACTGGACTTACTAGTTTTGTAATATCAGCATCTAGCAGTAGCCATAATTTTGGATTCAGAAGAGTTCTCTTACTAAGGCCCCATGCGAAGTGGCTGTTAGAGGACTGCAGATACTTTATATCCACCTTATGCAGGGTGTGGACTATGCTCAAGTGTGAATAGTGACTTCCAGGACCTGTTTCAAGTGGCAGACTGGGGACACCACAAGGTTACGTGGAAACCATTGATGGGCCACACTGCCTGGGGTCTAACCTTTTTCGTAAGGGATCAGGTTCCACACTGTGAACGTGACTTATGCATCATGTATATATAGACACTTTGCCGAAAAGGATCATAAATTGAGTAACCTTAAGCACCAGATTATCGACCATGTGCCAGCCCATCTGAGAGGAGGCGATCGGGACACGAAGCTCCTTCAATCCGAAGCCCGCTGGATCTTCAAACTGGTGGGAAAACCTCACGCACCCTAAGAGTACTTTCAGAGCATTTCAAGAATGTACATAATTGCTCCAGCAAAGACATCAAACAAGTAGTGTGGATCAAAAAAGTAACGGGAAATTGGCGCCAAAAGGGATGTGAGACCATCCTCGCAAAAACAGAAATGAAATTTATTTACAACATGAGTACCCTCACTCCAAAGGGACTCAATGGGGATTTTGAAATCAAGTGGTTTCTTTAAACATATCATTTTTTATTTTTTATTTTGGAAAATATTTATCACCATTATTAAAATCCCTACAGTTTTATTTATAAATAATGTCATCTAGCATTTGCCATAAAGGATTGGTAGAATGTCACATTTGTACATCAAATATCCTTATCTTTATCTATATATGAAGCATGGTTATTAGGTTAATTTAAATGCCCCGCATTTCTTTCATTTGTGTAAAAATCCCTATTACATCTCTATAAAGGGGGTTATATGGCTATGCGCCCTATTTAGCATCATCTAGAGGCGGGTATGATCCAGGCTGCCTCCCGGAAATAGGATTTCATGCGTTTCATAGGACACCAGAAATAGAATGCGAGGCGTTGTCTATTCACCTCTGCATTAAAAATGGCCGTGTGTTTCACCTATAAATGGCTGTGCGTTCCATGGAAAACACCTATTATATCCATTCACCTCCGTATTAAAGATGGCTGTGCGTTCCACCTATAAATGGCCGTGCGTTCCACGGATAAAATCTATTGATGTCTATTCAGCTCCGCTTTAAAAATGGCCATGCGTTCCACCTAAAAAATGGCCGTGCGTTCCACGGGTAAAACCTATGAAAACGGAACTGCACATAACCAGTATCTCGATGGAGGGAATCCCGACTGAAGTCAGGTAAGTGTACTTACCCTACAACCTCAACCCTACCTTCAAAAATGCCCCTACATTGCTCCGTTTGTAGGGGCAATAGTGATAGCGATGCGCGGCCCCACGCCTAGCTATCATCAGGCAATTAAGATACAGCATGCTTGATAAATCTAGTTAATCACCTGTCAGGGCCAGTGTTCTCACCGCAGAACACAGGCCCTGTCAGATCACTCAGCACACATTGCTGACATATCGCTGTACAGTGATGTGTGCTGAGCAATCTTGCTGAGCGATTCTGAGTGATCTACACTGTTCAGATCGCTCAGCAACATCTCCCCATGTATAGACCCACTTGCTGTCAATATTTTAAAACTATTTAGCAGCTTAGCAGCTCTTCCAACACACCCATGAGGTGGCTGCCAGGTGTCGTTTTTTTTTTGGGGTGTCGCCAGTAGCCATAATCCCCAGATATTCTTGGTGTTCCCCTAATGACGCCACCGTGATTTGGAGTCGCCACTACACCTATCGGAGATGCATGACTGCTCATATATGTTAGAGTCCAATCATACCAGACAGCTGATGGTACGGCTGCACCTCAGAGTTGATGTTGAGTTGCAGCTAATAATACCCGGAACGTTTCCACCGTTTGGTACTTCCACCTTCTTCAAGGTGTTTCCGTTTCCTCGATTCTGGAATTGTTGTAGATTTTCCAGTGTGTAGGCTGCTGTCTGCATCAAGAGTCCCCGATTTATAATGGCATCTTCTTTTCCTAATTTTAGGAAATGGAGTAAAGTTTCCAGTCTCCAGGCACTGTATAAGATGTGGCGTCATTAATGCATAGTTGTATCTGCAGCTGGGGACACTGCCAGTGAAGAGGATCTGCACAGCATTGGCTATTGAATATAGTCCACAATCCGCTGTGTTTGGCCTCTGTTGTTCCACATCCAGGATTTCCAGGCTTTGAAGCAGTTTTCTTGGCACAACATTCCCATAGAGTTCTCGCAGTTGTCTGCTAGCACAGGGGGTAATTTGCCATCCATCACTGTCCGCAATTTGGATTTGTCCATTATGATAACAGGACACGTAAAAGTGATTGTAATCCGTATCTGGGTGGATCTGTACTGCTGGCCCGGAGATGGGGGTGAAGGAGCCAGACGCTGCTCTCACTGTAGACTGCAAGCCTTCAACATTAAATTGTTTCCGCAGTATTTTCTGGGCGGCATCAATAACTCGGTCACTCAGACCAATGTCTGACAGAATTTGGAGTCTATCCGTCCATGTCAGCCTTAAATAAGGCAGCCACAAGTTCTGTAAATATGTATGAAAAACAGGTGTTAGAAAAATACTAAATAAATGTTAAAATAATTCAAGTTTTGTGTTTGTACTAAACCAATGTCACTTACAACAACAAAAAATACACGTGGGTTTTGGCTCTGAATCAGCCCTTTAATGAAGAAGGTTTATATATTAAAATATCCTCATAGATTTGATTATGTAGGCCAGGAGTATTCAGCATGTCGTCCTCCAACTGGTGTAGAACTACACATCGCAGCACATCCTGCGATCATTTTGCTATTAATGCATGTAAACCTGTGACAGGGCTGTGATGTGTAGTTCCACAGCAGCTGGAGGGCCACATGTTGAATACCCCTGATGTATACCAAACAAGCCAAAGAATCAATTCAAAATAATTTGAATAGTAGAGGAAAAATTACAAATCTTAAACAGATTCAAAGGAAATAATAAGATGGGATGTTGCCCATAGCAACCAATTAGTTTATACGCTTTATTTATTTAATAACTTCTAGATGCTAATAGATTAAAATGTATTGATTGTTACGGACAGCATCCCGTCTTTAATAGAAATTTAGCCTATTGAGTCAAAATTAAACAATTTGAATACGGGAACAAAAAATAATATTCCTCAAACACATTCATAAGGGAATATTTATAATATTTGCATAGAAAATCCCATTTAATAAGAAAACTCTATTGATAATGATGAGTTCCAACAAATGAATTTTGAAATGGAACAAAAAACAAAACTGTAAACTATTTTGTAATATTCAGATAAAAAATAAGCTTACCTTAGACTTCCACATTCTAAAACAGCGTTAAAGCGATAAGAAAACGCGTATGTATAGCAATACAGAATAAAGCTACCACACAGCTCACACTCATCCAATAACTGAGGATTCTGTGCCAAGCACAGCCTTTTTTTCATCACACCTGTGACATCACAAAGGCTGCCTGTGACTTCATCAGCCTCACTCCACCACTGAATGTAATGATTTATGTGCTTTATTTTAATGTTTATTTACATGTAGATCTCTATCATACAAAATATTTTTATTAAAGATCGGCACTGATTAAGCAGGACATGATCTACAAAAAGTCATTACATAGCAAATTTGGGGCTGGCACGCCCCATTTTCAAGGCTAAAAGACAAAGTGAAGTGAATAACAAATAATGAGCTTACTATTTAAATAAGGTGAACAGAAGACATAGTCAGACCCGCTCCCTCCTTCCACCACGCCGTCTGGGGTGTTAGACGCTGGAAAGGGCCTGGTGGACGGAAACACGTCCCTGGCTTTCCTGTCTGTGAAACGCATGGATGGCGATTGCTGTGGTGTGACATGCGCGCCTTTGCTGGCTCCAATCGGCACCTCCTGTCAGCGGGATGTATATGGGGCTGCGTGTGGCTTGGGAGGCTGCGGGAGAGACTGTGAAAAACACAGTGCAATCAAAGTGAAATTATAGGAACATCAATATGCATTATTCAATATGAAAAAATTCCATGCAAATACAAAGTACACGTGTAAAGGTGTGGGTTTAGGTAGTGGAATTGGAGTGATGTGTGTGTATGAAGGTGATCGTATGATACATATGATCAAAAAAGGAAGCTATATACACAAGTGTTACTGTCATACATGCTAGTGTATAAATGTATTTAAACAAGTGGGGGCGAAGTAAGTCATAAAGATGTGGCACGTAAATGTTAAATTAATGTAGGGTTGTATCAAAAGACTCTTTATCTGTCTTTACACATTGAGTGTTAGGGGTGCACAGGCACCCCCAAATGCTGTACCCACCCTTATGAACAACTCCCTGCCGCTAGCAATACCAGCAATACCTTTTACCAAAGTCTTTTGCTTTTTAGACCTGTACTCCATTAAAATTAGTGCCCATGAATCAATTGTGTGTTTTGCATTGTTAATTGTACTAGACCGTTGTCATATCACTACATACCTGCTTCATCCATATATTTTTTTTTTACTTTATATGCATGTACTGTTATACAGAGTAATAAGAATATTAAAACTGAAATAGGCTGGAGATTTTGTTCTAGCTGAGAGACATTTTATATTTTAGCGAGTACCAATAGATGATGGTAAACATGCATGATTGGCAGTGTTAGACACACCCAATGGGCAATGCTAGACACACCCCTTTGACGGTGCACCCCTAATAAAATGGGCTGCGCACGCCTATACTCGTGGCTCTCTGTAAAATGGCACTTGCTGTATTGAAACGGGTCACGAAAGGCATCACATCATCCCTGTGGTCTCTTGGGGTGGTGTTGACCATCCTTGGATGAAGTAGATCATCTCTGTCGATTTTGAGGATTTCCTCCTTTTGTTGTAGGAGGGTTTTTCTGTGATATCCTCTGTCTTCAAATCTGGAGATAAAATCATCAAGTACATCGGGCAATTGGGTCCGATCACTACTGATCCTAGCTGCCCTCAGCATCTGCCCTTGGAGTGCTGCCACAGTGCCCTTGGAGTGCCAGCTTTCATTTTTGCAAGTGTCCATTCATGTGAAGGGCACCGGAGGCAGCTATATTTCAAGGGAGAGTGCCGGACCATACACCCCATATATATATATAGATATATATATATATATCTATATATATATATATATAGATATATATATATATATATATATATATCTATATATATATATAGATATAGATATGTCTAATGTCTTTTTTTCACAAAACACTGCCATCTGTTTGGCAGCAAGTAAAACTACATCTCTTTCTCTCTCTCACAGAGGCAATCACAAGGTAGCAGCACTCTCCAGGCTGTTTGAAAAATAACACTGGGAATGTATTCATGCCCCTACATTTCATGTTATGTATTCTTTGAATTTATATGAAATATTTTCTTTGTAACCTGCTGCATAAAACTACACCAAACTCATTATAACTAAATAATTAGGCACAAGATTTGCTTGTAAACAGTATACAGTATTTACTAAAATGTGTAAACTTACCTATTTAGCTTCCTTAGTAGCTTTCAAAGCATTTGCTTACTTACTGGACTTACTAGTTTTGTAATATCAGCATCTAGCAGTAGCCATAATTTTGGATTCAGAAGAGTTCTCTTACTAAGGCCCCATGCGAAGTGGCTGTTACAGGACTGCAGATACTTTATATCCACCTTATGCAGGGTGTGGACTATGCTCAAGTGTAAATAGTGACTTCCAGGACCTGTTTCAAGTGGCAGACTGGGGACACCACAAGGTTACGTGGAAACCATTGATGGGCCACACTGCCTGGGGTCTAACCTTTTTCGTAAGGGATCAGGTTCCACACTGTGAACGTGACTTATGCATCACGTATATATAGACACTTTGCCGAAAAGGATCATAAATTGAGTAACCTTAAGCACCAGATTATCGACCATGTGCCAGCCCATCTGAGAGGAGGCGATCGGGACACGAAGCTCCTTTAATCCGAAGCCCGCTGGATCTTCAAACTGGTGGGAAAACCTCACGCACCCTAATAGTACTTTCAGAGCATTTCAAGAATGTACATAATTGCTCCAGCAAAGACATCAAACAAGTAGTGTGGATCAAAAAAGTAACGGGAAATTGGCGCCAAAAGGGATGTGAGACTATCCTCGCAAAAACAGAAATGAAATTTATTTACAACATGAGTACCCTCACTCCAAAGGGACTCAATGGGGATTTTGAAATCAAGTGGTTTCTTTAAACATATCATTTTTTATTTTTTATTTTGGAAAATATTTATCACCATTATTAAAATCCCTACAGTTTTATTTATAAATAATGTCATCTAGCATTTGCCATAAAGGATTGGTAGAATGTCACATTTTTACATCAAATATCCTTATCTTTATCTATATATGAAGCATGGTTATTAGGTTAATTTAAATGCCCCGCATTTCTTTCATTTGTGTAAAAATCCCTATTACATCTCTATAAAGGGGGTTATATGGCTATGCGCCCTATTTAGCATCATCTAGAGGCGGGTATGATCCAGGCTGCCTCCCGGAAATAGGATTTCATGCGTTTCATAGGACACCAGAAATAGAATGCGAGGCGTTGTCTATTCACCTCTGCATTAAAAATGGCCGTGTGTTTCACCTATAAATGGCCGTGCGTTCCATGGAAAACACCTATTATATCCATTCACCTCCGTATTAAAGATGGCTGTGCGTTCCACCTATAAATGGCCGTGCGTTCCACGGATAAAATCTATTGATGTCTATTCAGCTCCGCTTTAAAAATGGCCATGCGTTCCACCTAAAAAATGGCCGTGCGTTCCACGGGTAAAACCTATGAAAACGGAACTGCACATAACCAGTATCTCGATGGAGGGAATCCCGACTGAAGTCAGGTAAGTGTACTTACCCTACAACCTCAACCCTACCTTCAAAAATGACCCTACATTGCTCCGTGTGTAGGGGCAATAGTGATAGCGATGAGCGGCCCCACGCCTAGCTATCATCAGGCAATTAAGATACAGCATGCTTGATAAATCTAGTTAATTACCTGTCAGGGCCAGTGTTCTCACCGCAGAACACAGGCCCTGTCAGATCGCTCACATATCGCTGTACAGTGATGTGTGCTGAGCAATCTTGCTGAGCGATTCTGAGTGATCTACATTGTTCAGATCGCTCAGCAACCTCTCCCCGTGTATAGACCCACTTGCTGTCAATATTTTAAAACTATTTAGCAGCTTAGCAGCTCTTCCAACACACCCATGAGGTGGCTGCCAGGTGTCGTTTTTTTTTTGGGGTGTCGCCAGTAGCCATAATCCCCAGATATTCTTGGTGTTCCCCTAATGACGCCACCGTGATCTGGAGTCGCCACTACACCTATCGGAGATGCATGACTGCTCATATACGTTAGAGTCCAATCATTCCAGACAGCTGATGGTACGGCTGCACCTCAGAGTTGATGTTGAGTTGCAGCTAATAATACCCGTAACGTTTCCACCGTTTGTTACTTCCACCTTCTTCAAGGTGTTTCCGTTTCCTCGATTCTGGAATTGTTGTAGATTTTCCAGTGTGTAGGCTGCTGTCTGCATCAAGATTCCCCGATTTATAATGGCATCTTCTTTTCCTAATTTTAGGAAATGGAGTAAAGTTTCCAGTCTCCAGGCACTGTATAAGATGTGGCGTCATTAATGCATAGTTGTATCTGCAGCTGGGGACACTGCCAGTGAAGAGGATCTGCACAGCATTGGCTATTGAATATAGTCCACAATCCGCTGTGTTTGGCCTCTGTTGTTCCACATCCAGGATTTCCAGGCTTTGAAGCAGTTTTCTTGGCACAACATTCCCATAGAGTTCTCGCAGTTGTCTGCTAGCACAGGGGGTAATTTGCCATCCATCACTGTCCGCAATTTGGATTTGTCCATTATGATAACAGGACACGTAAAAGTGATTGTGATCCGTATCTGGGTGGATCTGTACTGCTGGCCCGGAGATGGGGGTGAAGGAGCCAGACGCTGCTCTCACTGTAGACTGCAAGCCTTCAACATTAAATTGTTTCCGCAGTATTTTCTGGGCGGCATCAATAACTCGGTCACTCAGACCAATGTCTGACAGAATTTGGAGTCTATCTGTCCATGTCAGCCTTAAATAAGGCAGCCACAAGTTCTGTAAATATGTATGAAAAACAGGTGTTAGAAAAATACTAAATAAATGTTAAAATAATTCAAGTTTTGTGTTCGTACTAAACCAATGTCACTTACAACAACAAAAAATACACGTGGGTTTTTGGCTCTAAATCAGCCCTTTAATGAAGAAGGTTTATGTATTAAAATATCCTCGTAGATTTGATTATGTAGGCCAGGAGTATTCAGCATGTCGTCCTACAACTGGTGTAGAACTACACATCGCAGCACATCCTGCAATCATTTTGCTATTAATGCATGTAAACCTGTGACAGGGCTGTGATGTGTAGTTCCAGAGCAGCTGGAGGGCCACATGTTGAATACCCCTGATGTATACCAAACCAGCCAAAGAATCAAATCGAAATAATTTGAATAGTAGAGGAAAAATTACAAATCTTAAACAGATTCATAGGGAATAATAAGATGGGATTTTGCCCATAGCAACCAATTAGTTTATACGCTTTATTTATTTAATAACTTCTAGATGCTAATAGATTAAAATGTATTGATTGTTACGGACAGCATCCCGTCTTTAATAGAAATTTAGCCCATTGAGTCAAAATGAAACAATTTTAATATGGGAACAAAAAATTATAATCCTCAAACACATTCATAAGGGAATATTTATAATATTTGCATAGAAAATCCCATTTAATAAGAAAACTCTATTGATAATGATGAGTTCCAACAAATGAATTTTGAAATGGAACAAAAAACAAAACTGTAAACTATTTTGTAATATTCAGATAAAAAATAAGCTTACCTTAGACTTCCACATTCTAAAACGGCGTTAAAGCGATAAGAAAACGCGTATGTATAGCAATACAAAATAAAGCTACCACACAGCTCACACTCATCCAATAACTGAGGATTCTGTGCCAAGCACAGCCTTTTTTTCATCACACCTGTGACATCACAAAGGCTGCCTGTGACTTCATCAGCCTCACTCCACCACTGAATGTAATGATTTATGTGCTTCATTTTAATGTTTACTTACATGTAGATCACTATCATACAAAATATTTTTATTAAAGATCGGCACTGATTAAGCAGGACATGATCTACAAAAAGTCATTACATAGCAAAGAAGAATAATTAGCTTTGTACAATTAGTTTATATGTATAAATAATATAAATTTCTTCCAATAATATTAAATAAAGAAAATATTCATTGTCAAAGAAATATGTATATAGATATAGATATATAGATATATTTGAAAATATGAAAACAGGCACTCCAAGGGGACTGAGAAAAAAAGTTTATAATTCAGTGCATAAAAGACTGCGCCAATGTTTCGGGGCTGGCACGCCCCGTTTTCAAGGCTAAAAGACAAAGTGAAGTGAATAACAAATAATCAGATTACTATTTAAATAAGGTGAACAGAAGACATAGTCAGACCCGCTCCCTCCTACCACCACGCCGTCCGGGGTGTTAGACGCTGGAAAGGGCCTGGTGGACGGAAACACGTCCCCGGCTTTCCTGTCTGTGAAACGCATGGATGGCGATTGCTGTGGTGTGACACGCGCGCCTTTGCCGGCTCCAATCGGCACCTCCTGTCAGCGGGATGTATATGGGGCTGCGTGTGGCTTGGGAGGCTGCGGGAGAGACTGTGAAAAACACAGTGCAATCAAAGTGAAATTATAGGAACATCAATATGCATTATTCAATATTAAAAAATTCCATGCAAATACAAAGTACACGTGTAAAGGTGTGGGTTTAGGTAGTGGAATTGGAGTGATGTGTGTGTATGAAGGTGATCGTATGATACATATGATTAAAAAAGGAAGCTATATACACAAGTGTTACTGTCATACATGCTAGTGTATAAATGTATTTAAACAAGAGGGGGCGAAGTAAGTCATAAAGAAGTGGCACGTAAATGTTAAATTAATGTAGGGTTGTATCAAAAGACTCTTTATCTGTCTTTACACATTGAGTGTTAGGGGTGCACAGGCACCCCCAAATGCTGTACCCACCCTTATGAACAACTCCCTGCCGCTAGCAATACCAGCAATACCTTTTACCAAAGTCTTTTGCTTTTTAGACCTGTATTCCATTAAAATTAGTGCCCATGAATCAATTGTGTGTTTTGCATTGTTAATTGTACTAGACCGTTGTCATATCACTACATACCTGCTTCATCTATATATATTTTTTTACTTTATATGCATGTACTGTTATACAGAGTAATAAGAATATTAAAACTGAAATAGGCTGGAGATTTTGTTCTAGCTAAGAGACATTTTATATTTTAGCGAGTACCAATAGATGATGGTAAACATGCATGATTGGCAGTGTTAGACACACCCAATGGGCAATGCTAGACACACCCCTTTGACGGTGCACCCCCTAATAAAATGGGCTGCGCACGCCTATACTCGTGGCTCTCTGTAAAATGGCACTTGCGGTATTGAAACGGGTCACGAAAGGCATCACATCATCCCTGTGGTCTCTTGGGGTGGTGTTGACCATCCTTGGATGAAGTAGATCATCTCTGTCGATTTTGAGGATTTCCTCCTTTTGTTGTAGGAGGGTTTTTCTGTGATATCCTCTGTCTTCAAATCTGGAGATAAAATCATCAAGTACATCGGGCAATTGGGTCCGATCACTAGTGATCCTAGCTGCCCTCAGCATCTGCCCTTGGAGTGCTGCCACAGTGCCCTTGGAGTGCCAGCTTTCATTTTTGCAAGTGTCCATTCATGTGAAGGGCACCGGAGGCAGCTATATTTCAAGGGAGAATGCCGGACCATACACCCCATATATATAGATATATAGATATATATATATATATCTATATATATATATCTATATATATATATATCTATATATATATATATATATATCTATATATATATAGATATAGATATGTCTAATGTCTGTGTTTCACAAAACACTGCCATCTGTTTGGCAGCAAGTAAAACTACATCTCTTTCTCTCTCTCACAGAGGCAATCACAAGGTAGCAGCACTCTCCAGGCTGTTTGAAAAGAAACACTGGGAATGTATTCATGCCCCTACATTTCATGTTATGTATTCTTTGAATTTATATGAAATATTTTTTTTGTAACCTGCTGCATAAAACTACACCAAACTCATTATAACTAAATAATTAGGCACAAGATTTGCTTGTAAACAGTATACAGTATTTACTAAAATGTGTAAACTTACCTATTTAGCTTCATTAGTAGCTTTCAAAGCATTTGCTTACTTACTGGACTTACTAGTTTTGTAATATCAGCATCTAGCAGTAGCCATAATTTTGGATTCAGAAGAGTTCTCTTACTAAGGCCCCATGCGAAGTGGCTGTTAGAGGACTGCAGATACTTTATATCCACCTTATGCAGGGTGTGGACTATGCTCAAGTGTGAATAGTGACTGTGAGGTTATC
This sequence comes from Crinia signifera, assembly GCF_055691185.1. Taxonomy (NCBI): domain Eukaryota; kingdom Metazoa; phylum Chordata; class Amphibia; order Anura; family Myobatrachidae; genus Crinia; species Crinia signifera. Next base: position 98,611,399 of record NC_139218.1, on the reverse strand, counting down.
ATACTCACTGTAAATCTGTAATTACTATATTTTATTAGGTGTAGTAATTAATGTACTATTTTAGTCCGTCGGTACCCTCTTATTCTCCATAGATGTTTCTATCCCCCAAATCTGTGTGTATTTCCAGATCAGATCGCTCTTGCCCTAATATGGTCTGCCAGGAAATACCCAGGAAATAATTCACCAAAAGGTTATGTCCCATTACCATACTTTTGTTCCTGCTATCACAGGAGGGTGTTAGCTGAGGGACAATCTTCACAGGGGGTGATCCAATTCCCCTGCTACCAACAGGAAATGTTCACAGGGGGTAATCAGGACATAATGTAATCCGACTATGATTGTGTCTCTACCTTCAGCTCCTTTGTGTCAATACCAGACTTAGTGGAACCCGGCACCACAGGGGGTGATCAGCCCATAACGTAATCTTGTGTTGTATTGTATCTTGCTCTGCATATCCCTGGCCACTTCCAGACTTACTGGAACCGACCCAGCAGGGGTTGAGAGCAGCAGTTGGACAACTGTGGATTGAAGGTGGGATATACCTTATGCTTGAATCCACCAATCAGGAACTTGGGCAACCCCACAGATGATGCGATCACCGTGGGAATTTGAGAAGTTTTTAAAATGACTTGCAGACTAGCCAGGAAGAGATATTGATGGACTGTCCTGGACTAAGAGGTTATGCTCTGTCTAGGTATCGTGTGGACTTATATGCTATCACTGCGGTGTGGGATAAGTGATAGTTTGCCCTGTGGAACTGATCTGGGACTGTGACTATACAAGGACTGTCTGTTTGGGCCTGCTACCTGAATATCTTTCTACTCTGCAATTTACCTTTACCACTGTTTATTGTTTATTTGTGCGTGCTGTGGAAAATAAACCATTCTTCTGGTTTCATCTGCTCGGTGTCTGAGTGATTGAGGAACTCGTACCCTCACATTTGGTGGCAGCAGTGGGATCATTCAGACACCAACCATCGAGCACAGAAAGCACAGAGGACAGAGGATCAGACCATATGTAAGGAAACGGAAAATGCAATAAGGTGAAGTTCTGCAAGTGAGCAGGTGTCATTCCTGTGGAAAGGGAAAATGTTTCCAAGGAAAGAAAATCGATGCCTCAAGACCCCTGTAGCAGAGGAGCTCAGGGATGGAGGTTCTTCAGTGTATCGGCAGGCTGGGAAGCCGGATCTGTTATTTATTGTCAGGAAAATGCATTATATCTGGAAGTACTGGGAAGACGCTCAGCAGATGGTCAGCGGGTGGAGAGTATCCAGCATACAGGACAAGTTGTGTTACCTGGGGGATGCATTTCTGCACTGTAAAGGTGAGGCCACCTCTTGGAATCTGCTGGGAGAGCCAGAGTTTGTAGAATTTACAGAGGAAGTGATTGCTACAGTTACCCAGATGCTACAAAGAGGACAATATTCTGAGGCTGAAGGACAAGTCCAGAATACATTGATGCCCCAGATAGAACCAGAGGAAAGGTCTAGAAGGGGGCTACTGCAATCTGGGCAGACAACCGAGGGGTCTGCCACAGAATTAATTGTTACTGCAAGAGAAGGGTCGTTGTCAGGGGGGCCCCTAACTGCCCTTGAAGAAATGAGTATGGAGGAGCTGATAGCAGAAGGTCAGCTGCGAGGTATACCCATCCGATCCTGCACTCGCGGGGAACTCCTTCAGCAGATCCTTCACGATCAGGGAGATCCTACAAATGCATTTGCTGATTATCGAGCATGGATCCTCCATTTCGGTGCACAGTTGAGTGTGTGGGAACAATTGCAGTGTCTGGAGGAGTGCTTCGTGGTGGCAGAGGAAGAGGCGATTGATCGGGGGCTCCTGGATACCCCAGCATGGCAAGATCAGTGTCGCAGGGGGCGTGATGAAAGGCACCGTTTGCAATTGCTTCTCCCCCATCCTAGGGAGGAAGCTGCTCAGGGTTCTCTGCAGGGGGAGGTTATCCCCAACGTGAAGGAAGTGAGGCCTCTGAGCCAGGCACCCCCGGAGGAGCTGCACTACTGCTTCCCTTTTGCTGAGGTGGGAGATGCAGAGCTATTATCCTGCTGTAAGGGGATCTATGAGGACTGCGTCCAAGAAGAGATCGCCGTGGTTAGAGGAGTATCCGACAACATCCAGGCCACCAGCCCACCAGTCACAGATGACGTCGTGTTTCGGGCTGCCCAGCATACTCAGCTGGGGAAGGAGGCTATCGCGGAGAAGGAGCTGTGCGCAGAAGTAGCTGCAGGTGAGCATCTGGCTTTTAAGGGGACAGAGCTGACACAGCCTGTCCTGCAGCCACCAGCGGAATTGTTTGTGATGGAGGGTCCCTCCTCAGCCCTGGACATTGAGACCAAATGCTGGACTGAAATTTGCCATGCCCCTAGTTTGGGTTTGGGGGAGGAAGGACAGGACGGGGTGGTGGAAGTGCCAGGGCCAGAGCCCCTATATTGGCCTGCTGTTTGGCCCCTGTTCCTTGGGCAAGAGGGGGAGGTGGAAAGTGGTCCCTGCCCCATTGTGCCCGAGGCAAAAGTATTAGTAGGTTACAATGTTGCAGAGGGGGGGTACCCAGAATCCGAAGAAGAGGAATCGCTACATCCCTTGTTAGTTCCAATGTATGACTTAGACTGTAATCATGCCCTTGCTGGTTCTGCAAACCAGCCGCCTTTTACAAGATGGGTTTGGTATGATGTCACCCTGTGGGACTCAGGTGGTAAATCCAAACCCCAGATTCTCTGCTCTGCATCCCGCTATTCCAGGTTGTTATTGGTTCCAGAACAGCTTGGTACCGGGACTACAATAGTAGGGGAAGGAATGTGAGGTTATCATACTCACTGTAAATCTGTAATTACTATATTTTATTAGGTGTAGTAATTAATGTACTATTTTAGTCCGTCGGTACCCTCTTATTCTCCATAGATGTTTCTATCCCCCAAATCTGTGTGTATTTCCAGATCAGATCGCTCTTGCCCTAATATGGTCTGCCAGGAAATACCCAGGAAATAATTCACCAAAAGGTTATGTCCCATTACCATACTTTTGTTCCTGCTATCACAGGAGGGTGTTAGCTGAGGGACAATCTTCACAGGGGGTGATCCAATTCCCCTGCTACCAACAGGAAATGTTCACAGGGGGTAATCAGGACATAATGTAATCCGACTATGATTGTGTCTCTACCTTCAGCTCCTTTGTGTCAATACCAGACTTAGTGGAACCCGGCACCACAGGGGGTGATCAGCCCATAACGTAATCTTGTGTTGTATTGTATCTTGCTCTGCATATCCCTGGCCACTTCCAGACTTACTGGAACCGACCCAGCAGGGGTTGAGAGCAGCAGTTGGACAACTGTGGATTGAAGGTGGGATATACCTTATGCTTGAATCCACCAATCAGGAACTTGGGCAACCCCACAGATGATGCGATCACCGTGGGAATTTGAGAAGTTTTTAAAATGACTTGCAGACTAGCCAGGAGGAGAGAATTGATGGACTGTCCTGGACTAAGAGGTTATGCTCTGTCTAGGTATCGTGTGGACTTATATGCTATCACTGCTGTGGGGATTAAGTGATAAGTTTTGTGCTTTGGACTGTGATGCTACAAGGACTTTGCTACCCGAACGTTTATATGCTACATTTGCCTCTTGTTCCTGTCTTCATCTACTTTCGTGTGCTGTGATAAAAATAAACCATATTTTGGTTTCATCTGCTCGGTGTCTGAGTGATTGAGGAACCTCGTACCCTCACATTTGGTGGCAGCAGTGGGATCATTCAGACACCAACCATCGAGCACAGAAAGCACAGAGGACAGAGGATCAGACCATATGTAAGGAAACGGAAAATGCAATAAGGTGAAGTTCTGCAAGTGAGCAGGTGTCATTCCTGTGGAAAGGGAAAATGTTTCCAAGGAAAGAAAATCGATGCCTCAAGACCCCTGTAGCAGAGGAGCTCAGGGATGGAGGTTCTTCAGTGTATCGGCAGGCTGGGAAGCCGGATCTGTTATTTATTGTCAGGAAAATGCATTATATCTGGAAGTACTGGGAAGACGCTCAGCAGATGGTCAGCGGGTGGAGAGTATCCAGCATACAGGACAAGTTGTGTTACCTGGGGGATGCATTTCTGCACTGTAAAGGTGAGGCCACCTCTTGGAATCTGCTGGGAGAGCCAGAGTTTGTAGAATTTACAGAGGAAGTGATTGCTACAGTTACCCAGATGCTACAAAGAGGACAATATTCTGAGGCTGAAGGACAAGTCCAGAATACATTGATGCCCCAGATAGAACCAGAGGAAAGGTCTAGAAGGGGGCTACTGCAATCTGGGCAGACAACCGAGGGGTCTGCCACAGAATTAATTGTTACTGCAAGAGAAGGGTCGTTGTCAGGGGGGCCCCTAACTGCCCTTGAAGAAATGAGTATGGAGGAGCTGATAGCAGAAGGTCAGCTGCGAGGTATACCCATCCGATCCTGCACTCGCGGGGAACTCCTTCAGCAGATCCTTCACGATCAGGGAGATCCTACAAATGCATTTGCTGATTATCGAGCATGGATCCTCCATTTCGGTGCACAGTTGAGTGTGTGGGAACAATTGCAGTGTCTGGAGGAGTGCTTCGTGGTGGCAGAGGAAGAGGCGATTGATCGGGGGCTCCTGGATACCCCAGCATGGCAAGATCAGTGTCGCAGGGGGCGTGATGAAAGGCACCGTTTGCAATTGCTTCTCCCCCATCCTAGGGAGGAAGCTGCTCAGGGTTCTCTGCAGGGGGAGGTTATCCCCAACGTGAAGGAAGTGAGGCCTCTGAGCCAGGCACCCCCGGAGGAGCTGCACTACTGCTTCCCTTTTGCTGAGGTGGGAGATGCAGAGCTATTATCCTGCTGTAAGGGGATCTATGAGGACTGCGTCCAAGAAGAGATCGCCGTGGTTAGAGGAGTATCCGACAACATCCAGGCCACCAGCCCACCAGTCACAGATGACGTCGTGTTTCGGGCTGCCCAGCATACTCAGCTGGGGAAGGAGGCTATCGCGGAGAAGGAGCTGTGCGCAGAAGTAGCTGCAGGTGAGCATCTGGCTTTTAAGGGGACAGAGCTGACACAGCCTGTCCTGCAGCCACCAGCGGAATTGTTTGTGATGGAGGGTCCCTCCTCAGCCCTGGACATTGAGACCAAATGCTGGACTGAAATTTGCCATGCCCCTAGTTTGGGTTTGGGGGAGGAAGGACAGGACGGGGTGGTGGAAGTGCCAGGGCCAGAGCCCCTATATTGGCCTGCTGTTTGGCCCCTGTTCCTTGGGCAAGAGGGGGAGGTGGAAAGTGGTCCCTGCCCCATTGTGCCCGAGGCAAAAGTATTAGTAGGTTACAATGTTGCAGAGGGGGGGTACCCAGAATCCGAAGAAGAGGAATCGCTACATCCCTTGTTAGTTCCAATGTATGACTTAGACTGTAATCATGCCCTTGCTGGTTCTGCAAACCAGCCGCCTTTTACAAGATGGGTTTGGTATGATGTCACCCTGTGGGACTCAGGTGGTAAATCCAAACCCCAGATTCTCTGCTCTGCATCCCGCTATTCCAGGTTGTTATTGGTTCCAGAACAGCTTGGTACCGGGACTACAATAGTAGGGGAAGGAATGTGAGGTTATCATACTCACTGTAAATCTGTAATTACTATATTTTATTAGGTGTAGTAATTAATGTACTATTTTAGTCCGTCGGTACCCTCTTATTCTCCATAGATGTTTCTATCCCCCAAATCTGTGTGTATTTCCAGATCAGATCGCTCTTGCCCTAATATGGTCTGCCAGGAAATACCCAGGAAATAATTCACCAAAAGGTTATGTCCCATTACCATACTTTTGTTCCTGCTATCACAGGAGGGTGTTAGCTGAGGGACAATCTTCACAGGGGGTGATCCAATTCCCCTGCTACCAACAGGAAATGTTCACAGGGGGTAATCAGGACATAATGTAATCCGACTATGATTGTGTCTCTACCTTCAGCTCCTTTGTGTCAATACCAGACTTAGTGGAACCCGGCACCACAGGGGGTGATCAGCCCATAACGTAATCTTGTGTTGTATTGTATCTTGCTCTGCATATCCCTGGCCACTTCCAGACTTACTGGAACCGACCCAGCAGGGGTTGAGAGCAGCAGTTGGACAACTGTGGATTGAAGGTGGGATATACCTTATGCTTGAATCCACCAATCAGGAACTTGGGCAACCCCACAGATGATGCGATCACCGTGGGAATTTGAGAAGTTTTTAAAATGACTTGCAGACTAGCCAGGAGGAGAGAATTGATGGACTGTCCTGGACTAAGAGGTTATGCTCTGTCTAGGTATCGTGTGGACTTATATGCTATCACTGCTGTGGGGATTAAGTGATAAGTTTTGTGCTTTGGACTGTGATGCTACAAGGACTTTGCTACCCGAACGTTTATATGCTACATTTGCCTCTTGTTCCTGTCTTCATCTACTTTCGTGTGCTGTGATAAAAATAAACCATATTTTGGTTTCATCTGCTCGGTGTCTGAGTGATTGAGGAACCTCGTACCCTCACATTTGGTGGCAGCAGTGGGATCATTCAGACACCAACCATCGAGCACAGAAAGCACAGAGGACAGAGGATCAGACCATATGTAAGGAAACGGAAAATGCAATAAGGTGAAGTTCTGCAAGTGAGCAGGTGTCATTCCTGTGGAAAGGGAAAATGTTTCCAAGGAAAGAAAATCGATGCCTCAAGACCCCTGTAGCAGAGGAGCTCAGGGATGGAGGTTCTTCAGTGTATCGGCAGGCTGGGAAGCCGGATCTGTTATTTATTGTCAGGAAAATGCATTATATCTGGAAGTACTGGGAAGACGCTCAGCAGATGGTCAGCGGGTGGAGAGTATCCAGCATACAGGACAAGTTGTGTTACCTGGGGGATGCATTTCTGCACTGTAAAGGTGAGGCCACCTCTTGGAATCTGCTGGGAGAGCCAGAGTTTGTAGAATTTACAGAGGAAGTGATTGCTACAGTTACCCAGATGCTACAAAGAGGACAATATTCTGAGGCTGAAGGACAAGTCCAGAATACATTGATGCCCCAGATAGAACCAGAGGAAAGGTCTAGAAGGGGGCTACTGCAATCTGGGCAGACAACCGAGGGGTCTGCCACAGAATTAATTGTTACTGCAAGAGAAGGGTCGTTGTCAGGGGGGCCCCTAACTGCCCTTGAAGAAATGAGTATGGAGGAGCTGATAGCAGAAGGTCAGCTGCGAGGTATACCCATCCGATCCTGCACTCGCGGGGAACTCCTTCAGCAGATCCTTCACGATCAGGGAGATCCTACAAATGCATTTGCTGATTATCGAGCATGGATCCTCCATTTCGGTGCACAGTTGAGTGTGTGGGAACAATTGCAGTGTCTGGAGGAGTGCTTCGTGGTGGCAGAGGAAGAGGCGATTGATCGGGGGCTCCTGGATACCCCAGCATGGCAAGATCAGTGTCGCAGGGGGCGTGATGAAAGGCACCGTTTGCAATTGCTTCTCCCCCATCCTAGGGAGGAAGCTGCTCAGGGTTCTCTGCAGGGGGAGGTTATCCCCAACGTGAAGGAAGTGAGGCCTCTGAGCCAGGCACCCCCGGAGGAGCTGCACTACTGCTTCCCTTTTGCTGAGGTGGGAGATGCAGAGCTATTATCCTGCTGTAAGGGGATCTATGAGGACTGCGTCCAAGAAGAGATCGCCGTGGTTAGAGGAGTATCCGACAACATCCAGGCCACCAGCCCACCAGTCACAGATGACGTCGTGTTTCGGGCTGCCCAGCATACTCAGCTGGGGAAGGAGGCTATCGCGGAGAAGGAGCTGTGCGCAGAAGTAGCTGCAGGTGAGCATCTGGCTTTTAAGGGGACAGAGCTGACACAGCCTGTCCTGCAGCCACCAGCGGAATTGTTTGTGATGGAGGGTCCCTCCTCAGCCCTGGACATTGAGACCAAATGCTGGACTGAAATTTGCCATGCCCCTAGTTTGGGTTTGGGGGAGGAAGGACAGGACGGGGTGGTGGAAGTGCCAGGGCCAGAGCCCCTATATTGGCCTGCTGTTTGGCCCCTGTTCCTTGGGCAAGAGGGGGAGGTGGAAAGTGGTCCCTGCCCCATTGTGCCCGAGGCAAAAGTATTAGTAGGTTACAATGTTGCAGAGGGGGGGTACCCAGAATCCGAAGAAGAGGAATCGCTACATCCCTTGTTAGTTCCAATGTATGACTTAGACTGTAATCATGCCCTTGCTGGTTCTGCAAACCAGCCGCCTTTTACAAGATGGGTTTGGTATGATGTCACCCTGTGGGACTCAGGTGGTAAATCCAAACCCCAGATTCTCTGCTCTGCATCCCGCTATTCCAGGTTGTTATTGGTTCCAGAACAGCTTGGTACCGGGACTACAATAGTAGGGGAAGGAATGTGAGGTTATCATACTCACTGTAAATCTGTAATTACTATATTTTATTAGGTGTAGTAATTAATGTACTATTTTAGTCCGTCGGTACCCTCTTATTCTCCATAGATGTTTCTATCCCCCAAATCTGTGTGTATTTCCAGATCAGATCGCTCTTGCCCTAATATGGTCTGCCAGGAAATACCCAGGAAATAATTCACCAAAAGGTTATGTCCCATTACCATACTTTTGTTCCTGCTATCACAGGAGGGTGTTAGCTGAGGGACAATCTTCACAGGGGGTGATCCAATTCCCCTGCTACCAACAGGAAATGTTCACAGGGGGTAATCAGGACATAATGTAATCCGACTATGATTGTGTCTCTACCTTCAGCTCCTTTGTGTCAATACCAGACTTAGTGGAACCCGGCACCACAGGGGGTGATCAGCCCATAACGTAATCTTGTGTTGTATTGTATCTTGCTCTGCATATCCCTGGCCACTTCCAGACTTACTGGAACCGACCCAGCAGGGGTTGAGAGCAGCAGTTGGACAACTGTGGATTGAAGGTGGGATATACCTTATGCTTGAATCCACCAATCAGGAACTTGGGCAACCCCACAGATGATGCGATCACCGTGGGAATTTGAGAAGTTTTTAAAATGACTTGCAGACTAGCCAGGAAGAGATATTGATGGACTGTCCTGGACTAAGAGGTTATGCTCTGTCTAGGTATCGTGTGGACTTATATGCTATCACTGCGGTGTGGGATAAGTGATAGTTTGCCCTGTGGAACTGATCTGGGACTGTGACTATACAAGGACTGTCTGTTTGGGCCTGCTACCTGAATATCTTTCTACTCTGCAATTTACCTTTACCACTGTTTATTGTTTATTTGTGCGTGCTGTGGAAAATAAACCATTCTTCTGGTTTCATCTGCTCGGTGTCTGAGTGATTGAGGAACTCGTACCCTCACAGTGACTTCCAGGACCTGTTTCAAGTGGCAGACTGGGGACACCACAAGGTTACACGGAAACCATTGATGGGCCGCACTGCCTGGGGTCTAACCTTTTTCGTAAGGGATCAGGTTCCACACTGTGAACGTGACTTATGCATCATGTATATATAGACACTTTGCCGAAAAGGATCATAAATTTAGTGACCTTAAGCACCAGATTATCGACCATGTGCCAGCCCATCTGAGAGGAGGCGATCGGGACACGAAGCTCCTTTAATCCGAAGCCCGCTGGATCTTCAAACTGGTGGGAAAACCTCACGCACCCTAAGAGTACTTTCAGAGCATTTCAAGAATGTACATAATTGCTCCAGCAAAGACATCAAACAAGTAGTGTGGATCAAAAAAGTAACGGGAAATTGGCGCCAAAAGGGATGTGAGACCATCCTCGTACAAACAGAAATGAAATTTATTTACAACATGAGTACCCTCACTCCAAAGGGACTCAATGGGGATTTTGAAATCAAGTGGTTTCTTTAAACATATCATTTTTTATTTTTTATTTTGAAAAATATTTATCACCATTATTAAAATCCCTACAGTTTTATTTATAAATAATGTAATCTAGCATTTGCCATTAAGGATTGGTAGAATGTCACATTTGTACATCAAATATCCTTATCTTTATCTATATATGAAGCATGGTTATTAGGTTAATTTAAATGCCCCGCATTTCTTTCATTTGTGTAAAAATCCCTATTACATCTATATAAAGGGGGTTATATGGCTATGCGCCCTATTTAGCATCATCTAGAGGCGGGTATGATCCAGGCTGCCTCCCGGAAATAGGATTTCATGCGTTTCATAGGACACCAGAAATAGAATGCGAGGCGTTGTCTATTCACCTCTGCATTAAAAATGGCCGTGTGTTTCACCTATAAATGGCCGTGCGTTCCATGGAAAACACCTATTATATCCATTCACCTCCGTATTAAAGATGGCTGTGCGTTCCACCTATAAATGGCCGTGCGTTCCACGGATAAAATCTATTGATGTCTATTCAGCTCCGCTTTAAAAATGGCCATGCGTTCCACCTAAAAAATGGCTGTGCGTTTCACAGGTAAAACCTATGAAAACGGAACTGCACATTCCTGACTGAAGTCAGGTAAGTGCACTTACCCTACAACCTCAACCCTACCTTCAAAAATGCCCCTACATTGCTCCGTGTGTAGGGGCAATAGTGATAGCGATGTGCGGCCCCACGCCTAGCTATCATCAGGCAATTAAGATACAGCATGCTTGATAAATCTAGTTAATCACCTGTCAGGGCCAGTGTTCTCACCGCAGAACACAGGCCCTGTCAGATCGCTCAGCACACATTGCTGACATATCGCTGTACAGTGATGTGTGCTGAGCAATCTTGCTGAGCGATTCTGAGTGATCTACACTGTTCAGATCGCTCAGCAACATCTCCTCATGTATAGACAAACTTGCTGTCAATATTTTAAAACTATTTAGCAGCTTAGCAGCTCTTCCAACACACCCATGAGGTGGCTGCCAGGTGTCGTTTTTTTTTTGGGGTGTCGCCAGTAGCCATAATCCCCAGATATTCTTGGTGTTCCCCTAATGACGCCAACGTGATCTGGAGTCGCCACTACACCTATCGGAGATGCATGACTGCTCATATATGTTAGAGTCCAATCATACCAGACAGCTGATGGTACGGCTGCACCTCAGAGTTGATGTTGAGTTGCAGCTAATAATACCCGGAACGTTTCCACCGTTTGGTACTTCCACCTTCTTCAAGGTGTTTCCGTTTCCTCGATTCTGGAATTGTTGTAGATTTTCCAGTGTGTAGGCTGCTGTCTGCATCAAGAGTCCCCGATTTATAATGGCATCTTCTTTTCCTAATTTTAGGAAATGGAGTAAAGTTTCCTGTCTCCAGGCACTGTATAAGATGTGGCGTCATTAATGCATAGTTGTATCTGCAGCTGGGGACACTGCCAGTGAAGAGGATCTGCACAGCATTGGCTATTGAATATAGTCCACAATCCGCTGTGTTTGGCCTCTGTTGTTCCACATCCAGGATTTCCAGGCTTTGAAGCAGTTTTCTTGGCACAACATTCCCATAGAGTTCTCGCAGTTGTCTGCTAGCACAGGGGGTAATTTGCCATCCATCACTGTCCGCAATTTGGATTTGTCCATTATGATAACAGGACACGTAAAAGTGATTGTGATCCGTATCTGGGTGGATCTGTACTGCTGGCCCGGAGATGGGGGTGAAGGAGCCAGACGCTGCTCTCACTGTAGACTGCAAGCCTTCAACATTAAATTGTTTCCGCAGTATTTTCTGGGCGGCATCAATAACTCGGTCACTCAGACCAATGTCTGACAGAATTTGGAGTCTATCCGTCCATGTCAGCCTTAAATAAGGCAGCCACAAGTTCTGTAAATATGTATGAAAAACAGGTGTTAGAAAAATACTAAATAAATGTTAAAATAATTCAAGTTTTGTGTTCGTACTAAACCAATGTCACTTACAACAACAAAAAATACACGTGGGTTTTTGGCTCTAAATCAGCCCTTTAATGAAGAAGGTTTATGTATTAAAATATCCTCGTAGATTTGATTATGTAGGCCAGGAGTATTCAGCATGTCGTCCTACAACTGGTGTAGAACTACACATCGCAGCACATCCTGCAATCATTTTGCTATTAATGCATGTAAACCTGTGACAGGGCTGTGATGTGTAGTTCCACAGCAGCTGGAGGGCCACATGTTGAATACCCCTGATGTATACCAAACCAGCCAAAGAATCAAATCGAAATAATTTGAATAGTAGAGGAAAAATTACAAATCTTAAACAGATTCAAAGGGAATAATAAGATGGGATTTTGCCCATAGCAACCAATTAGTTTATACGCTTTATTTATTTAATAACTTCTAGATGCTAATAGATTAAAATGTATTGATTGTTACGGACAGCATCCCGTCTTTAATAGAAATTTAGCCCATTGAGTCAAAATGAAACAATTTTAATATGGGAACAAAAAATTATAATCCTCAAACACATTCATAAGGGAATATTTATAATATTTGCATAGAAAATCCCATTTAATAAGAAAACTCTATTGATAATGATGAGTTCCAACAAATGAATTTTGAAATGGAACAAAAAACAAAACTGTAAACTATTTTGTAATATTCAGATAAAAAATAAGCTTACCTTAGACTTCCACATTCTAAAACGGCGTTAAAGCGATAAGAAAACGCGTATGTATAGCAATACAAAATAAAGCTACCACACAGCTCACACTCATCCAATAACTGAGGATTCTGTGCCAAGCACAGCCTTTTTTTCATCACACCTGTGACATCACAAAGGCTGCCTGTGACTTCATCAGCCTCACTCCACCACTGAATGTAATGATTTATGTGCTTCATTTTAATGTTTATTTACATGTAGATCACTATCATACAAAATATTTTTATTAAAGATCGGCACTGATTAAGCAGGACATGATCTACAAAAAGTCATTACATAGCAAAGAAGAATAATTAGCTTTGTACAATTAGTTTATATGTATAAATAATATAAATTTCTTCCAATAATATTAAATAAAGAAAATATTCATTGTCAAAGAAATATGTATATAGATATAGATATATAGATATATTTGAAAATATGAAAACAGGCACTCCAAGGGGACTGAGAAAAAAAGTTTATAATTCAGTGCATAAAAGACTGCGCCAATGTTTCGGGGCTGGCACGCCCCATTTTCAAGGCTAAAAGACAAAGTGAAGTGAATAACAAATAATCAGATTACTATTTAAATAAGGTGAACAGAAGACATAGTCAGACCCGCTCCCTCCTACCACCACGCCGTCCGGGGTGTTAGATGCTGGAAAGGGCCTGGTGGACGGAAACACGTCCCCGGCTTTCCTGTCTGTGAAACGCATGGATGGCGATTGCTGTGGTGTGACACGCGCGCCTTTGCCGGCTCCAATCGGCACCTCCTGTCAGCGGGATGTATATGGGGCTGCGTGTGGCTTGGGAGGCTGCGGGAGAGACTGTGAAAAACACAGTGCAATCAAAGTGAAATTATAGGAACATCAATATGCATTATTCAATATTAAAAAATTCCATGCAAATACAAAGTACACGTGTAAAGGTGTGGGTTTAGGTAGTGGAATTGGAGTGATGTGTGTGTATGAAGGTGATCGTATGATACATATGATTAAAAAAAGAAGCTATATACACAAGTGTTACTGTCATACATGCTAGTGTATAAATGTATTTAAACAAGAGGGGGCGAAGTAAGTCATAAAGAAGTGGCACGTAAATGTTAAATTAATGTAGGGTTGTATCAAAAGACTCTTTATCTGTCTTTACACATTGAGTGTTAGGGGTGCACAGGCACCCCCAAATGCTGTACCCACCCTTATGAACAACTCCCTGCCGCTAGCAATACCAGCAATACCTTTTACCAAAGTCTTTTGCTTTTTAGACCTGTATTCCATTAAAATTAGTGCCCATGAATCAATTGTGTGTTTTGCATTGTTAATTGTACTAGACCGTTGTCATATCACTACATACCTGCTTCATCTATATATTTTTTTTTACTTTATATGCATGTACTGTTATACAGAGTAATAAGAATATTAAAACTGAAATAGGCTGGAGATTTTGTTCTAGCTGAGAGACATTTTATATTTTAGCGAGTACCAATAGATGATGGTAAACATGCATGATTGGCAGTGTTAGACACACCCAATGGGCAATGCTAGACACACCCCTTTGACGGTGCACCCCCTAATAAAATGGGCTGCGCACGCCTATACTCGTGGCTCTCTGTAAAATGGCACTTGCGGTATTGAAACGGGTCACGAAAGGCATCACATCATCCCTGTGGTCTCTTGGGGTGGTGTTGACCATCCTTGGATGAAGTAGATCATCTCTGTCGATTTTGAGGATTTCCTCCTTTTGTTGTAGGAGGGTTTTTCTGTGATATCCTCTGTCTTCAAATCTGGAGATAAAATCATCAAGTACATCGGGCAATTGGGTCCGATCACTAGTGATCCTAGCTGCCCTCAGCATCTGCCCTTGGAGTGCTGCCACAGTGCCCTTGGAGTGCCAGCTTTCATTTTTGCAAGTGTCCATTCATGTGAAGGGCACCGGAGGCAGCTATATTTCAAGGGAGAATGCCGGACCATACACCCCATATATATATATATATCTATATATATATAGATATATATATCTATATATATATAGATATAGATATGTCTAATGTCTGTGTTTCACAAAACACTGCCATCTGTTTGGCAGCAAGTAAAACTACATCTCTTTCTCTCTCTCACAGAGGCAATCACAAGGTAGCAGCACTCTCCAGGCTGTTTGAAAAATAACACTGGGAATGTATTCATGCCCCTACATTTCATGTTATGTATTCTTTGAATTTATATGAAATATTTTCTTTGTAACCTGCTGCATAAAACTACACCAAACTCATTATAACTAAATAATTAGGCACAAGATTTGCTTGTAAACAGTATACAGTATTTACTAAAATGTGTAAACTTACCTATTTAGCTTCATTAGTAGCTTTCAAAGCATTTGCTTACTTACTGGACTTACTAGTTTTGTAATATCAGCATCTAGCAGTAGCCATAATTTTGGATTCAGAAGAGTTCTCTTACTAAGGCCCCATGCGAAGTGGCTGTTACAGGACTGCAGATACTTTATATCCACCTTATGCAGGGTGTGGACTATGCTCAAGTGTGAATAGTGACTTCCAGGACCTGTTTCAAGTGGCAGACTGGGGACACCACAAGGTTACACGGAAACCATTGATGGGCCGCACTGCCTGGGGTCTAACCTTTTTCGTAAGGGATCAGGTTCCACACTGTGAACGTGACTTATGCATCATGTATATATAGACACTTTGCCGAAAAGGATCATAAATTGAGTGACCTTAAGCACCAGATTATCGACCATGTGCCAGCCCATCTGAGAGGAGGCGATCGGGACACGAAGCTCCTTCAATCCGAAGCCCGCTGGATCTTCAAACTGGTGGGAAAACCTCACGCACCCTAAGAGTACTTTCAGAGCATTTCAAGAATGTACATAATTGCTCCAGCAAAGACATCAAACAAGTAGTGTGGATCAAAAAAGTAACGGGAAATTGGCGCCAAAAGGGATGTGAGACCATCCTCGTACAAACAGAAATGAAATTTATTTACAACATGAGTACCCTCACTCCAAAGGGACTCAATGGGGATTTTGAAATCAAGTGGTTTCTTTAAACATATCATTTTTTATTTTTTATTTTGAAAAATATTTATCACCATTATTAAAATCCCTACAGTTTTATTTATAAATAATGTAATCTAGCATTTGCCATTAAGGATTGGTAGAATGTCACATTTGTACATCAAATATCCTTATCTTTTTCTATATATGAAGCATGGTTATTAGGTTAATTTAAATGCCCCGCATTTCTTTCATTTGTGTAAAAATCCCTATTACATCTATATAAAGGGGGTTATATGGCTATGCGCCCTATTTAGCATCATCTAGAGGCGGGTATGATCCAGGCTGCCTCCCGGAAATAGGATTTCATGCGTTTCATAGGACACCAGAAATAGAATGCGAGGCGTTGTCTATTCACCTCTGCATTAAAAATGGCCGTGTGTTTCACCTATAAATGGCTGTGCGTTCCATGGAAAACACCTATTATATCCATTCACCTCCGTATTAAAGATGGCTGTGCGTTCCACCTATAAATGGCCGTGCGTTCCACGGATAAAATCTATTGATGTCTATTCAGCTCCGCTTTAAAAATGGCCATGCGTTCCACCTAAAAAAATGGCTGTGCGTTTCACAGGTAAAACCTATGAAAACGGAACTGCACATTCCTGACTGAAGTCAGGTAAGTGCACTTACCCTACAACCTCAACCCTACCTTCAAAAATGCCCCTACATTGCTCCGTGTGTAGGGGCAATAGTGATAGCGATGTGCGGCCCCACGCCTAGCTATCATCAGGCAATTAAGATACAGCATGCTTGATAAATCTAGTTAATCACCTGTCAGGGCCAGTGTTCTCACCGCAGAACACAGGCCCTGTCAGATCGCTCAGCACACATTGCTGACATATCGCTGTACAGTGATGTGTGCTGAGCAATCTTGCTGAGCGATTCTGATTGATCTACACTGTTCAGATCGCTCAGCAACATCTCCTCATGTATAGACCCACTTGCTGATAATATTTTAAAACTATTTAGCAGCTTAGCAGCTCTTCCAACACACCCATGAGGTGGCTGCCAGGTGTCGTTTTTTTTTTGGGGTGTCGCCAGTAGCCATAATCCCCAGATATTCTTGGTGTTCCCCTAATGACGCCACCGTGATCTGGAGTCGCCACTACACCTATCGGAGATGCATGACTGCTCATATATGTTAGAGTCCAATCATACCAGACAGCTGATGGTACGGCTGCACCTCAGAGTTGATTTTGAGTTGCAGCTAATAATACCCGGAACGTTTCCACTGTTTGGTACTTCCACCTTTTTCAAGGTGTTTCCGTTTCCTCGATTCTGGAATTGTTGTAGATTTTCCAGTGTGTAGGCTGCTGTCTGCATCAAGAGTCCCCGATTTATAATGGCATCTTCTTTTCCTAATTTTAGGAAATGGAGTAAAGTTTCCAGTCTCCAGGCACTGTATAAGATGTGGCGTCATTAATGCATAGTTGTATCTGCAGCTGGGGACACTGCCAGTGAAGAGGATCTGCACAGCATTGGCTATTGAATATAGTCCACAATCCGCTGTGTTTGGCCTCTGTTGTTCCACATCCAGGATTTCCAGGCTTTGAAGCAGTTTTCTTGGCACAACATTCCCATAGAGTTCTCGCAGTTGTCTGCTAGCACAGGGGGTAATTTGCCATCCATCACTGTCCGCAATTTGGATTTGTCCATTATGATAACAGGACACGTAAAAGTGATTGTGATCCGTATCTGGGTGGATCTGTACTGCTGGCCCGGAGATGGGGGTGAAGGAGCCAGACGCTGCTCTCACTGTAGACTGCAAGCCTTCAACATTAAATTGTTTCCGCAGTATTTTCTGGGCGGCATCAATAACTCGGTCACTCAGACCAATGTCTGACAGAATTTGGAGTCTATCCGTCCATGTCAGCCTTAAATAAGGCAGCCACAAGTTCTGTAAATATGTATGAAAAACAGGTGTTAGAAAAATACTAAATAAATGTTAAAATAATTCAAGTTTTGTGTTCGTACTAAACCAATGTCACTTACAACAACAAAAAATACACGTGGGTTTTTGGCTCTAAATCAGCCCTTTAATGAAGAAGGTTTATGTATTAAAATATCCTCGTAGATTTGATTATGTAGGCCAGGAGTATTCAGCATGTCGTCCTACAACTGGTGTAGAACTACACATCGCAGCACATCCTGCAATCATTTTGCTATTAATGCATGTAAACCTGTGACAGGGCTGTGATGTGTAGTTCCACAGCAGCTGGAGGGCCACATGTTGAATACCCCTGATGTATACCAAACCAGCCAAAGAATCAAATCGAAATAATTTGAATAGTAGAGGAAAAATTACAAATCTTAAACAGATTCAAAGGGAATAATAAGATGGGATTTTGCCCATAGCAACCAATTAGTTTATACGCTTTATTTATTTAATAACTTCTAGATGCTAATAGATTAAAATGTATTGATTGTTACGGACAGCATCCCGTCTTTAATAGAAATTTAGCCCATTGAGTCAAAATGAAACAATTTTAATATGGGAACAAAAAATTATAATCCTCAAACACATTCATAAGGGAATATTTATAATATTTGCATAGAAAATCCCATTTAATAAGAAAACTCTATTGATAATGATGAGTTCCAACAAATGAATTTTGAAATGGAACAAAAAACAAAACTGTAAACTATTTTGTAATATTCAGATAAAAAATAAGCTTACCTTAGACTTCCACATTCTAAAACGGCGTTAAAGCGATAAGAAAACGCGTATGTATAGCAATACAAAATAAAGCTACCACACAGCTCACACTCATCCAATAACTGAGGATTCTGTGCCAAGCACAGCCTTTTTTTCATCACACCTGTGACATCACAAAGGCTGCCTGTGACTTCATCAGCCTCACTCCACCACTGAATGTAATGATTTATGTGCTTCATTTTAATGTTTATTTACATGTAGATCACTATCATACAAAATATTTTTATTAAAGATCGGCACTGATTAAGCAGGACATGATCTACAAAAAGTCATTACATAGCAAAGAAGAATAATTAGCTTTGTACAATTAGTTTATATGTATAAATAATATAAATTTCTTCCAATAATATTAAATAAAGAAAATATTCATTGTCAAAGAAATATGTATATAGATATAGATATATAGATATATTTGAAAATATGAAAACAGGCACTCCAAGGGGACTGAGAAAAAAACGTTTATAATTCAGTGCATAAAAGACTGCGCCAATGTTTCGGGGCTGGCACGCCCCATTTTCAAGGCTAAAAGACAAAGTGAAGTGAATAACAAATAATCAGATTACTATTTAAATAAGGTGAACAGAAGACATAGTCAGACCCGCTCCCTCCTACCACCACGCCGTCCGGGGTGTTAGACGCTGGAAAGGGCCTGGTGGACGGAAACACGTCCCCGGCTTTCCTGTCTGTGAAACGCATGGATGGCGATTGCTGTGGTGTGACACGCGCGCCTTTGCCGGCTCCAATCGGCACCTCCTGTCAGCGGGATGTATATGGGGCTGCGTGTGGCTTGGGAGGCTGCGGGAGAGACTGTGAAAAACACAGTGCAATCAAAGTGAAATTATAGGAACATCAATATGCATTATTCAATATTAAAAAATTCCATGCAAATACAAAGTACACGTGTAAAGGTGTGGGTTTAGGTAGTGGAATTGGAGTGATGTGTGTGTATGAAGGTGATCGTATGATACATATGATTAAAAAAGGAAGCTATATACACAAGTGTTACTGTCATACATGCTAGTGTATAAATGTATTTAAACAAGAGGGGGCGAAGTAAGTCATAAAGAAGTGGCACGTAAATGTTAAATTAATGTAGGGTTGTATCAAAAGACTCTTTATCTGTCTTTACACATTGAGTGTTAGGGGTGCACAGGCACCCCCAAATGCTGTACCCACCCTTATGAACAACTCCCTGCCGCTAGCAATACCAGCAATACCTTTTACCAAAGTCTTTTGCTTTTTAGACCTGTATTCCATTAAAATTAGTGCCCATGAATCAATTGTGTGTTTTGCATTGTTAATTGTACTAGACCGTTGTCATATCACTACATACCTGCTTCATCTATATATTTTTTTTTACTTTATATGCATGTACTGTTATACAGAGTAATAAGAATATTAAAACTGAAATAGGCTGGAGATTTTGTTCTAGCTGAGAGACATTTTATATTTTAGCGAGTACCAATAGATGATGGTAAACATGCATGATTGGCAGTGTTAGACACACCCAATGGGCAATGCTAGACACACCCCTTTGACGGTGCACCCCCTAATAAAATGGGCTGCGCACGCCTATACTCGTGGCTCTCTGTAAAATGGCACAAGCGGTATTGAAACGGGTCACGAAAGGCATCACATCATCCCTGTGGTCTCTTGAGGTGGTGTTGACCATCCTTGGATGAAGTAGATCATCTCTGTCGATTTTGAGGATTTCCTCCTTTTGTTGTAGGAGGGGTTTTCTGTGATATCCTCTGTCTTCAAATCTGGAGATAAAATCATCAAGTACATCGGGCAATTGGGTCCGATCACTAGTGATCCTAGCTGCCCTCAGCATCTGCCCTTGGAGTGCTGCCACAGTGCCCTTGGAGTGCCAGCTTTCATTTTTGCAAGTGTCCATTCATGTGAAGGGCACCGGAGGCAGCTATATTTCAAGGGAGAGTGTCCCGGACCATACACCCCATATATATATATATATATATATATATATATCTATATATATATATATATCTATATATATATATATCTATATATATATATATATATATATATATATATATAGATATAGATATGTCTAATGTCTGTGTTTCACAAAACACTGCCATCTGTTTGGCAGCAAGTAAAACTACATCTCTTTCTCTCTCTCACAGAGGCAATCACAAGGTAGCAGCACTCTCCAGGCTGTTTGAAAAATAACACTGGGAATGTATTCATGCCCCTACATTTCATGTTATGTATTCTTTGAATTTATATGAAATATTTTCTTTGTAACCTGCTGCATAAAACTACACCAAACTCATTATAACTAAATAATTAGGCACAAGATTTGCTTGTAAACAGTATACAGTATTTACTAAAATGTGTAAACTTACCTATTTAGCTTCATTAGTAGCTTTCAAAGCATTTGCTTACTTACTGGACTTACTAGTTTTGTAATATCAGCATCTAGCAGTAGCCATAATTTTGGATTCAGAAGAGTTCTCTTACTAAGGCCCCATGCGAAGTGGCTGTTAGAGGACTGCAGTTACTTTATATCCACCTTATGCAGGGTGTGGACTATGCTCAAGTGTGAATAGTGACTTCCAGGACCTGTTTCAAGTGGCAGACTGGGGACACCACAAGGTTACACGGAAACCATTGATGGGCCGCACTGCCTGGGGTCTAACCTTTTTCGTAAGGGATCAGGTTCCACACTGTGAACGTGACTTATGCATCATGTATATATAGACACTTTGCCGAAAAGGATCATAAATTGAGTGACCTTAAGCACCAGATTATCGACCATGTGCCAGCCCATCTGAGAGGAGGCGATCGGGACACGAAGCTCCTTCAATCCGAAGCCCGCTGGATCTTCAAACTGGTGGGAAAACCTCACGCACCCTAAGAGTACTTTCAGAGCATTTCAAGAATGTACATAATTGCTCCAGCAAAGACATCAAACAAGTAGTGTGGATCAAAAAAGTAACGGGAAATTGGCGCCAAAAGGGATGTGAGACCATCCTCGTACAAACAGAAATGAAATTTATTTACAACATGAGTACCCTCACTCCAAAGGGACTCAATGGGGATTTTGAAATCAAGTGGTTTCTTTAAACATATCATTTTTTATTTTTTATTTTGAAAAATATTTATCACCATTATTAAAATCCCTACAGTTTTATTTATAAATAATGTAATCTAGCATTTGCCATTAAGGATTGGTAGAATGTCACATTTGTACATCAAATATCCTTATCTTTATCTATATATGAAGCATGGTTATTAGGTTAATTTAAATGCCCCGCATTTCTTTCATTTGTGTAAAAATCCCTATTACATCTATATAAAGGGGGTTATATGGCTATGCGCCCTATTTAGCATCATCTAGAGGCGGGTATGATCCAGGCTGCCTCCCGGAAATAGGATTTCATGCGTTTCATAGGACACCAGAAATAGAATGCGAGGCGTTGTCTATTCACCTCTGCATTAAAAATGGCCGTGTGTTTCACCTATAAATGGCCGTGCGTTCCATGGAAAACACCTATTATATCCATTCACCTCCGTATTAAAGATGGCTGTGCGTTCCACCTATAAATGGCCGTGCGTTCCACGGATAAAATCTATTGATGTCTATTCAGCTCCGCTTTAAAAATGGCCATGCGTTCCACCTAAAAAATGGCTGTGCGTTTCACAGGTAAAACCTATGAAAACGGAACTGCACATTCCTGACTGAAGTCAGGTAAGTGCACTTACCCTACAACCTCAACCCTACCTTCAAAAATGCCCCTACATTGCTCCGTGTGTAGGGGCAATAGTGATAGCGATGTGCGGCCCCACGCCTAGCTATCATCAGGCAATTAAGATACAGCATGCTTGATAAATCTAGTTAATCACCTGTCAGGGCCAGTGTTCTCACCGCAGAACACAGGCCCTGTCACATCGCTCAGCACACATTGCTGACATATCGCTGTACAGTGATGTGTGCTGAGCAATCTTGCTGAGCGATTCTGAGTGATCTACACTGTTCAGATCGCTCAGCAACATCTCCTCATGTATAGACCCACTTGCTGTCAATATTTTAAAACTATTTAGCAGCTTAGCAGCTCTTCCAACACACCCATGAGGTGGCTGCCAGGTGTCGTTTTTTTTTTGGGGTGTCGCCAGTAGCCATAATCCCCAGATATTCTTGGTGTTCCCCTAATGACGCCACCGTGATCTGGAGTCGCCACTACACCTATCGGAGATGCATGACTGCTCATATATGTTAGAGTCCAATCATACCAGACAGCTGATGGTACGGCTGCACCTCAGAGTTGATGTTGAGTTGCAGCTAATAATACCCGGAACGTTTCCACTGTTTGGTACTTCCACCTTCTTCAAGGTGTTTCCGTTTCCTCGATTCTGGAATTGTTGTAGATTTTCCAGTGTGTAGGCTGCTGTCTGCATCAAGAGTCCCCGATTTATAATGGCATCTTCTTTTCCTAATTTTAGGAAATGGAGTAAAGTTTCCAGTCTCCAGGCACTGTATAAGATGTGGCGTCATTAATGCATAGTTGTATCTGCAGCTGGGGACACTGCCAGTGAAGAGGATCTGCACAGCATTGGCTATTGAATATAGTCCACAATCCGCTGTGTTTGGCCTCTGTTGTTCCACATCCAGGATTTCCAGGCTTTGAAGCAGTTTTCTTGGCACAACATTCCCATAGAGTTCTCGCAGTTGTCTGCTAGCACAGGGGGTAATTTGCCATCCATCACTGTCCGCAATTTGGATTTGTCCATTATGATAACAGGACACGTAAAAGTGATTGTGATCCGTATCTGGGTGGATCTGTACTACTGGCCCGGAGATGGGGGTGAAGGAGCCAGACGCTGCTCTCACTGTAGACTGCAAGCCTTCAACATTAAATTGTTTCCGCAGTATTTTCTGGGCGGCATCAATAACTCGGTCACTCAGACCAATGTCTGACAGAATTTGGAGTCTATCCGTCCATGTCAGCCTTAAATAAGGCAGCCACAAGTTCTGTAAATATGTATGAAAAACAGGTGTTAGAAAAATACTAAATAAATGTTAAAATAATTCAAGTTTTGTGTTCGTACTAAACCAATGTCACTTACAACAACAAAAAATACACGTGGGTTTTTGGCTCTAAATCAGCCCTTTAATGAAGAAGGTTTATGTATTAAAATATCCTCGTAGATTTGATTATGTAGGCCAGGAGTATTCAGCATGTCGTCCTACAACTGGTGTAGAACTACACATCGCAGCACATCCTGCAATCATTTTGCTATTAATGCATGTAAACCTGTGACAGGGCTGTGATGTGTAGTTCCACAGCAGCTGGAGGGCCACATGTTGAATACCCCTGATGTATACCAAACCAGCCAAAGAATCAAATCGAAATAATTTGAATAGTAGAGGAAAAATTACAAATCTTAAACAGATTCAAAGGGAATAATAAGATGGGATTTTGCCCATAGCAACCAATTAGTTTATACGCTTTATTTATTTAATAACTTCTAGATGCTAATAGATTAAAATGTATTGATTGTTACGGACAGCATCCCGTCTTTAATAGAAATTTAGCCCATTGAGTCAAAATGAAACAATTTTAATATGGGAACAAAAAATTATAATCCTCAAACACATTCATAAGGGAATATTTATAATATTTGCATAGAAAATCCCATTTAATAAGAAAACTCTATTGATAATGATGAGTTCCAACAAATGAATTTTGAAATGGAACAAAAAACAAAACTGTAAACTATTTTGTAATATTCAGATAAAAAATAAGCTTACCTTAGACTTCCACATTCTAAAACGGCGTTAAAGCGATAAGAAAACGCGTATGTATAGCAATACAAAATAAAGCTACCACACAGCTCACACTCATCCAATAACTGAGGATTCTGTGCCAAGCACAGCCTTTTTTTCATCACACCTGTGACATCACAAAGGCTGCCTGTGACTTCATCAGCCTCACTCCACCACTGAATGTAATGATTTATGTGCTTCATTTTAATGTTTATTTACATGTAGATCACTATCATACAAAATATTTTTATTAAAGATCGGCACTGATTAAGCAGGACATGATCTACAAAAAGTCATTACATAGCAAAGAAGAATAATTAGCTTTGTACAGTTAGTTTATATGTATAAATAATATAAATTTCTTCCAATAATATTAAATAAAGAAAATATTCATTGTCAAAGAAATATGTATATAGATATAGATATATAGATATATTTGAAAATATGAAAACAGGCACTCCAAGGGGACTGAGAAAAAAACGTTTATAATTCAGTGCATAAAAGACTGCGCCAATGTTTCGGGGCTGGCACGCCCCATTTTCAAGGCTAAAAGACAAAGTGAAGTGAATAACAAATAATCAGATTACTATTTAAATAAGGTGAACAGAAGACATAGTCAGACCCGCTCCCTCCTACCACCACGCCGTCCGGGGTGTTAGACGCTGGAAAGGGCCTGGTGGACGGAAACACGTCCCCGGCTTTCCTGTCTGTGAAACGCATGGATGGCGATTGCTGTGGTGTGACACGCGCGCCTTTGCCGGCTCCAATCGGCACCTCCTGTCAGCGGGATGTATATGGGGCTGCGTGTGGCTTGGGAGGCTGCGGGAGAGACTGTGAAAAACACAGTGCAATCAAAGTGAAATTATAGGAACATCAATATGCATTATTCAATATTAAAAAATTCCATGCAAATACAAAGTACACGTGTAAAGGTGTGGGTTTAGGTAGTGGAATTGGAGTGATGTGTGTGTATGAAGGTGATCGTATGATACATATGATTAAAAAAGGAAGCTATATACACAAGTGTTACTGTCATACATGCTAGTGTATAAATGTATTTAAACAAGAGGGGGCGAAGTAAGTCATAAAGAAGTGGCACGTAAATGTTAAATTAATGTAGGGTTGTATCAAAAGACTCTTTATCTGTCTTTACACATTGAGTGTTAGGGGTGCACAGGCACCCCCAAATGCTGTACCCACCCTTATGAACAACTCCCTGCCGCTAGCAATACCAGCAATACCTTTTACCAAAGTCTTTTGCTTTTTAGACCTGTATTCCATTAAAATTAGTGCCCATGAATCAATTGTGTGTTTTGCATTGTTAATTGTACTAGACCGTTGTCATATCACTACATACCTGCTTCATCTATATATTTTTTTTTACTTTATATGCATGTACTGTTATACAGAGTAATAAGAATATTAAAACTGAAATAGGCTGGAGATTTTGTTCTAGCTGAGAGACATTTTATATTTTAGCGAGTACCAATAGATGATGGTAAACATGCATGATTGGCAGTGTTAGACACACCCAATGGGCAATGCTAGACACACCCCTTTGACGGTGCACCCCCTAATAAAATGGGCTGCGCACGCCTATACTCGTGGCTCTCTGTAAAATGGCACTTGCGGTATTGAAACGGGTCACGAAAGGCATCACATCATCCCTGTGGTCTCTTGGGGTGGTGTTGACCATCCTTGGATGAAGTAGATCATCTCTGTCGATTTTGAGGATTTCCTCCTTTTGTTGTAGGAGGGTTTTTCTGTGATATCCTCTGTCTTCAAATCTGGAGATAAAATCATCAAGTACATCGGGCAATTGGGTCCGATCACTAGTGATCCTAGCTGCCCTCAGCATCTGCCCTTGGAGTGCTGCCACAGTGCCCTTGGAGAGCCAGCTTTCATTTTTGCAAGTGTCCATTCATGTGAAGGGCACCGGAGGCAGCTATATTTCAAGGGAGAATGCCGGACCATACACCCCATATATATATAGATATATATATATCTATATATATATATCTATATATAGAGATTTTTGATAGAAGAAATCAAACGCGGCACTCTGGGAATTTTAAATATAAAACGTGTATTGTAGCAAAATAGCTTCCAACGTTTCGGGGTCTGTGTCACCCCTTTGTCAAGGAATACTGTGCAATAAAAACATAAATCAATGTGCTTACCTTTATCACATAAGTGAGAGGGTGAGCATGTCACGTCTGCGGGCGTGCTGGGATCAAACAGGAAGGAGAACAGCGGTGATAGGCGGCGGATATCCTGCCTATGACACGCAGAGTGGAGCGCAAGCGGTGGGTTGCTATGGAGATGATACTCAGCAAGTCGCTGACGCGCATCCACTGGTGAGATCCCAGATTTACGCTGGCGTGACTAGATCACCCTATAATGAAAACAAATAATATAAATCGTGCATTTACATATGAAATTAACGCAAAACAGTGAAAAATAATAGAAAATAAGATGCACCCAACAACATGGTGCAATAATGCGTGTATGACAATACAAAAGTGCGTGTTGATTATTCATAAAATAAACATAACGATACAAGTGGAGAAAGGTCTGTTAAACGGCTTCAGTCAGTTATATTATGGACAAAAACTCAATGAACATTTACTGAGAACACTCAGTTTAAATGTAGTAAGTGTAATATTTAGTCAACCTGATTCGTGT
The DNA here is from genome assembly GCF_055691185.1 of Crinia signifera. Lineage (NCBI taxonomy): Eukaryota > Metazoa > Chordata > Amphibia > Anura > Myobatrachidae > Crinia > Crinia signifera. Next base: position 98,584,558 of record NC_139218.1, on the reverse strand, counting down.
CGTCACTTTTTAAAAAAGTAGTTATTTGACTGTAACGGAGTGTGTGATTGTAGATGATCTCATACCATGGGTTAATTTTCAACGAAGGACAGCTCAATGTACTGAGGGGGAAGGTCAGAGATACAGTGCGGCGTGCGATGTCACGTACCGCGATCTTATATCAGTGTTTATTGATCATTCTTGTTGTATATGTCCAAAATTAAATTAAAAACGAGGGACAACTCAATATAATGAAGGGTGTAGAATAGTAAGAAAAGTCGGAGAAGAAAGACAGCACACTATATGGGCTACAGCCCATAGATTGGACTCTAATACATTGTATGGGAGATACTAAGATCCCAGGACATGTACAACATGTTGTATTGGCAATGATAAATCATAGAGAATTGTAGAGTCTGCGGTCAGAGTCTCATATGGTTATTGTGATCAGTGACCAATATTGTTTCTATATACTACTCGATTTATAATGTATAGGTCCAAACAAAACTGTCAAGAAATGGGACAAAGAAACAGAATGAATGGGAACAGAATAGTAAGATAAGCCGGAGATGAAAGAAAGCACACTGTGTCGTTTCTGAATAGGCACCTCGAAGAGGATGTTATTCCATTAAGGGAAAAATCAAGGAAAATGTAAGGAGAAATTAACTAATCGGAAAAGGGTGCAGGGACAGCAAGTAAAGCAGAGATGAAGAAAAAGCACACTCTGAAGGACAATTGTAGTCCTAAATTGGTTAATGGACAGAGTTGTGTCAGCAACTATTCTGTCAACATTCAGTAATAATTTTAGTAATATTTTAGTGTCGTCTCTAAAAAAGGATAACAGAAATTATCTAATAGGGACAACAAAATACATAATCGGAATGGGAAAAGTGATAGTGAGAAAAGCAGAGAGAAGAAAAAGCACACAATAAGCTTCAAGGAATTGAGGTCGTCCTACGGTCATTAATGGACTAACGGACAGAAGTGTGTCAACACCTGTTCTGTCGATATTTGATAGCACATTATAGTGTAGTCTCTGAAAGGGATAACACAACATATCTAACAGGGACAACAAAATACATAATCGGAATGGGAAAAGTGATAGTAAGAAAAGCGGAGAGAAGAAAAAAGCACACAATAAACTTTAAGAAGGTTAGGAGATTTGAGTTTATCCTATGGTCATAAAAGCAATTCGATCACAGAGGAAACTCAGATGTCAGGTGTCATTCTGGAAACAATCACAAGAAAATTGCATAGCTGAATTTGTCATTGAGTCCATTCGGTTTCACGCTGTTTAGCTTATGTATCCACATAGCCTCTTTTTTCAATAGAAGCCCATCTCTGTCACCACGACGTAGAGTTTCAGGAATGTGGTCCACAATCATATGCTTCATATCACTTAATGTGTGCCCCATCTGGGCAAAGTGTTTAGCAACGGGCTGCTCATTTTCTTTGCCAATAAGGGCTTTGTTAATTGAAGACCTGTGGAGAGCCATTCTAGTGCGTAATGTTCTGATGGTTTTCCCAACATACAAGAGCTTACAAGGGCATTGGATGACATAAATTAGGTGCGTAGTGGTGCACGTAACAACATGCTTGATAGGAAATGATCTTCCATCTGTTGGATGATGGAATTTGGATCCAGTCATCATGTGCTGGCAGGTGGTGCAATGAAGACATTTGTAACATCCTGTTGGTCGTTGTAAGAACCCAGTCTCAGAGGTTGCAATACTCTTGGAGAAACCAGTGATGTCTCGATGAACAATTTTATCGCTAATGATGGTGCCCCTTGTGTGGCATATGAGAGGTGTCTTATCACGCAAGCTAGTAAGGCTGGTGTCACTTTTTACAATAGGCCACAGTGCCCTGGAAGCCCTTGGGAGAACATATGATGTTGTGTTATATCTTGTAACAAATGGTAAGGCATTGTCTCGTTTAGTTTTGTTGGAGTTGGTTGCCAATAAGGACCTTCTCGGCATCTTCAGTATCTCCTGTTTCTGGATTTGTAGGGTATCGCTTTTATAGCCTCTTGCCTCAAATTTGGTTATCATGTCATCTATTACTCCAGGTAGTTCTTCGGTACTACTCACGATCCTTGCAGCTCTCATCATTTGGGACCTTGGCAAAGCTTTTTTTAAAGAGTTGGGATGGAAGCTATTGCCTCTAAGTACGTTATTCTTATCAGTTGGTTTCGTGAACAGACTTGTACTGATACACCCTTCAGCAATCCTGATTTGAACGTCCAAGTAATTAATCGTGGTTAATGATGACTGATGGGTGAACTTGATTGGGGAGTCCATTTTGTTAATGTTCTCCATCAATAAGTCAAATTCATCTACAGTACCCCCCCATAGCATGAACAAGTCATCTATGTAGCGGGTGATTAGAATAATCTTGCCGCTCGCTTCAGGATTGTCCATGAACATCAATTTGGTCTCCTGGAACATGTATACATTTGCGAAGGACGGGGAAACATTGCTTCCCATCGAACACCCAGATAGTTGTTTGTAAAAGTCACCATTAAAGAGGAAGTAGTTCTTGGTAAGAGTTAAACTCAACAGATCCAAAAACAGCTTATGATCGAGTTGTTGCATATCTGTAGATCTGAGGAATGCTTCCATGGCTTGTAGACCTTTACTGTGGGGGATGCAAGTATACAGACTACTGACGTCCATGACGCACAGTAGTGTATTTGGTGGTACAGTCTGGAACTTGTTCAGAGTGTTCAGGAAGTCTGTTGTGTCCTGTATGTAGGTGGGCTGTCTTTTGATGAGGGGCTGTAGTATCCCATCCAGGAACTGGGAGATAGGCTGGAAGATAGAATCACGGGCAGATATTATTGGGCGCCCCGGCGGGTCTTGTAGATTTTTGTGGATCTTAGGCAATGTGAAAAATATTGGGACAATGGGATGCTGTTGCTCCAGTGCTTTCTGCAATTTAGGTGTAATATGTCCAGAGGACACTGCTTTGGTGAGCAAGGAATCCACTTCGGCTTTGAATCTCAAAGTGGGGTCATTTGGAAGTTTCTCATAAACAGATGAATCTTGTAGCTGCCTTTCACACTCCGTGGTGTATTTGGTTAGATCTTGAATGACAAGGCCACCGCCTTTGTCGGCCGCTCTAAAGACAACATCACGATACCCGCTTAGGTTGGAGAGTGCTTTTTGCTCTTTTTTGGATAAATTTGAGTGGCAGGTCTGCTTAGCTCCATCAAATTTGTTAACGGCTGTATCCAAAAGGCGGGTGTAGGTCATAATAGCTGGATTTTGGGATGGGGGGTCAAATGTAGACTTAGATTTGGTTTTAATGAATTGGGCATGTTGTTCTGTGCTGGGCATTGAGGGCTTATCCTGAAAGAATTCTTTGAGCCTCAAATTCCTGGAATGGCGATAAAGGTCTATTTTCCAGGTGAGATTATCAAAGGATGTGGTGGGGACAAATGAAAGTCCATGGTTGAGGACGCTTAACTCTTCTCCAGTAAAACGACGACTTGACAGATTGTATACGAGAGATTCTAGCGGTTGCTGGTTTTTCTTGTGGATGCGCGAACACTGGCCGCCCCTGCGGGTGGCCTTCCACCTCCTCTTCTTTTGGAGGCAGTGGGGGTTGACACTACCTCGGAGTTCCCCAAAGGGATCGATTGTTCTGGGGTGTCTGACTCGACGTTGAATTCACTATCGCTATTTGATGAATGATCAATCCTTCGTTGGGGAAATTGTGCCCGTTTGAAAGGGCGATGCCGTGGAGGACGGTTCCTCCTGGTTGAATCTGATTCATATCCAGCCAGCCAGCGATATACCTTGTTGTTGTCGTAATCATCCTTGACAGTATAGTATTTGCTCTTTTTAAACTTTAAAAGTTCTCTTTGATAAGTTTCACACTGCACTTGCAGTTTATTGAGCCAGTCCTGAGAAGGATCTCTGATGAATTCGGCTTTATGTGATACTTCAAAATCACTGACGGCCTGTTTAGCAGATTTTAGCTCGCTTGCCGCCTCCTCTATCACGAGTAAGATTAGATCGTGGCTACACTTATTCAGAATTCCAATCCATCGGCGGCAGAAATTGGGATTGTGCCGACCGATGGTTGGAGTGTTCCGAACGCGGAAGCCACGAGGTATCAATTTTTCTCGGTGATATTCTGAGAGAGATACACCGTGGAGCAAGAAATCAGTTTCCCTCTTCTTCAGGCGAAACCATTGTTTATAAAGGATGTCAAGGCTGGGCTGGTCTTCCATCTGATGTAGTCGCTGAGTAAATCGTATTCTGTCTGGGTCATCTTCAGAATAGCTAAAATGTTCGCACCGGTCAACAGTAATGCCTTGAAAACCAGGTGTTTCACTTGCCAGGGGCGCTGTGTCGCTAGTCTCAGTCATAGTCGGTTGGTAAGATACCTGCAGGTATTAGGTCGACACAAAGAAAGGTTGACGGACGATGTCGTTAGTAGTCCTTTCAATTTAAAAATAAGTGAACAACAAACTCACTTATAGGTGAATGGCAGGCACACTGTCATTCAGGGTAGGGTGCCTTGGCTCCAGGGGATGTGAGAGCATCCAATAGACAAGTTTTGAGAATAGGCCTGGCACTCCTCCAATTAGGCAAAGGACCCAGGTGCCCTCCGGATCGGTAGTATAGAGATTTTTGATAGAAGAAATCAAACGCGGCACTCTGGGAATTTTAAATATAAAACGTGTATTGTAGCAAAATAGCTTCCAACGTTTCGGGGTCTGTGTCACCCCTTTGTCAAGGAATACTGTGCAATAAAAACATAAATCAATGTGCTTACCTTTATCACATAAGTGAGAGGGTGAGCATGTCACGTCTGCGGGCGTGCTGGGATCAAACAGGAAGGAGAACAGCGGTGATAGGCGGCGGATATCCTGCCTATGACACGCAGAGTGGAGCGCAAGCGGTGGGTTGCTATGGAGATGATACTCAGCAAGTCGCTGACGCGCATCCACTGGTGAGATCCCAGATTTACGCTGGCGTGACTAGATCACCCTATAATGAAAACAAATAATATAAATCGTGCATTTACATATGAAATTAACGCAAAACAGTGAAAAATAATAGAAAATAAGATGCACCCAACAACATGGTGCAATAATGCGTGTATGACAATACAAAAGTGCGTGTTGATTATTCATAAAATAAACATAACGATACAAGTGGAGAAAGGTCTGTTAAACGGCTTCAGTCAGTTATATTATGGACAAAAACTCAATGAACATTTACTGAGAACACTCAGTTTAAATGTAGTAAGTGTAATATTTAGTCAACCTGATTCGTGTCGTCACTTTTTAAAAAAGTAGTTATTTGACTGTAACGGAGTGTGTGATTGTAGATGATCTCATACCATGGGTTAATTTTCAACGAAGGACAGCTCAATGTACTGAGGGGGAAGGTCAGAGATACAGTGCGGCGTGCGATGTCACGTACCGCGATCTTATATCAGTGTTTATTGATCATTCTTGTTGTATATGTCCAAAATTAAATTAAAAACGAGGGACAACTCAATATAATGAAGGGTGTAGAATAGTAAGAAAAGTCGGAGAAGAAAGACAGCACACTATATGGGCTACAGCCCATAGATTGGACTCTAATACATTGTATGGGAGATACTAAGATCCCAGGACATGTACAACATGTTGTATTGGCAATGATAAATCATAGAGAATTGTAGAGTCTGTGGTCAGAGTCTTATATGGTTATTGTGATCAGTGACCAATATTGTTTCTATATACTACTCGATTTATAATGTATAGGTCCAAACAAAACTGTCAAGAAATGGGACAAAGAAACAGAATGAATGGGAACAGAATAGTAAGATAAGCCGGAGATGAAAGAAAGCACACTGTGTCGTTTCTGAATAGGCACCTCGAAGAGGATGTTATTCCATTAAGGGAAAAATCAAGGAAAATGTAAGGAGAAATTAACTAATCGGAAAAGGGTGCAGGGACAGCAAGTAAAGCAGAGATGAAGAAAAAGCACACTCTGAAGGACAATTGTAGTCCTAAATTGGTTAATGGACAGAGTTGTGTCAGCAACTATTCTGTCAACATTCAGTAATAATTTTAGTAATATTTTAGTGTCGTCTCTAAAAAAGGATAACAGAAATTATCTAATAGGGACAACAAAATACATAATCGGAATGGGAAAAGTGATAGTGAGAAAAGCAGAGAGAAGAAAAAGCACACAATAAGCTTCAAGGAATTGAGGTCGTCCTACGGTCATTAATGGACTAACGGACAGAAGTGTGTCAACACCTGTTCTGTCGATATTTGATAGCACATTATAGTGTAGTCTCTGAAAGGGATAACACAACATATCTAACAGGGACAACAAAATACATAATCGGAATGGGAAAAGTGATAGTAAGAAAAGCGGAGAGAAGAAAAAAGCACACAATAAACTTTAAGAAGGTTAGGAGATTTGAGTTTATCCTATGGTCATAAAAGCAATTCGATCACAGAGGAAACTCAGATGTCAGGTGTCATTCTGGAAACAATCACAAGAAAATTGCATAGCTGAATTTGTCATTGAGTCCATTCGGTTTCACGCTGTTTAGCTTATGTATCCACATAGCCTCTTTTTTCAATAGAAGCCCATCTCTGTCACCACGACGTAGAGTTTCAGGAATGTGGTCCACAATCATATGCTTCATATCACTTAATGTGTGCCCCATCTGGGCAAAGTGTTTAGCAACGGGCTGCTCATTTTCTTTGCCAATAAGGGCTTTGTTAATTGAAGACCTGTGGAGAGCCATTCTAGTGCGTAATGTTCTGATGGTTTTCCCAACATACAAGAGCTTACAAGGGCATTGGATGACATAAATTAGGTGCGTAGTGGTGCACGTAACAACATGCTTGATAGGAAATGATCTTCCATCTGTTGGATGATGGAATTTGGATCCAGTCATCATGTGCTGGCAGGTGGTGCAATGAAGACATTTGTAACATCCTGTTGGTCGTTGTAAGAACCCAGTCTCAGAGGTTGCAATACTCTTGGAGAAACCAGTGATGTCTCGATGAACAATTTTATCGCTAATGTTGGTGCCCCTTGTGTGGCATATGAGAGGTGTCTTATCACGCAAGCTAGTAAGGCTGGTGTCACTTTTTACAATAGGCCACAGTGCCCTGGAAGCCCTTGGGAGAACATATGATGTTGTGTTATATCTTGTAACAAATGGTAAGGCATTGTCTCGTTTAGTTTTGTTGGAGTTGGTTGCCAATAAGGACCTTCTCGGCATCTTCAGTATCTCCTGTTTCTGGATTTGTAGGGTATCGCTTTTATAGCCTCTTGCCTCAAATTTGGTTATCATGTCATCTATTACTCCAGGTAGTTCTTCGGTACTACTCACGATCCTTGCAGCTCTCATCATTTGGGACCTTGGCAAAGCTTTTTTTAAAGAGTTGGGATGGAAGCTATTGCCTCTAAGTACGTTATTCTTATCAGTTGGTTTCGTGAACAGACTTGTACTGATACACCCTTCAGCAATCCTGATTTGAACGTCCAAGTAATTAATCGTGGTTAATGATGACTGATGGGTGAACTTGATTGGGGAGTCCATTTTGTTAATGTTCTCCATCAATAAGTCAAATTCATCTACAGTACCCCCCCATAGCATGAACAAGTCATCTATGTAGCGGGTGATTAGAATAATCTTGCCGCTCGCTTCAGGATTGTCCATGAACATCAATTTGGTCTCCTGGAACATGTATACATTTGCGAAGGACGGGGAAACATTGCTTCCCATCGAACACCCAGATAGTTGTTTGTAAAAGTCACCATTAAAGAGGAAGTAGTTCTTGGTAAGAGTTAAACTCAACAGATCCAAAAACAGCTTATGATCGAGTTGTTGCATATCTGTAGATCTGAGGAATGCTTCCATGGCTTGTAGACCTTTACTGTGGGGGATGCAAGTATACAGACTACTGACGTCCATGACGCACAGTAGTGTATTTGGTGGTACAGTCTGGAACTTGTTCAGAGTGTTCAGGAAGTCTGTTGTGTCCTGTATGTAGGTGGGCTGTCTTTTGATGAGGGGCTGTAGTATCCCATCCAGGAACTGGGAGATAGGCTGGAAGATAGAATCACGGGCAGATATTATTGGGCGCCCCGGCGGGTCTTGTAGATTTTTGTGGATCTTAGGCAATGTGAAAAATATTGGGACAATGGGATGCTGTTGCTCCAGTGCTTTCTGCAATTTAGGTGTAATATGTCCAGAGGACACTGCTTTGGTGAGCAAGGAATCCACTTCGGCTTTGAATCTCAAAGTGGGGTCATTTGGAAGTTTCTCATAAACAGATGAATCTTGTAGCTGCCTTTCACACTCCGTGGTGTATTTGGTTAGATCTTGAATGACAAGGCCACCGCCTTTGTCGGCCGCTCTAAAGACAACATCACGATACCCGCTTAGGTTGGAGAGTGCTTTTTGCTCTTTTTTGGATAAATTTGAGTGGCAGGTCTGCTTAGCTCCATCAAATTTGTTAACGGCTGTATCCAAAAGGCGGGTGTAGGTCATAATAGCTGGATTTTGGGATGGGGGGTCAAATGTAGACTTAGATTTGGTTTTAATGAATTGGGCATGTTGTTCTGTGCTGGGCATTGAGGGCTTATCCTGAAAGAATTCTTTGAGCCTCAAATTCCTGGAATGGCGATAAAGGTCTATTTTCCAGGTGAGATTATCAAAGGATGTGGTGGGGACAAATGAAAGTCCATGGTTGAGGACGCTTAACTCTTCTCCAGTAAAACGACGACTTGACAGATTGTATACGAGAGATTCTAGCGGTTGCTGGTTTTTCTTGTGGATGCGCGAACACTGGCCGCCCCTGCGGGTGGCCTTCCACCTCCTCTTCTTTTGGAGGCAGTGGGGGTTGACACTACCTCGGAGTTCCCCAAAGGGATCGATTGTTCTGGGGTGTCTGACTCGACGTTGAATTCACTATCGCTATTTGATGAATGATCAATCCTTCGTTGGGGAAATTGTGCCCGTTTGAAAGGGCGATGCCGTGGAGGACGGTTCCTCCTGGTTGAATCTGATTCATATCCAGCCAGCCAGCGATATACCTTGTTGTTGTCGTAATCATCCTTGACAGTATAGTATTTGCTCTTTTTAAACTTTAAAAGTTCTCTTTGATAAGTTTCACACTGCACTTGCAGTTTATTGAGCCAGTCCTGAGAAGGATCTCTGATGAATTCGGCTTTATGTGATACTTCAAAATCACTGACGGCCTGTTTAGCAGATTTTAGCTCGCTTGCCGCCTCCTCTATCACGAGTAAGATTAGATCGTGGCTACACTTATTCAGAATTCCAATCCATCGGCGGCAGAAATTGGGATTGTGCCGACCGATGGTTGGAGTGTTCCGAACGCGGAAGCCACGAGGTATCAATTTTTCTCGGTGATATTCTGAGAGAGATACACCGTGGAGCAAGAAATCAGTTTCCCTCTTCTTCAGGCGAAACCATTGTTTATAAAGGATGTCAAGGCTGGGCTGGTCTTCCATCTGATGTAGTCGCTGAGTAAATCGTATTCTGTCTGGGTCATCTTCAGAATAGCTAAAATGTTCGCACCGGTCAACAGTAATGCCTTGAAAACCAGGTGTTTCACTTGCCAGGGGCGCTGTGTCGCTAGTCTCAGTCATAGTCGGTTGGTAAGATACCTGCAGGTATTAGGTCGACACAAAGAAAGGTTGACGGACGATGTCGTTAGTAGTCCTTTCAATTTAAAAATAAGTGAACAACAAACTCACTTATAGGTGAATGGCAGGCACACTGTCATTCAGGGTAGGGTGCCTTGGCTCCAGGGGATGTGAGAGCATCCAATAGACAAGTTTTGAGAATAGGCCTGGCACTCCTCCAATTAGGCAAAGGACCCAGGTGCCCTCCGGATCGGTAGTATAGAGATTTTTGATAGAAGAAATCAAACGCGGCACTCTGGGAATTTTAAATATAAAACGTGTATTGTAGCAAAATAGCTTCCAACGTTTCGGGGTCTGTGTCACCCCTTTGTCAAGGAATACTGTGCAATAAAAACATAAATCAATGTGCTTACCTTTATCACATAAGTGAGAGGGTGAGCATGTCACGTCTGCGGGCGTGCTGGGATCAAACAGGAAGGAGAACAGCGGTGATAGGCGGCGGATATCCTGCCTATGACACGCAGAGTGGAGCGCAAGCGGTGGGTTGCTATGGAGATGATACTCAGCAAGTCGCTGACGCGCATCCACTGGTGAGATCCCAGATTTACGCTGGCGTGACTAGATCACCCTATAATGAAAACAAATAATATAAATCGTGCATTTACATATGAAATTAACGCAAAACAGTGAAAAATAATAGAAAATAAGATGCACCCAACAACATGGTGCAATAATGCGTGTATGACAATACAAAAGTGCGTGTTGATTATTCATAAAATAAACATAACGATACAAGTGGAGAAAGGTCTGTTAAACGGCTTCAGTCAGTTATATTATGGACAAAAACTCAATGAACATTTACTGAGAACACTCAGTTTAAATGTAGTAAGTGTAATATTTAGTCAACCTGATTCGTGTCGTCACTTTTTAAAAAAGTAGTTATTTGACTGTAACGGAGTGTGTGATTGTAGATGATCTCATACCATGGGTTAATTTTCAACGAAGGACAGCTCAATGTACTGAGGGGGAAGGTCAGAGATACAGTGCGGCGTGCGATGTCACGTACCGCGATCTTATATCAGTGTTTATTGATCATTCTTGTTGTATATGTCCAAAATTAAATTAAAAACGAGGGACAACTCAATATAATGAAGGGTGTAGAATAGTAAGAAAAGTCGGAGAAGAAAGACAGCACACTATATGGGCTACAGCCCATAGATTGGACTCTAATACATTGTATGGGAGATACTAAGATCCCAGGACATGTACAACATGTTGTATTGGCAATGATAAATCATAGAGAATTGTAGAGTCTGCGGTCAGAGTCTCATATGGTTATTGTGATCAGTGACCAATATTGTTTCTATATACTACTCGATTTATAATGTATAGGTCCAAACAAAACTGTCAAGAAATGGGACAAAGAAACAGAATGAATGGGAACAGAATAGTAAGATAAGCCGGAGATGAAAGAAAGCACACTGTGTCGTTTCTGAATAGGCACCTCGAAGAGGATGTTATTCCATTAAGGGAAAAATCAAGGAAAATGTAAGGAGAAATTAACTAATCGGAAAAGGGTGCAGGGACAGCAAGTAAAGCAGAGATGAAGAAAAAGCACACTCTGAAGGACAATTGTAGTCCTAAATTGGTTAATGGACAGAGTTGTGTCAGCAACTATTCTGTCAACATTCAGTAATAATTTTAGTAATATTTTAGTGTCGTCTCTAAAAAAGGATAACAGAAATTATCTAATAGGGACAACAAAATACATAATCGGAATGGGAAAAGTGATAGTGAGAAAAGCAGAGAGAAGAAAAAGCACACAATAAGCTTCAAGGAATTGAGGTCGTCCTACGGTCATTAATGGACTAACGGACAGAAGTGTGTCAACACCTGTTCTGTCGATATTTGATAGCACATTATAGTGTAGTCTCTGAAAGGGATAACACAACATATCTAACAGGGACAACAAAATACATAATCGGAATGGGAAAAGTGATAGTAAGAAAAGCGGAGAGAAGAAAAAAGCACACAATAAACTTTAAGAAGGTTAGGAGATTTGAGTTTATCCTATGGTCATAAAAGCAATTCGATCACAGAGGAAACTCAGATGTCAGGTGTCATTCTGGAAACAATCACAAGAAAATTGCATAGCTGAATTTGTCATTGAGTCCATTCGGTTTCACGCTGTTTAGCTTATGTATCCACATAGCCTCTTTTTTCAATAGAAGCCCATCTCTGTCACCACGACGTAGAGTTTCAGGAATGTGGTCCACAATCATATGCTTCATATCACTTAATGTGTGCCCCATCTGGGCAAAGTGTTTAGCAACGGGCTGCTCATTTTCTTTGCCAATAAGGGCTTTGTTAATTGAAGACCTGTGGAGAGCCATTCTAGTGCGTAATGTTCTGATGGTTTTCCCAACATACAAGAGCTTACAAGGGCATTGGATGACATAAATTAGGTGCGTAGTGGTGCACGTAACAACATGCTTGATAGGAAATGATCTTCCATCTGTTGGATGATGGAATTTGGATCCAGTCATCATGTGCTGGCAGGTGGTGCAATGAAGACATTTGTAACATCCTGTTGGTCGTTGTAAGAACCCAGTCTCAGAGGTTGCAATACTCTTGGAGAAACCAGTGATGTCTCGATGAACAATTTTATCGCTAATGTTGGTGCCCCTTGTGTGGCATATGAGAGGTGTCTTATCACGCAAGCTAGTAAGGCTGGTGTCACTTTTTACAATAGGCCACAGTGCCCTGGAAGCCCTTGGGAGAACATATGATGTTGTGTTATATCTTGTAACAAATGGTAAGGCATTGTCTCGTTTAGTTTTGTTGGAGTTGGTTGCCAATAAGGACCTTCTCGGCATCTTCAGTATCTCCTGTTTCTGGATTTGTAGGGTATCGCTTTTATAGCATCTTGCCTCAAATTTGGTTATCATGTCATCTATTACTCCAGGTAGTTCTTCGGTACTACTCACGATCCTTGCAGCTCTCATCATTTGGGGCACACATTAAGTGATATGAAGCATATGATTGTGGACCACATTCCTGAAACTCTACGTCGTGGTGACAGAGATGGGCTTCTATTGAAAAAAGAGGCTATGTGGATACATAAGCTAAACAGCGTGAAACCGAATGGACTCAATGACAAATTCAGCTATGCAATTTTCTTGTGATTGTTTCCAGAATGACACCTGACATCTGAGTTTCCTCTGTGATCGAATTGCTTTTATGACCATAGGATAAACTCAAATCTCCTAACCTTCTTAAAGTTTATTGTGTGCTTTTTTCTTCTCTCCGCTTTTCTTACTATCACTTTTCCCATTCCGATTATGTATTTTGTTGTCCCTGTTAGATATGTTGTGTTATCCCTTTCAGAGACTACACTATAATGTGCTATCAAATATCGACAGAACAGGTGTTGACACACTTCTGTCCGTTAGTCCATTAATGACCGTAGGACGACCTCAATTCCTTGAAGCTTATTGTGTGCTTTTTCTTCTCTCTGCTTTTCTCACTATCACTTTTCCCATTCCGATTATGTATTTTGTTGTCCCTATTAGATAATTTCTGTTATCCTTTTTTAGAGACGACACTAAAATATTACTAAAATTATTACTGAATGTTGACAGAATAGTTGCTGACACAACTCTGTCCATTAACCAATTTAGGACTACAATTGTCCTTCAGAGTGTGCTTTTTCTTCATCTCTGCTTTACTTGCTGTCCCTGCACCCTTTTCCGATTAGTTAATTTCTCCTTACATTTTCCTTGATTTTTCCCTTAATGGAATAACATCCTCTTCGAGGTGCCTATTCAGAAACGACACAGTGTGCTTTCTTTCATCTCCGGCTTATCTTACTATTCTGTTCCCATTCATTCTGTTTCTTTGTCCCATTTCTTGACAGTTTTGTTTGGACCTATACATTATAAATCGAGTAGTATATAGAAACAATATTGGTCACTGATCACAATAACCATATGAGACTCTGACCGCAGACTCTACAATTCTCTATGATTTATCATTGCCAATACAACATGTTGTACATGTCCTGGGATCTTAGTATCTCCCATACAATGTATTAGAGTCCAATCTATGGGCTGTAGCCCATATAGTGTGCTGTCTTTCTTCTCCGACTTTTCTTACTATTCTACACCCTTCATTATATTGAGTTGTCCCTCGTTTTTAATTTAATTTTGGACATATACAACAAGAATGATCAATAAACACTGATATAAGATCGCGGTACGTGACATCGCACGCCGCACTGTATCTCTGACCTTCCCCCTCAGTACATTGAGCTGTCCTTCGTTGAAAATTAACCCATGGTATGAGATCATCTACAATCACACACTCCGTTACAGTCAAATAACTACTTTTTTAAAAAGTGACGACACGAATCAGGTTGACTAAATATTACACTTACTACATTTAAACTGAGTGTTCTCAGTAAATGTTCATTGAGTTTTTGTCCATAATATAACTGACTGAAGCCGTTTAACAGACCTTTCTCCACTTGTATCGTTATGTTTATTTTATGAATAATCAACACGCACTTTTGTATTGTCATACACGCATTATTGCACCATGTTGTTGGGTGCATCTTATTTTCTATTATTTTTCACTGTTTTGCGTTAATTTCATATGTAAATGCACGATTTATATTATTTGTTTTCATTATAGGGTGA